>NC_135971.1:27125120-27387709 GCF_053455715.1 Rhinoraja longicauda
GCATATCGAATCTGCAACAGATACTTATTTAACGCAGGGATGATACCCATATCATTTATTTAAATATATTGGCGAAAGCAGACTGAGGACGTGTCATCATATTTTTCAATTCCTCTCTGAAAGATCTTTGCGAGGCTCCATAAATGAAGGCGTTTGTGCAAGTACTTAAAAATCTTAGCTTATAGCTAATGTTTTCTGCAATCCGGAATGCGCCATTGTCCCCTAACTTCATTAATTGATTATCTGTAAAATACAGAGTGATGGAACATGCAAAACTGACCGCCCATAACAAAATGAAACTGCCAGATATTGCCAGCAGTAAAATGATTGATTTCCTTCGGTTTTCAATCTCTTGGTCGCTCTGTTTCTTGTCACTCTTGCTCCCTCTGAATTTTCTTCTGAGACTGTTTGCCAGGATAATATACCTGATCGTCAGCATGTTGAACACAGCAATAAACACAAATGGTAGAAATGGGGTTAAAAGGGTTTCGAGCCACAAGAATGCAGCCCAACTAGGTAAGACATAGAAGCTAGACTTCACATGACAGTACCATGGCGCGTTGCCAACTTTTTCTAAAGGTTCAAACAGAAAATAGACTGGAATATTTTCTAAGACGCATATTAAAGACACCAGTGTTATAACTCTCGTCGCATTTTTTTCAGTGCAATATTTTGTACGTAACGACTGGTGACAAATCGCAACAAACCTATCAAAGGTAAAAACCACGGTTATCCAGACAGAACAATCCATGGAAACATAAATCAGAGTGTTAATAAGACTGCAAATGGGAGTGTAATTCAGAAACGAATGAGGGAAGAATGCGTCCCTAGTCTGATGAAGTATTCCGCTGATAATTAAGTACATTATATTAGCTGCAGCCATCCATACGAGATATCGGGTGATGCAACGAGAGAGACCGCACTTTCCAGAGGATAAGATGGCGATTGTCACCACATTGGCTACAAACAGAAAGAAAATGCATTAGAGCGTCCGCTACTGATAGGAATAGTCGGTAAATCATTTTTCTATTGCAATGGACATTTTTCATTTGTTCGTTCATCCATCACATTTTGTTTAAATCTCTCCCATGTATTTAAGGATGTCGAGTAATCGAAGTTGTTCAACGGGCGTCTTAATGCAATGAATGTTTTCCAGGGTTCCGGATTAAACAGAACGAATCGCAATAACGAATATTGTTCAATAGACATGTGGACCAATCATTGCGGTTTCAATTGCATTCCTCAAATTGACTGCGCATACTGTGTCCTGTTTGATTTGTCATGCTTAATCACGATCATGCTGTGGTATGGTTACGGACGGATTCTGTGCTGTGAAGTTCCGCATTTAATAAAAAACGTGTGACCATTCTGTTATTTTATCAACATTCCTATTCTGCCCAGTCACTTTTTGTCTCTCCTGATTATCAATTGAAACGCGATTTTAACACGATTTTTCGATTCGTTTTCGGAGTTTGGTTTCTGGAGCTGTCGACCTTCCGATAGAAGTCGTAACCAGGTAATAACCAATTGATTGGTTATTAACCAATTGATTGGTTATTAGCAGTCTTCACGTCTCTGCCAGCCTTACCGCCAAGAGACTGCACAAACAAAGGGAGCTGCACAATGCATCACGTTCATCCACATATGAATGGAATTAGTATTTTCGCTTCCAAGAAAAAGCCGAAGAGTAAAAATAGAAGTATGACCGTTTTACTTGGCACTGAGGCTGATCGGATACTCATTAGAATCATAACAGATCTTTTGATACTGAGATAGTTTAAATTACATATTGACTCCCTTTCATACCTACCCTTGAGTACGATACCACGAACGTAAGCCGGTTCACTCTATCCCACAGTATCTCTTCAGGACTCTTTCCCTCCATATTCTCGATAATCGTATTTCACCACCTCTTTACCTTCTCCCACCCAATCATCCCGAACAATCCACTTACTTTATTCCACTGAGAAAACTTTTTATATCTTGACTCTCTCCTATGTCTGTCCTTGTCCACTCTCTTCCCATCAACGTGAGCGTCTATCTTACCTCGGTCAGAACAAAGGTAGGTTCCCCTGATTTAGGGGTCCAAACAGCCCTACCAGACGAGGCAAATTTCAGCATGCACCTTCTATAACTTCGTATATTACATTCAGTTTTCCCTATGTTGCCTTCTTGCCACCCGCGTGACCAAGTGCAGGCGATAAGAATACTTTAACGAACGCTTGTGCGCTTTTCGTCATGGTGATTTCGATCTGATCGTGGCAAGCCAATTAATTCCCCCTGTCGATTCCCAGATCGAGTTGTTTGTCCTTGGATTCGTCCACCATGATGTCAGGTGCAAAGATTGGAACAAATGCCCGTATTCGGAATGTGCCGTCTGCAGACCGACGACATGAACTTTGCGTTCACGAAACCTATTCCCCAAGCTCATCACGTTCGCAAAGCACTCCGTCTACACTTCACCCGATAGTCTTCCAATCGGATCACCTCCCTCTATTGTTCCCATTTGCCCAGCCTACATTTCTTATTTACCACCATACTCAACCCTCTTTTCCCATCATACTCCATTAGTGCGCTTCCCCACTACCTACACATCTCACCTCCCACAATTTGTTGTTGTCTCCACCCGTCCATCCACTAATCCGCCATATCTAACCTGTCTTCACCAACCTTTGCCCTGTTCCTCCCATCGTTATATTGCCTATCTCTCGCCTCTCTTTCTTTGACTTTGACTGTCTGCTTTCCTCCTCAAATTCTAACTGTTCAGTTGTGTTCCTACAGCAGTTTTTTTTAATCTCTACTACGGCCTCGCATCTACAGTCCCCGACGTCTCAATTCGAATAAATTTAATGTGCCCACCTTTGAAGAATCAAGAAAATAACGTTCAGCCAACCAGCATATTTCAACTCCAATTCTGTCTGGGAAGTTTAGTTCAGTTTAGTTTTGAGATACAGCGCGGAAACAGGCCCTTCGGCCCACCGAGTCCCCGCCGACCAGCGATCCCCGCACATTAACACTGTTCTACAGACAAAAGGGACAATTTGCACTCAGAGCGATGATACAAACCCAAATCAATTAACCTAAAAACCTGTACGTCTTTGGAGTGTGGCTGAAAACGGAAGATCTCGGAGAAAACCCGCGCGATCACGTCGAGAATGTAAAAACTTCGCACAGACAGCACCCGTAGTCGGAATCGAACCTGCGTATCTGGCGCTGCGAGCGCTGTAAGGCAGCATCTCCAACGCTGCGCCACCGCGCCACCCTAATGTAGAGATGGAAGCTTCTAAGAATATTACTTTTACGACCAGATGCTTGGAAATACCCCAAAATTTGTTCAGATCTTGTCTTCCCTATTTCCCACCTTTTGCTTTGTGTGCAAGTGCACACTTCCTTTCTTGATTTCGGGAAATATACCTCTTTAAATAAATACTAGACCAAGTGGACCCGTTGGGCCCAAACCTCTCCTGCATTGGTGCAGCATCCTCTCCTCCGCACTCTCCCTCCCCTCCCCCCACTCCCCCTCCCATCTTCCCCCGTCCCCGTCCCTCCATCTCCATCCCCCTCCCCAATCCTCTCCCCTCCCCCTCCTAGGAGATAGATTTAAACTTTAAAATGTGAATAGCTTTAAAAATATAACACCAATTTCAACAAAACTACCATTTTTACCATTAAAGTGACGACGGTGAGTAAGGTGGGCCTAAAATTCTCGCGCTATCGTGTACCGTTTTAGCTGAAGTTCAGTCACAAACAAGATAACAAACGAGAGTTTTAGTATATAGATATAAAAAAATGTTTCCATTCCATCGTTAAACCAAACTTAATATAACGGTTTCATTGGAATCCAAGTACGTCAGTAACATGCAGTATACTTCTGTTTTCAAATAAGAATAGAGATCCCATGAAGTAAAATTGTAAAAATCGTAAAAACATGCTCACCAAATACAAAAATATCTCAAGACATATCTTCGGCGACGGTTTCAAGCAGGTTAAAGAATAATGTCCAACCATTAGAATGCAGAATAGCGGATGTTGCATGAATTTGTCCTTTGTCTTCGGCTTTTTTGTGCGGATAGATTTGATATATACGCTTGAAACGATCAAAGAGATTCCTACCTTTCAGCATGAAGCGTGTCGACCTAGACAGTGACCAAAACCTCTTGTTGTCAAGAAACGTTAATGTAATCGATTGTTAATAACGAACGGCAGAAAGGCACTAATTTGTTCTAGATACAATGTATAGAGCAGATTGCAACAAAGCCGTTTTGGAATATATGCGTTTCGAAGTGTGACGTCAGGCTTGCTTGTCGGTCGGAATAAAACCAAGCAAAGGATTAGCTACACGATTGTATCCTATTACCCATCTAGCTAATTCGGAGCCACAAGGCCAATCCATCGGCTGTCTGAGGGTCCACAGAGCCATGGAACATGTTCGCTCTTCCAACGAGAAGACATATCATTACACTTGTTGACATTAGGAACAAGTACTTACATCGTCTCGGAACGACCATCCGTCTACTCTGAGGTCACAATTATTTTAAAGTATTTTCGCATTTAGTTTTTCGTCTCAAAGAATAAAGTAAGTTTTAAAAGCATATTAAATTATATCCCTTGCACAATTGTAAAAGTGGCTTACCGGGAACGCCAATGGTTACAAGAATAAGGATGTAAATGTGTTCTATTAGTAACTTTGAAGCGAATCCCATTATCAACTAGAAGCTACCTTCCTGTTGAATTGTCTACATACTCAGATCTCCTGCCTTCAAATTTACGTTGTATTTATAGTTCAGATAAAGCTCTAGAGTTTACTGAGCACGACAAAACGATTGGATTGATTTATCCACGTGATCCCCCTGAGAAGAGAGCGGTTTGTTGACTGCCAGTGTTAACGCCTATTTTGATTCAACGTGTCGTCCATAATTTATCATGCATTCTTCAGTAAATGTAATTGTGTTTTGCGCTTCAAATATTACTAACGCGTTCCATTGAACAGAATGTATAGAAGTGCACTTCTTCATGATTTCTATAATTTTTCGTCAAACCAAACGTACAGAAAGCTGCAGCTATAAATGGGTTGAAAACGAACCCATATACTCAGGAAATACTATACAATTTCGTAATACTGTCTAGATGTGGGTACAGTTCCAATGTTTAAATCCTATTTGGGAGAATTTGTGGATTGTAACGACTTGAATGGATATGCGATAGCTTCAGAATAGGACTATCACAGATGGTCACCGAGGTCGGCTGGAGGAATCGGAGCGAATAGAATAATTCTGCAATGAATAACCCTGACCATTTATGAATTCTATATCGGATCTGCAACTACAATGGCAAAAATCTGTCAGATCATTTAGAATGCAACTGATCTGAGTAAATAGATATACACCCCCACCCCCTCCTGATCCTACACCTGTCACCACCTGCTTTACATGCAGACTATAATTGGTAACTGGGACAAAGATGTCAATAAGATGGAAGTATTTAATCTGTGTGGCAGGGATTTACAAGAAACATATTATTTTCAGATAGACACAAAACGCTGGAGTAACTCAGTGGGACAGGCGGCATCTCTGCAGAGAAGGAATTGGTGATGTTTTGGGTCGAGACCCTTCTCCAGACTAGTTAGGGGGAAAGCGTTACGAGAGGTGCAGACGATGATGTAGAGAAATAAAGAACAATGAATTAAAGGTATGCAAAAAAAGTAACGAAAGTACACAGGTCATTGTTAGCTATTTGTTGGGTGTAAACGAGAAGCTGGTGCGACTTGGGTGGGGGAGAGAGAGGGAATGACGTTGTTACTTGAAGTTAGAGGAATAAGCTGCCCAAGCGAAATATTGTTGGGCAAAGTTTTTTCGACATATAGTGAAAAAGCAACATAGCACCAGAGCTTGGCGATGGCGATGGCGACGTTTTGCTTGCTCTTCCCAAGGAAGTTTGTACTACACCTGATATACTCTCTACATCTTTAAATATAATTTCGACCTGTAAATATACCCCAATTTCTAAATGTTCAAAAGATGTTTACCCTTTTTCCCAATTTATTGTATTTGAGTTTATTTAATTTAGCTAGAATGTATTTGGCTGTGTTATTTCTGATCATTTTGGATAACAAGGAAAACAAAGCATTTCACTGTACCTCGGCACATGCCAGAACAATAAATCCAAACCGAAGCCAAACAGAAGCAGGTGCATTTATTGGTTAAATGTCTTTAGAACATGGAATGAATATCAGAGCCTCCTGATTAATTTTAATTTTATTAATGAATATATGTGTCGGAGCATTGTTTACTGAAGGTGATTACAATGACCAGCGGAAGTAAATGAAGTTCGACTTCATTAATGTCATCAGTGCTCTTTCCACCCATGAGGTTTCCCAGATATATGAACAAGACACCAATGGAAAGAAGGAAATCTGTCTTTCTGTCTCAGTAGCCGGACGCGTATCTTCCCTTTCACCACGGTCTTTGACCATACCTAAAGTCCGGCTCATAGAATACATTGATTATCCCATACTTGCAGTAAACGGTCATCCTGGTGTTATTCGTGCGACGCGTTGTTACATGTATCTGCCTCTGGACGTCAGCAGATCATAGTTCAAGTTACATTTTCAGTTGATTTGCCTCGTAAAAGCAAAACGATATTCGATTTATCAATGAGAGTGTGTAATTGATTCGCAACGTCCTGTTGGATTATTTCAACATAAGAAACGGAGAAACATAGAAACATAGGAAATCGATGCCGGAGTAGGCCATTCGGCCCTTCGGCCTGCACAGCCATTCAATATGAGCATGGATTATAATGCAAATCAGTATCACGTTCCAGCTTTCTCTCCTTAACCCTTCATTCCGTTAGCCCCAATATCTAAATCTAACTCTCTATTGAAAACATCCAGTGAATTGGCCTCCACTGTCTTCTGTGACAGATAATTCCACAGATTAACCAACTCTGAAGGTGAAAAAGTTTAACATCATCTCATTCCTAAATGGCATACCCTTATTGTTAAATTGTGACCCCTGGTTCTGGACTCACACAACTTCGGGAAGTTTTTCCTGCATCTAACCTGTTCAATCCCGTAAGAGATTTATATGTTTCTATAAGATAGGACGAATATTTTCTTTCCCTTTTGATTGCTACATTATGGCGTTTCTAACACTCAGACAAAAATGTCTTCAATGATCGTGGATAGAAAAAACACCCTGAAAGTATATCTTCAAAAGTGTGTGTCCCTATTTGATGTGATAGGCTATAACTACAATGACACTCGAATCGGCTCACTCGATTGAAGGTAGACATTCGTCTATGAAAATGCATCGTCAGTATCTGCAGGGAAACTGCGAAATTGGGGCTGGTCGTTCGGAAAAACGAATGATATCACATTGAACCTAAAACGGTATGCTTATGACAGACCAATATGCCGACGCGTGAATATACACTGTTGACGTAGCAGTTCGTTTAATCTGGAACCCTGTGTTTGATCGTAGCCAAGTCCAAGCACAGTGTCACTGGGACAATTACCTGCGGAGCGTCATCTGAAAACGCATGGACGAGGTTATTGATACACAAGGAAATGTTGTTTGTTGTAGACGTCAGGCAATTGTCTGCACACTGTGATGGGGACAGAAAGATCAAGAAATGGGAGGAAGATGTCAAAGATAGGGCAAGTGTTTTCGGACTGGAGGCATGCGAAGGTCGGTTTTCCTCTGGGATCGCCGCTGGACCCACGCAGTTTTTTGTTTGCATCGGTGAATTGGATAAGTATGTACAGATATGACGAGTAAGATTGCAAATGACATTAAAGTGGGTGGTATCGTAGATAGTGAATAGGCTTAACGAAGCAGAGCCGAATCTTATTCAACTGGGCAATAGGGCTGATTAATGGCTAATGGATTTTAATGCAGAATAGATTCGAGGTTTGTATTTTGGAAAGTTAAACTACGGCACAATTTTAATGAGAATGGTAGGGCCCTGGAGAGTGTTGGAGTGCAAAAGGATCTCGGAGTACAGGTACATTATTCCTTAAAAGTGTCGTCACTGGTGGATAGGATTGTAATGAAGGGTTTTGGTACTTTGGCCTTCACCAGTCCGGATATTGAGTAGAGATTTTAGATCTTTTTTGACAGTCGTACAAGACGGTGACGAGGTCACATTTGGAATACCGTGTTCACTCTTTGTTCATACTACGATAGGAATGATGCCATGATATAAGCACTAATTGCGGAACGAAGAGGACAAAGGCGACATAGGACACAATTAGATCGTTGTTAATGCCTACGACAAATGAGTAGACAAATAATGTCAAGTTGCTCCCACACCCAATGAAAATGAGAACACACGTGACTGGTCATATTACAACTCATACAGCTCCTAGTCAATGCTAAAAAACGGGAGCTGGGACACCATGTCCTCTAGATAAGGAATCTCAAACTGGCTTGAATGATGCCACAATAAAGCATCGTCCTTTCAAGATGGGGTTTAGGAGAAGAGTAACCCATATGGGGACCTCCTTTTTTCGATTTTTCCTCCCACGAAAGATGTAGAAGTTAAACCATTGAAAATATCCCAAGAAACAAATTTCTTGTTGGCAGTCTCACGAGGACAGGAATGATAGCGGAGATGAGTCACATATCGATTCAAACATGTTATTATCACGAACCATGGATGGGACATGGGCTGCGTGGTTGGTTTAGGAAGCGATGAACATATACATATCATGCATACATCTATTTTCCATGGTCGAGCTTGAATCACATTATACGCATCATAATTTCAGATTTCTTCAGAAGGTCAATGCAAAGTAACAGCGAGATAGCTGGAAACTAGGAATGCAATATTGCGAAAGTACGTTTACGATTCATACTGCTGCAATATTTGAAGGCCTGAAATTGTATTTAATTGTGAACATTGACCTCCATATGTGTAATAATCTTAAACATGTGATCGTTTGTGGTAGGCTACGTTGATATTACATTTTTTTTTTCAAACTCCAACGAGCCAGAAGTATACACAAGTAACTTTGAAGCGAATCCCATTATCAACTAGAAGCTACCTTCCTGTTGAATTGTCTACATACTCAGATCTCCTGCCTTCAAATTTACGTTGTATTTATAGTTCAGATAAAGCTCTAGAGTTTACTGAGCACGACAAAACGATTGGATTGATTTATCCACGTGATCCCCCTGAGAAGAGAGCGGTTTGTTGACTGCCAGTGTTAACGCCTATTTTGATTCAACGTGTCGTCCATAATTTATCATGCATTCTTCAGTAAATGTAATTGTGTTTTGCGCTTCAAATATTACTAACGCGTTCCATTGAACAGAATGTATAGAAGTGCACTTCTTCATGATTTCTATAATTTTTCGTCAAACCAAACGTACAGAAAGCTGCAGCTATAAATGGGTTGAAAACGAACCCATATACTCAGGAAATACTATACAATTTCGTAATACTGTCTAGATGTGGGTACAGTTCCAATGTTTAAATCCTATTTGGGAGAATTTGTGGATTGTAACGACTTGAATGGATATGCGATAGCTTCAGAATAGGACTATCACAGATGGTCACCGAGGTCGGCTGGAGGAATCGGAGCGAATAGAATAATTCTGCAATGAATAACCCTGACCATTTATGAATTCTATATCGGATCTGCAACTACAATGGCAAAAATCTGTCAGATCATTTAGAATGCAACTGATCTGAGTAAATAGATATACACCCCCACCCCCTCCTGATCCTACACCTGTCACCACCTGCTTTACATGCAGACTATAATTGGTAACTGGGACAAAGATGTCAATAAGATGGAAGTATTTAATCTGTGTGGCAGGGATTTACAAGAAACATATTATTTTCAGATAGACACAAAACGCTGGAGTAACTCAGTGGGACAGGCGGCATCTCTGCAGAGAAGGAATTGGTGATGTTTTGGGTCGAGACCCTTCTCCAGACTAGTTAGGGGGAAAGCGTTACGAGAGGTGCAGACGATGATGTAGAGAAATAAAGAACAATGAATTAAAGGTATGCAAAAAAAGTAACGAAAGTACACAGGTCATTGTTAGCTATTTGTTGGGTGTAAACGAGAAGCTGGTGCGACTTGGGTGGGGGAGAGAGAGGGAATGACGTTGTTACTTGAAGTTAGAGGAATAAGCTGCCCAAGCGAAATATTGTTGGGCAAAGTTTTTTCGACATATAGTGAAAAAGCAACATAGCACCAGAGCTTGGCGATGGCGATGGCGACGTTTTGCTTGCTCTTCCCAAGGAAGTTTGTACTACACCTGATATACTCTCTACATCTTTAAATATAATTTCGACCTGTAAATATACCCCAATTTCTAAATGTTCAAAAGATGTTTACCCTTTTTCCCAATTTATTGTATTTGAGTTTATTTAATTTAGCTAGAATGTATTTGGCTGTGTTATTTCTGATCATTTTGGATAACAAGGAAAACAAAGCATTTCACTGTACCTCGGCACATGCCAGAACAATAAATCCAAACCGAAGCCAAACAGAAGCAGGTGCATTTATTGGTTAAATGTCTTTAGAACATGGAATGAATATCAGAGCCTCCTGATTAATTTTAATTTTATTAATGAATATATGTGTCGGAGCATTGTTTACTGACGGTGATTACAATGACCAGCGGAAGTAAATGAAGTTCGACTTCATTAATGTTATCAGTGCTCTTTCCACCCATGAGGTTTCCCAGATATATGAACAAGACACCAATGGAAAGAAGGAAATCTGTCTTTCTGTCTCAGTAGCCGGACGCGTATCTTCCCTTTCACCACGGTCTTTGACCATACCTAAAGTCCGGCTCATAGAATACATTGATTATCCCATACTTGCAGTAAACGGTCATCCTGGTGTTATTCGTGCGACGCGTTGTTATATGTATCTGCCTCTGGACGTCAGCAGATCATAGTTCAAGTTACATTTTCAGTTGATTTGCCTCGTAAAAGCAAAACGATATTCGATTTATCAATGAGAGTGTGTAATTGATTCGCAACGTCCTGTTGGATTATTTCAACATAAGAAACGGAGAAACATAGAAACATAGGAAATCGATGCCGGAGTAGGCCATTCGGCCCTTCGGCCTGCACAGCCATTCAATATGAGCATGGATTATAATGCAAATCAGTATCACGTTCCAGCTTTCTCTCCTTAACCCTTCATTCCGTTAGCCCCAATATCTAAATCTAACTCTCTATTGAAAACATCCAGTGAATTGGCCTCCACTGTCTTCTGTGACAGATAATTCCACAGATTAACCAACTCTGAAGGTGAAAAAGTTTAACATCATCTCATTCCTAAATGGCATACCCTTATTGTTAAATTGTGACCCCTGGTTCTGGACTCACACAACTTCGGGAAGTTTTTCCTGCATCTAACCTGTTCAATCCCGTAAGAGATTTATATGTTTCTATAAGATAGGACGAATATTTTCTTTCCCTTTTGATTGCTACATTATGGCGTTTCTAACACTCAGACAAAAATGTCTTCAATGATCGTGGATAGAAAAAACACCCTGAAAGTATATCTTCAAAAGTGTGTGTCCCTATTTGATGTGATAGGCTATAACTACAATGACACTCGGATCGGCTCACTCGATTGAAGGTAGACATTCGTCTATGAAAATGCATCGTCAGTATCTGCAGGGAAACTGCGAAATTGGGGCTGGTCGTTCGGAAAAACGAATGATATCACATTGAACCTAAAACGGTATGCTTATGACAGACCAATATGCCGACGCGTGAATATACACTGTTGACGTAGCAGTTCGTTTAATCTGGAACCCTGTGTTTGATCGTAGCCAAGTCCAAGCACAGTGTCACTGGGACAATTACCTGCGGAGCGTCATCTGAAAACGCATGGACGAGGTTATTGATACACAAGGAAATGTTGTTTGTTGTAGACGTCAGGCAATTGTCTGCACACTGTGATGGGGACAGAAAGATCAAGAAATGGGAGGAAGATGTCAAAGATAGGGCAAGTGTTTTCGGACTGGAGGCATGCGAAGGTCGGTTTTCCTCTGGGATCGCCGCTGGACCCACGCAGTTTTTTGTTTGCATCGGTGAATTGGATAAGTATGTACAGATATGACGAGTAAGATTGCAAATGACATTAAAGTGGGTGGTATCGTAGATAGTGAATAGGCTTAACGAAGCAGAGCCGAATCTTATTCAACTGGGCAATAGGGCTGATTAATGGCTAATGGATTTTAATGCAGAATAGATTCGAGGTTTGTATTTTGGAAAGTTAAACTACGGCACAATTTTAATGAGAATGGTAGGGCCCTGGAGAGTGTTGGAGTGCAAAAGGATCTCGGAGTACAGGTACATTATTCCTTAAAAGTGTCGTCACTGGTGGATAGGATTGTAATGAAGGGTTTTGGTACTTTGGCCTTCACCAGTCCGGATATTGAGTAGAGATTTTAGATCTTTTTTGACAGTCGTACAAGACGGTGACGAGGTCACATTTGGAATACCGTGTTCACTCTTTGTTCATACTACGATAGGAATGATGCCATGATATAAGCACTAATTGCGGAACGAAGAGGACAAAGGCGACATAGGACACAATTAGATCGTTGTTAATGCCTACGACAAATGAGTAGACAAATAATGTCAAGTTGCTCCCACACCCAATGAAAATGAGAACACACGTGACTGGTCATATTACAACTCATACAGCTCCTAGTCAATGCTAAAAAACGGGAGCTGGGACACCATGTCCTCTAGATAAGGAATCTCAAACTGGCTTGAATGATGCCACAATAAAGCATCGTCCTTTCAAGATGGGGTTTAGGAGAAGAGTAACCCATATGGGGACCTCCTTTTTTCGATTTTTCCTCCCACGAAAGATGTAGAAGTTAAACCATTGAAAATATCCCAAGAAACAAATTTCTTGTTGGCAGTCTCACGAGGACAGGAATGATAGCGGAGATGAGTCACATATCGATTCAAACATGTTATTATCACGAACCATGGATGGGACATGGGCTGCGTGGTTGGTTTAGGAAGCGATGAACATATACATATCATGCATACATCTATTTTCCATGGTCGAGCTTGAATCACATTATACGCATCATAATTTCAGATTTCTTCAGAAGGTCAATGCAAAGTAACAGCGAGATAGCTGGAAACTAGGAATGCAATATTGCGAAAGTACGTTTACGATTCATACTGCTGCAATATTTGAAGGCCTGAAATTGTATTTAATTGTGAACATTGACCTCCATATGTGTAATAATCTTAAACATGTGATCGTTTGTGGTAGGCTACGTTGATATTACATTTTTTTTTTCAAACTCCAACGAGCCAGAAGTATACACAAGTACTAGAAGCACAGATGGGAGAGAGAGTCAAAGCCTTTTTCCAATGTGAATATGTCAAAGACCAGAGGGGATAGCTTCAGAAAAGGAGGTGAAAAGTTTAAAGGAGGTTTGGGCAATCGTTTTAACAAGCCGAGTGGGGTGGGGGTCTTGGGACGGGTCGCCAAGGCTGGCCATGGAGTCAGCACGACTGTGGCATTTGAGAAGCTTTTGGACCGTATTCGTCCAGACCAAATAACAGCATCGCCGAGCACCTATCCACGGAAAACGTTTCCAAAAAGAAATTTCAATTGGACGACACTGTGGTGCATCAGTGGACCCTTATAGCGCCATAGACCTGGGTTTGATCTTGACTACAGTTGCCGTCTGTATGGAGTTTAAACAGGCTCCCTGCGACCGCGTGGGCTTTGTCCAGGTGCCCGCCCCCAAACTCCAAAGCCGTAGAGGTGTGTTAGTTAATTGGCTTCGGCGAAAATTGTAAATTGTTCCTAGTGTGTAAGATAGTGCTAGCTAGCGTATGCGGTGATAGTTGGTTGGCGCGCGATCGGTGGGCCTAAAGGCCTATTTCCTCGCTGTTTCTCCAAAATCAAAGCCTCCCTTCCCATTGTTATACGGACGCGTCTGTCTTTGGCCTCGTGGTTGAGAGGGGGAGAGCAAAAACAAATCAGAACAGGCAGCTCATATTCTGCATAGGTATGCGACAGCCCAACGGCATGAACATTGACTTTTCACGTTTCAGGAGCCCTCCCCCACCCACAAACCTCCAACCCCGCAACTCACTGTATTTTTCTCTTCACTTCTGATTCATTCAAGTCGTCTTACGCAACTCCCGTTTTCCATTTCCCTTCCCTCCTCTACACACCATGTCTGCCTGTCACCACCACTCGTCCAACTAGTTCCATTGTATGCTCCCTCATTTCCATCAAACAAGCACTCCTTCCTCAATTGATTTTACTTTTTACTCGACCTTCATTCATTCATTTCCCGAATTTCCGTCCTTTGTTCTCCATAGTTACCACCCCAACATCTGTGGCTATCGGCACCTTCCCTGCTGCACAAGCCTCCATCTGCCAACAACCCGGTCCTCATTTGGATCTGTCTTGCCACACCCCTTCCATTGACCTCTTCACGATACCCCTCGCCCTCTATTATAGCTTACCGGATGAAGTTTTCCGACTGGGACGATCGACTGTCAATTTCCTTACATTACTGTTGACTGTTCTCCCCTGTTACGTGAACAACTTTATTTTTCTTGTTCTAGACCCCAGCAGCTGCTCCTTTCTGTGCCTCATGTCAGAATAAAAATTATCCGACCTGCTGTGCCCTAGTTCAACCAACAGCACCAATCCACCTTCTTCTTGCGTTTGAGGCAGCAGAAATTATGTAACGCCCTCCAGGCGCTGTAGCCAGTGCAATGTGCTGTTGTCGAGGGCTGTGAGGTCTACCCCTCCACCAGGGCGACGGAGGACAGTGCAGACGAAAATGACGTGCTGCGCTGTTTGCTGGTCTTCTCCACACACGCAGGCTGCTGATGAACGGAACCACCATGATGCATGTTGGCGTTGAACCGGCCGACCCCTGTGCGGAGCCGGTTCAGGGTGACCCACTCTTTGCGGGGCATGTCCGAGCCGGGTGGGGCTGTGGTGTGACAGTGATTGGGGAGGTCGTGATGTCTGTTCCCAGCTGGTTCTCCATGCTCCTAGTATGTTGAAAGCGGAGCCACAGAGGGTCGCTGCATGACGGAGAAAGAGCGACGAGATGACAGGCTTTGAGATCCCAGTTGCTGTGAATCCTGGGGGAGGTAGTGCAAAGGATGTTTGGCGTCCGATGGGGCCTGGCACACCAACCTATGAGTGAAGAACTCCCTCCGAAGCTTGGCCGGTGCGAAACCTGCGAGCACCGGCAGGAGATCCGTCGGAGTAGGGCGTAGGCAGCCAGTGATGATCCGCATGGTGTCGTTGAGAGTGGCGTCTAGCTTGCTACTATGAGCGCTGCGGCGCCATGCTGGGGCGGTGTACTCAGCGGCGCTGTACACGGGTGCAAGAGCACTGGTTCGAAGAGTAGATGTCCTGGTGCCCCATGACGATCCGGCCAATCAACGCGGGAGGCTGTTCCATGCCGAGACTTTAGCACGGTGAGCTTCAAGGTGTTGCTTGTAGGTCAGCTGCCGATCTAGTTTCACCCTGAGGTATGTAGGAAATGGGTTGTAGCATAGTGGTGACCCATTGAGGGTGACGGTTAGCTGGCGTTGAGCTTCCTTGTTGTTCAGGTGCAAAGGCCGTTGTGGTGGAGTTTGCCACACTCAGTTTTAGTCTCCAAGTCTTACGGTAGCCTGCGACAAGTTCCATATCCGCCGAAAGCACATTATGCACATTTGACCAACTCCTGTCGGAGTACAGTAGGGCCAAGTCATCTGCGTACCCATACTGGCGCGGGTTCGTGCGTGGCAGACCGCTGATTGAAGAGCATGGCGACCAGTACCGAGCCTTGGGGGACTCCGTTTCTGAGACGTCGCAGTCGGCTAGATTGTCCGTCGCTGGTCTTGAGTACAAAGCTGCGGTTGGCAATGATGTTGGCAAGGAACCGTACTAAATGACGGTGAGGTGGAGCTTCAAGATCAGGCCCTGGTGCCACACTGCCACATAGGCGGCGGTGAGGTCCACCAGTGTGATGCCCGCCTTGTGAACCTTTTCGAAACTGTCTTCGATGTCATTGGTCAGCTTGACTATTTGGTGGGTGGTGCAGCGTCCACGCCGAAATCCGGATTGTTCAGCGGGTAGTTGAGGGTCGACGATTGGTTCGAGCCGGGCCAGGAGAAGCCGTTCGAGGAGCTTGTACGGGACACAGAGGAGTGAGATGGCTGGTCTGGCTCCATGAGTCTTACTCCTCTTGCATCATTGGTCAGTCCATTCCGATGATCTGGCGGAAGGCCACCGTCATTGCGCTACCAAAACCAAACAAGCATGCGGACGGCACAAGGAACTATCGGACCAATCCATCAAGTTTCCGTGGATCATATCTGCCTTAATCTGCTGAATGCGTCTATCACGTGGGTTGTTTTAAAAAGCTTTGCAAGGCCCCTATCGACAGCATCTGCTGCCCTTCTCTCATCAATCATCTTCGTCATATCATCAAAAACGGCATTGGACTATTTAAGATTTGAACATTCTGGAACAATTCCATACTGACTATGCTTAAAATCTTGGACCATCTCTGGTGCCTTTGCCCTTTCTGCGTCCATGTTGTCTTTACGGGGGATAGACTACTGACATGTTTACTATAAGCCTACCCACAGTTATCCAGACGACATTGCAACCGACTGTGCCTTTTGCAAAAGGGCTATTTTCCATTCTCAATTTCTCTGTCTTCGCCAAATTTGACCCCAAGATAATGCTTCCTATTCTATGACATCCGAGATGCCCTGGTTCTTTAGCAACGGACGTCGAAGGTGGTTATCTCTGGATTGCTACCGGTACCCCGTGCTGGTGAGGCCAGGAACAGAGAGATAGAGGGTATGAATTTATGGCTGATGGGCTGGTGCAGAGAGCAGGGATTTAGATTTCTGGACCACTGGGATCTCTTCTGGGCTAGGGGTGACTTGTACAAAAGGGACGGGTTACATCTTAACAGCAGGGGTCAAACATTCTGGCAGGCAGGTTTGCTAGTGCGACACCTGTGGCTTTAAACTAAGTAGTGGGGGCGAGGGGTTGACAAATTGTGAATATGAAGATGAGGTTAAAGGGAATACAAGAGATATTGCAGAAGACTCTCGGAAGAATGGGAACAGACGTTCTAGAGGGGAAAAGAGATTAAGGGCAGGGCCATTTGTGACCGATGTGAGAGGGGAGGTAAATACAGAAGTTAGAGTGTTGTACTTAAATGCAGTATAAAAACTGCAGTATAAAAAATAAAGTGGATGAGCTTGAGGCTCAGTTAGTCATGGGCAAGTATGATGTTGTAGGGATCACTGAGACATGTCTACAAAAGGACCAGGGCTGGGAACTGAATATTCAGGGGTACACAACGTATAGAAAAGACAGACAGGTGGGCAGAATGGGTGGGTTTGCTCTGCTGGTAAGGAATGATATTCATTCCCTTGCAAGGGGTGACATAGAAACAGGAGATGTTGAATCAGTATGGATAGAAATTAGGAATTGTAAGGGTAAAAAGACCCTAATGGGAGTTATCTATAGGCCCCCAAAAAGTAGCCTCGACATAGGGTGAAAGTTGAATCAAGAGATAAAATTGGCGTGTCACAAATGTAATGCTACGGTGGTTAAGGGAGATTTCAACATGCAGGTAGACTGGGAAAATCAGGTTGGAAATGGACCCCAGTAAAGAGAGTTTGTAGAGTGCCTTCGAGATGGATTCTTAGAACAGCTTGTAATGGAGCCTACCAGGGAGAAGGCAATTCTGGATTTAGTGTTGTGTAATGATCCTGATCTGATAAGGGGACTAGAGGTAAAAGAGCCAGTAGGAGGCAGTGATCACAACATGATAAGTTTTACTCTGCAAATGAAAAGGCAGAAGGGAAAATCGGAAATGTCGGTATTACAGTATAGCAAAGGGGATGACAGAGGCATGTGGCATGAGCTGGCCAAAATTGACTGGAAGGAGGCCCTAGCACGGAAGACGGTAGAACAGCAATGGCAGGTATTCCTGGGAATAATGCAGAGGTTGCAGGATCAATTTATCCCAAAGAGGCGGAAAGACTCTAAGGGGAGTAAGAGACACCTGTGGCTGACAAGGGAAGTCAAGGAGAGCATAAAAATTAAGGAGAGGAAGTATAACATAGCAAAGATGAGTGGGAAGACAGAGGATTGGGACTCTTTTAAAGAGCAACAAAAGTTAACTAAAAAGGCAATACGGGGAGAAAATATGAGGTACGAGGGTAAACTAGCCAATAATATAAAGGAGGATAGCAAAAGTTTTTTTAGGTACGTGAAGAGGAAAAAAATAGTCAAGGCAAATGTGGGTCCCTTGAAGACAGAAGCAGGGGAATTTATTATGGGGAACAAAGAAATGGCAGACGAGTTAAACCGTTACTTTGGATCTGTGTTTACTGAGGAAGATACACACAATCTCCCAAATGTTCTAGGGGCCGGAAAACTAGGGTGATGGAGGAACTGAAGGAAATCCACATTAGGCAGGAAATGGTTTTGGGTAGACTGATGGGACTGAAGGCTGATAAATCCCCGGGGCCTGATGGTCTGCATCCCAGGGTACTTACGGAGGTGGCTCTAGAAATAGTGGAAGCATTGGAGATCATTTTTCAATGTTCTATAGATTCAGGATCAGTTCCTGTGGATTGGAGGATAGAAAATGTTATCCCACTTTTTAAGAAAGGAGGGAGAGAGAAAACGGGTAATTATAGACCAGTTAGTCTGACATCAGTGGTGGGGAAGATGCTGGAGTCAATTATAAAAGACGAAATTGCTGAGCATTTGGATAGCGGTAACAGGATCATTCCGAGTCAGCATGGATTTACGAAGGGGAAATCATGCTTGACAAATCTACTGGAATTTTTTGAGGATGTAACTAGGAAAATTGACAGGGGAGAGTCAGTGGATGTGGTGTACCTCGACTTTCAGAAAGCCTTCGACAAGGTCCCACATAGGAGATTAGTGGGCAAAATTAGAGCATATGGTATTGGGGGTAGGGTACTGACATGGATAGAAAATTGGTTGACAGACAGAAAGCAAAGAGTGGGGATAAATGGGTCCCTTTCGGAATGGCAGGCAGTGACCAGTGGGGTACCGCAAGGTTCGGTGCTGGGACCCCAGATATTTACGATATACATTAATGACTTAGATGAAGGGATTAAAAGTACCATTAACAAATTTGCAGATGATACTAAGCTGGGGGGTAGTGTGAATTGTGAGGATGATGCAATAAGGCTGCAGGGTGACTTGGACAGGTTGTGTGAGTGGGCGGATACATGGCAGATGCAGTTTAATGTAGATAAGTGTGAGGTTATTCACTTTGGAAGTAAGAATAGAAAGGCAGATTATTATCTGAATGGTGTCAAGTTAGGAAGAGGGGATGTTCAACGAGATCTGGGTGTCCTAGTGCATCAGTCACTGATAGGAAGCATGCAGATACAGCAGGCAGTGAAGAAAGCCAATGGAATGTTGGCCTTCGTAACAAGAGGAGTTGAGTATAGGAGCAAAGAGGTCCTTTTACAGTTGTACCGGGCCCTGGTGAGACCGCACCTGGAGTACTGTGTGCTGTTTTGGTCTCCAAATTTGAGGAAGGATATTCTTGCTATTGAGTGCGTGCAGCGTAGGTTCACTATGTTAATTCCCGGAATGGCGGGACTGTCGTATGTTGAAAGGCTGGAGCAATTAGGCTTGTATACACTGGAATTTAGAAGGATGAGGGGGGATCTTATTGAAACATATAAGATAATTAGGGGATTGGACACATTAGAGGCAGGAAACAGGTTCCCAATGTTGGGGGAGTCCAGAACAAGGGGCCACAGTTTAAGAATAAGGGGTAGGCCATTTAGAACGGAGATGAGGAAGAACTTTTTCAGTCAGAGAGTGGTGAAGGTGTGGAATTCTCTGCCTCAGAAGGCAGTGGAGGCCAGTTCGTTGGATGCTTTCAAGAGAGAGCTGGATAGAGCTCTTAAGGATAGCGATGTGAGGGGGTATGGGGAGAAGGCAGGAACGGGGTACTGATTGAGAGTGATCAGCCATGATCGCATTGAATGGCGGTGCTGGCTCGAAGGGCTGAATGGCCTACTCCTGCACCTATTGTCTATTGTCTATTGTCAAACGTGGTTTCCTCCCATAGACGTGTCCCGCACTCGCGTCCAATTTGTGTCCCGTACGCCTGCTCTCGCTGATACCATTCCTCCAGACGGAACGAGGACATTTCCCCTTGTCCTAACCTTCATCCCAGTAGCCTCTGCATCAAACACATCATCCGCTGTTATTTCCATTGCCTCCATCGGGATCTCACCACAATTCACATTTTCCCATCCCTAAGCTCCTTCGCTTTGCGCAGAGATGACTCAATCCGCAACCGCTGGTTTCAGTCCTCTCTTCCTATCAAAACCTACCACGCCCCAGATATTTCGCTTACCACCACAGGAAATGTAATACCTGCCCCTATAACGCCAGCATCACATCAATTCTACTCCACATCATTGCTTCCAGATGAGGCAGAAGTTCACGTGCACCTTCCCTAACTTTGTCTAAATGAACTACAACGCCACTCTCCATCTTCCCCTGGCTCTTCCCCACAACTGCCTCTCGTTTCTGCTCCCCCTCTTCTCCCATGCAGCCCCGCGGACTCGCAACGCTTTCTCTCCTTCCCTTTCCACTCCATCTACATTCCATCCTCTATCTTCACAATTCACAACACTTCAATCACCTTCTTGCACCTCGTTTTTCTCCTCTGACCTTTGAACGATTTTGCGTACCCTGCTGAGTTCCCTCAGCTTTGTTTTACTCAAGGTTCAACAATCTGCAGTACCCATTGTCTCCATTATGCGTTGTCTATTTCATGAGATGATTGAACAACAATTACGAGGGAGTGCTCAATCAAGCATGTGAATTTCTACCAGATATAAATAGGACTTAAGTTGCACGCAAACGTCTACTATTCTGCTGGATTCAAGCGAGACGTACCTTCTCCCTGAGTATGGGGCAACCAGTAATCATACAAATAGAAAGTATTTATTATCCTATTCTTGCAATAATCGGAGTTCCCGGTAAGTAATTTAGAGAGGTTCCAACAGACTCGTTTACATGCATTTGTTTCACCGACGTTAATGAGTAACAGCTAAGATTTCTGAAGATCGCATTGTTAGTAAACTGCTCATAAATATATCCAGTATGATACTCGCCACCTTGGGTATATTTGAAAAGCGCAGGTAGAAACGGGCTGATCTCCTGACTGGGAGTGTGATATTTGAAAAGCGCAGGTAGAAACGGGCTGATCTCCTGACTGGAGTCTGATTACGCGTTCGGCATCTAATGAAAACTTAAGCGGACTTGGCAGAAGAGTTTAGAAGAATGAAAGATCATTTCATTCAATACGGAGCATATTACTTAATGGGTCTGCAATTCGAGTAGGGGTCAGAGCATTAAAATAAGCAGTCGACCTTCGTGGAATGGGATCGTAAATGATTTTATTTCAGCAAGAGGTTAGTTAAAACATTTGGTTCAAATGACTTGTCTGTGCAAGAAAGATTGACAAAGAATACGGGTGTATCCAGGATCATGGTGCCAACTTCAAAGAGGCGCGAGCGCATTGAATAGTGGACCAGTGCGGGACACCGAGTAGCCTGCTACCTCTCGGGTCTCGCGTGTTCTAGTCGTCAGGAATATGCCGAGATAATGGAGAATTGTTCACGAATATTAGAAGCATGGACCAGGAGCGGGGAACCGGGGAACTGTCCGGATGCTTAATTATCATTCAATATCGTTCGCATTCCATATTTTTTTCCGCCGAGGATAGTCAGAGCCGAACCAGAGAAAAAAATTAAAATGACCTAGCGAAACCGACTGGAGGAATGGTAAAGTTCTCAAGATATGCGCTTTTCAAATGTAGCCGTCCCAGTTATTATTGCGCATCGCACTGAATGATTGTCAGTTCTGTGGAGAATCGGTCGATTACATCCAAAGATAATGCAAACTTCTGCATATCTGTGTCCACGATGGAAGTGTGGGCTCAGATTGGTGCTCATCCAGCTGTGCGCGACTTTGCAGATTTTTTTTTTAAACTGCAAGAATGTAGTGGTTCAAGCAGCAATTTTGAAGGAAACTTGTAAGTAGCCGTTTCACTCGACACACTTCCTTAGTGTTGTGTCGAATGTATCAGTGAATGGGGCAGGTGTGTACAGATGAGTTGTAAAGAGTGAGCGAATGCACTCTAAACATTGTAGGAAGAAACTTCAGATGCTAGTTTAAACCTAAGATAGGCAGCATCTCTGGAAAAAGGAATGGGTAAAGTTTCAGGTCGAGATCCGTCTTCAGGCTCTTCGGACTGAAGAAGGGTCTCAATCCGAAACGTCACCCATACCTTCTATCGAGAGATGCTGCCAGTCCCGCCGAGTTACTCCAGCATTTTGTGGTACTGCAAACATTGTCCACTCCAGGTCTATATAAGACAATACTATCCGACTGTTTATAATTTTATTTAATTGTTATGTGCGCGATTTATGCGTTTCCTCTTAATTAATGTACTTATTTTAAGTACTATTGTTTGATTACTATGTGTTTATTACCTTAAAATGTGTGTTGTTGCTATTTGTTTTACCTGCACGGCTATTTTTGGAAAAGGCATAGACGAGGTGTCTCATGGTGTCGAACTTTCAAGTGGTCCACCCATGAAGGCTAAACCGCTCTAGAATTATGTCCATAGCGGTACATCTTTCAGTCGTGGAAAGTCTAATGGCCTGGCCCAACGTAACGAAAAATTCATTCAATGCATTCGGGTTGAATCTCGCGGCAGATACTCTGCGCAGGAGGATCAGTTTGAAGGGAACGAGCCCTTTACACCGTCCTTTTTTGTAGAGAAGTAACGAGAAGCCCCTTGAGGCTATCTGCTGAAATAAATGAGCAATAGATTAGTTCAGAGAATACTCATTGCATACATCACGATGTTATAAATGTGGAGCGATATTTACAGTGGCTCATGTATAGAGGTGAAGCTTGCTCTATTCAGTCATACACGCACCCACAGCACAACCGCAGATGCAACATGCAAAGTAGCCTGAAACATACTAATCCGCAATCTGAAGAAAGGACCCGAAATGTCACCCATTCCTTCCATCGAGGCGCTGAATTACTCCAGCGTTTTGTATCTCTCTTCGTTGTAAACAAGCATTTGCAGTTCCTTCCTGCACATTCTAATCCGGCACGTCATTAGAGAGATAAGAGCATCGGTACATCTTCTAGCACATTCCCAATAATTATTCTTCTGATAAACTGAACGGAAATTATACCGACACTGTACAAATTATGTGGCTATTCGTAAATGCCAGTGTTTGATTCCTATGCACTGAAATGGAGACACAAGAAAGTGCAAATGCTGGTATCCTGTGTAAAAACCAATAACGGAGTGCTGGGGGAACTAGGCCGTCGAGAATGGGCAGACGACGTTTCCGGTTGGGAATTTTCTTGGAAGGTTGAAGAAAAACGCCCCAATCGAAACCTCGCTTGGCAATTTCCCTCCTCTGATGCTGCCTGAACGGCTGGATTCATGCAGCAATGTTAATTTTTTTTCTTCATCTTTGCTTCTTAAGCTTCGCATTAAGGGGTTGGACAGGCTAGATGCAGGAAGATTTTTCCGGATGTTGGGGGAAGTCCAGAACAAGGGGTCACAGTTTAAGGATAAGGGGGATGTATTTTAGGACCGAGATGAGGAAGTTTTTTTTCACCACAGAGAGTGGTGAATCTGTGGAATTCTCTACCACAGAGGGTAGTTGAGGCCAGTTCATTGGCTATATTTAAGAGGGAGTTGGATGTGGCCCTTGTGGCTAAAGGGATTAGAGGGTATGGAGAGAAGGCAGGTACAGGATACTGAGTTGGATGATCAGCCATGATCATATTGAATGGCGGTGCAAGCTCGAAGTGGCGACTGGCCTACCCCTGCACCTATTTTCTATGTTTCTATGTTTCTATGTGTCGAAAAAAGGCGAAAGATCGCTTTATGCGGGGTATTTCTCTCAAAAAAAGGTTGATTAAACTGAGAGTAGAGTGTATATTCTATTTGTCTTCTGTGTTACAGCTGACTTGGTGGCAATCATCATTCTCTGTCGGGGGAAATGTGGTCTCTCCAAATGCATCTCCCGCTACCTGGTGGCGATGGCTGCTGCTGACCTCATGGTCCTGATCGTCGAAGTGATCCTGTATGAAATAAAGAATTCTTATTTCCCAAATTCATTCCTCAATTACACTCCCGTTTGCAGTCTAAACCTGACCCTTCTTTTTATTTCCCTCGATTGTTCCGTTTGGTTAACTGTTGCTTTCACCGTTGATCGATGTATTTCTATTTGCCAACTACGATTCCGAGCCATGTATTGTACTGAAAAAACGGCAACGATTGTGATAGTTGTGATATGCTGTTTCAGCGTTTTGGAAAATGTACGTACCTACTTTACATATGAACCGCGAGACATAATCGACAACGTGCCATGGTTTTGTTCTGTAAAACCAATCTGTTTTATCTCACCTGCGTGGATTGCATCTCTTTGGATTGAAACACTGCTAAACCCAATTGGCCCGATATTTTTTATAATAATTCTTAATTCGCTTACCATAAGGCATATTTTAGTGGCCAACAGAGTAAGACAGGGACTTCGACAGGCGAATAAATCAAAGGGGGAAACGGATCCTGAGATTGACAATCGAAGGAAATCTATAATATTGTTGCTTGCAATAACTGGGAGCTTTATACTCCTGTGGATGGTAATATTCGTTTCTTTTCTATCTATACCATTTACAGATAATCAAACATTGTCCACAAATTTTAATGATCCTTTCACTATTGCTGAAAAATCTGGTTATATGTTAAGAAGTTTAAGTGCTTGCACGAATACGTTTATTTATGCTGCATCACAGGCTAAATTCCGCGAAGAATTAAAAAGCATTGCTAGATATCCTGTAACTCTCTTGTACAGTTTACTGAAATAAATTCACAGCTTTAAAAACCGAAAGGGAAACACGCTACTGAACTATATATTGTTTTCCACATTTTATCTGACAATTCGTCACAGGGATTTCGAAAAGACATGTGAGATTTACGTGTGATATTCCAATCCGGATGAGATTACATAATTATCAAATGCAACCGGTTGCAATTAAATTACTTTCGCAAGAAGCTCATAGAGTAAACTACACATCACGGTGACGGATACAACAATATATACAATAGCAAATAGGTGAAGGGGGGTCAATCTACTCCACGACAGAAGGGGGAAGGAGTTGTATACTTTGATAGCCACAGAGAAAAATGATCTCCTGTGGCATTCTACATTGCATCCTGGTGGAACCAGTCTTTCATAAATAAATGCACTAACGCAAATTACCAAGGTAGCCTCTCTGGATAGAAGGAATGGGTGAGGTTTCGGGATGAGACACGTCTACAGATGGGGAGTCAGGAGAGAGGGAGACGCAAATCTAAGTATGGGTAAAATGTGTAAAAACGAGACATCAAAGGAAGCGAGGATCAAGGAAAATGTAGAATAGATCATTGTTAGTTTGGGGAAGGTGACAACAAAGCAAATAGAGGTAAAATTACCTTCACTACTAATTTCCATCCTGCACTGAAATACACTTGGACCATCTGCGACCTCTCCCAACCGTTTCTTGACCTCACTCTCTCCATAACAGGAGATTAACTATTTCAAAGTCACAAGTTCATAAGTTCACAAGGTACAGGTGTAGAATTAGGCCATTCGGCCCATCGAGTCTATTCCGCCATTCAATCGTTGCTGATCTCTGCCGCGGAATCCCATTTTTGTGCCTTCTCCCAGAACCATTGACAGCCGTTCTAATCATTAACTTGTCTATCTGTGCCTTAAAAAAATCCCCTGGCTTGGCCTCCACAGCCCTCTGTGACAATTTATTCCACAAATTAACTACCCTCTGATAAGTAAGTTAATCATCACCTCCTTTCTAAAAGAGCGTCCTTTAATTCTGAGGCTATGAACATCCTTTCCACGTCCACTCTATCTATGCATTTCGGTATTCTGTAAGTTTCCATGAGTTCCCCCTTAACCTTCAAAACTCCAGCGAGTGTTGGCCCTGTGCTGTCAAACGCCCATCATATGCTAACCCACACATTCCTGGAATCATTCTTGTAAACCTCCTCTGGACTCTCTCCAGAGCCAGCACATCCTTCCTCTGATATGGGGCCCAAATTTGCTCACAGCACTCAAATATGGCATGACCAGCCCCTTGTGAAGCCTCAGCATTTCATCTCTGTTTTGCTATTCCAGGCCTCTTGAATTTCCCTTCTTTACTATCGATTCGACTTGTAGATTAACTTTTTTGGAGTCCTGCCCCAGCACTCCCAAGTAAGTCACTTTACACCTCTGATTTCCCGGATTCTCTCTCTCCCTTTAGAAAATAATCTACCCCGTTTATGCACGACTCCGCATTTTGTTGCACAAAATTTCATCTGCGACTTCTCTTCCCACTATCCCAACCTGTACGTCCTTCTGCAAAATCCTTCTTTCCTCTCCACTGCATGCCCCTCCACCTATCGTAGCATCGTCTGCAAACTTGGCCACAAAGCCTTCAATCCCCTTATCCAAATCATTAATATATAACGTGAAGAGAAGTGGCCCCAGCACGTACCCTTGCGGAACTCCATTCGTCACTGGCAGCCAACCTGCAAAAGCGCCTTTTATTGCAACGCTTTGCCTTCTGCTATCCAGCCAAGCCGCTATCCATGCTAGTATCTTCCCTTTAAAACCACGGGCTTTCATGTTCCAGAGCAGGCTGCCGCGCGGCACCTTATCGAAGGCCTTTTGAAAATCTAGGTAAACAAAATCTACAGCCTCCCCTGTGTCTATTCTACTATTAACTTACTCAAATATCACCAGCAGATTCGTCAGGCAAGACCTACCCTTCACAAAACCATGCTGACTTCGGCATTTTATCGTGAACTTCTCAGTCTTGCGTAAGCTCATCCATTATAATTAACTCTAGAATCTTACCAACCACCAAAGCCAGGCTAGCCGGCCTATAGTTTCCCCTCTTCTGCTTCTCTCCCTTCTTGTATAGCGGGGTGATATCCGCAATTTTCAATTCTTCAGAAACCACTCCTAACGCTGGTGAATCTTGAAATATCACAACCAATGTCTCCACAATCTCTGATGCCACCTCCTTCGGAATCCAGGGGTGCAGTCCTTCCGGTCCAGGTGACGTAATCACCCTCAGACCTTTCAGTATTCCTAGCACCTTCTCCTTATTAATCGCCACTCCAATAACTTCCACCCCCTGACCCTCTATGATTGCACGCACACCGCTGGTTTATTCCACTGTGAAGACTGATGAAAAAAAGTTACTCTAATCTTATGCCATTAGTTGATTTCCCTTCATCACTTCTCCTGCATCATTCTCCAGTGCACCAACGACCACTCTTGCATCTGTTGTACTCTTTATATATTCGCAGAAACAATTGCTATCCTCCTTTATATTATTGTCTAGCTTGCATTCGTAATTCAACAGATATCTATTGTAAACTTACTGACTATCTGGCTATCTGGACTACTCTTCTTCCCACCCTGCCTCTTGCAAAGACTCTATCCACTACCCAAATTCCTCCGTCTCCGCCACATCTGAGCCCAAGGTGAAATGTTCCATACCAGGGCATCTAAGATGGAGACAGAGTCCACTAGTTCCCATCATTCACCCCATCAACCGCAGTACTGCACATAACCCTCCGATATTTACGCACCCTCCAACGAGATACCACCGCTAGCCACATCTTCCCGTCTCCACCCCTTTACGCTTTCCGCAGAGACCGTTCCCTCGCAACTCCCTGATTACCCAAGGCAAACGCAGGAGATAAAACACCTGTCCCAAAACGTCATCCATCGACTCCTTCCAAGGACCCCGACAGTCATTTCTGGTGAGGTAGACGTTCACTTGCAAGTCCGCCAACCTCATCCACTCTAAAGCTCTCTTTTCTGCTGGTTGCTAAACACTTCCATTCCTACGCTGATCTTTCTGTCCTGGGCCTCATCCATTGTCAGACTGAGGTCCAGCGCAAATTGAAGGAACAGCCCCTCGTATTTCCCTTGGGCAGCTTACAGCTCAACTGTATGAATATTCACTGCTCTATCTTCGTAAACCTCTCTCTCCATCCCTCCCCCTTCCCAGATCACCAACCAGTCTGTGTCCGCGATTACAAATGTTCTCTGTTTGCTCTGTTATCACATTCTCCTGGCGAACAATGATCTATTATACATTTTATTTGATCTGCATCTCTTTTGATGTATTTTTTTCACACACTATACCGTTTGTTTTCTCTGTGTCTCCATCGCCTCTGACTCTCAGCCTGAAGGAGGGTCTCGACCCGAAACCTCCCCCATTTCTTCTTTCCATAGATGCCGCCTGTCCCGCTGGGTTATCCAGAATTTGTATGTCCATCTTCGGTGTAAACCAGCATCTGCCGTTTCCTCCTACAAATTAACAAGCTATTGAGGGAGTGCAGCGTAGTTTCACTAGGTTAATTCGCGGAATGGCGGAACTGTCGTATGTTGAAAGACTGGAGCGACTAGACTTGTATACACTGGAATTTAGAAGGATGGGTGGGTATCTTATTGAACCATATAAGATTATTAAGGGATTGGACACGTTAGAGGCAGGAAACATGTTCCCAATGTTGGGGGAAGTCCAGAACCAGGGGGCCCAGTGTAAGAATAAGGGGTAGGCCATTTAGAACGGAGATGAGTAAAAAAACATTTTCAGTCAGAGAGTTGTAAATCTGTGGAATTCTCCGCCTCAGAAGGCAGTGGAGGCCGATTCCCTGGATGCTTTCAAGAGATAGCTGGATAGAGCTCTTAATGATAGCGGAGTCAGGGGGTATGGGGAGAAGGCAGGAACGGGGTATTGATTGTGAATGATCAGCGATGATCACATTGAATGACCGTGCTGGTTCGAAGGGCCGAATGCCCTACTCCTGCACCTATTGTCTGTTGCCTGTTGTTTATTGTCGCCTGTGACATTCAGTGCCGCACAAGACAGAAACAGAATATCAGAATACATTTTTAAAGTTATTGAAAATAATTAGTATATGTTTTAAAAAGGTAGATCCCTGCTTGCATTTTGTTTCACAGCAAAGTATGCATCACAATGAAATAGATTGAGTCGCAATTATATGTCTCTTGCCGGAGTGGACTTGATGGTCTGCTTCAAAGTGTGCCCATCCACTGTTATCAGCACATTAATCCACTTCTCCATGAATCGTTCGTTCTGCCATGAACGGAGACTCAAAATAAACACTGTCAACAGAGCGCCAGACCGGATTTCCGCTTTCAACTGAGAAAAGCCAGAGTTTCAAGTTATTCAATAATCTCATCGCGTTACAGACCCGAATCTATATGGCCAGATATTATAGACAATAGACAATAGGTGCAGGAGAAGGCCATTCGACCCTTCGAGTAGCACCGCCATTCACTGTGATCATGGCTGATCATCTACAATCAGTACTACGTTCCTGCCTTCTCCCCATATCCCTTGACTCTGGTATCTTTAAGAGCTCTATCTAACTCTCTCTTGAAAGCATCCACAGAATCGGCCTCTACTGCCGCCTGAGGCAGAGAATTCCGCAGATTCACAACTCTCTGGGTGAAAAAGATTTTTGTCATCTCCGTTCTAAATGGCCTACCCTTATTTTCAAACTGTGGCCCATGGTTCTGGACTCCCCCAACATCGGGCACATGTTTCCTGCCCATAACGTGTCCAATCCCTTAATAATATCATGTGTTTCAATAAGATCCATTTTCATCCTTCTAAATTTCAATGTATGCAAGCCCAGTCGCTCCATTCTTTCAACATATCACAGTCCCGCCATCCCGGGAATTAACCCCGTGAACCTACGCTGCACTCCCTCAGTAGCAAGAATATCCTTCCTTAAATTTGGAGACCAAAACTGCACAACATACTCCAGGTGTGGTCTCACCAGGGCCCCGTACAACTGCAGAAGGACCTCTTTGCTCTTGTACTCAACTCCTCTTGTTATGCAGGCCAACATGCCATCAGCTTTCTTCACTGCCTGCTGTTCCTGCACGCTGACTTTCAGTGACAGATGAACAAGGACACCCAGTTCTAGTTGTACTTCCCATTTTCCTTACACCATTCAGATAATAATCTGCCTTCCTCCTCTTGCCACCAAAGTGGATAACCTCACGTTTATCGACTTTATGGGAGCTCACGTTGTCGACCTCCCCGTGGTCCCTGTCAACTGACTTCAGTCAGGCGAACGACAACAAACAGAGACAACAGAAGCAGAAGCAGAAACAGAAGCAGAAGCAGCTTCATAACTTCTGCTGCCTCAAACGCAAGAAGCAGAGGATCGACTTTATTTCTCTTGTCATATTTTCAATGGAATACAAACACACACATACGCACGCACACGCACAGACGCGCGTACGCGCACACACACGCACACGCACGCACACACATAACTTAAATAAACCGTAAATACGTAACTCTACTAAATGTGTGTCTGCTCTACATCAAACCGAGCCAACTATCGGTATGTTTTTACACGTGTTTGGCAAATTCAGAGATTAATTTACCAGGAAATGCAATTGCTGTTTGCTTGGTAGTCCTATTTCACTACAATGTTCCATTGCCCATATCTTCAGCCTTTTTTACGTTTCACATAACAATTTCTCCCCATTTGTTTAAGTAATAATAACATGGAAAGATATCTGCTGTAAACAGGTAAAAATGTGTTATATCTCTGAGCAAAATCACGGTTCATCATATTGTTGTTGTTGTTCGTCCTTCGGGTTCATGACTTCACTTTCAGTTGGAGGATTGGTGACTGTGGGTCCGGAAGTGACTGGTGAGCCCAATCCGGGCCCGGAAGGCACGCCCACACATAGGACACAAGTGGATGGCTGCTGCAGTGGAAGTGGAGGTAGCCCGGGCCTTGCGCGCGGTGCGTTTCCTCTGGGCCTCTGCAGTGCCTCTGTTCTCTGCTGCACGGGCTCCTGTGGTGAGCTTGCTACGCCAGGTTGGACGGTCCAGAGCAAGAGACTCCCAAGTGCTGAGGTTGATGTCCAAATCTTTGAGGGACACTTTGAGGCAGTCCTTAAACCGTTTCTTTTGTCCTCCTACTGAGCGCTTGACCTGACACAGTTCCCCATACAGAAGCTGTGTTGGCAGTCGACTCTCGGGCATTCTGACGACATGGCCTGCCCATCTGGCTTCGGCTTTCCGTAGGAGGGTGTGGACGCTGGGGATTCCGGCCTGTTCCAAGACCTCTGTGTCGGGAATTTTGTCCTGCCACCTGATGTAAAGGAGTCTACGTAGGCAGCGCAAGTGAAAGTGGTTGAGCTGTTTGGCATGTCTGCTGTCGACAGTCCAAGTCTCACTGGCATAGAGAAGAGTGGTGAGTACCACTGCACGGTAGACCTTCAGCTTGGAGGTAAGGCTGAGTCCTCTCCGCTCCCAAACATTCCCACGGAGTCTCCCAAAGGCAGCGCTGGCCTTGACAATCCTGTTGTTAACCTCAGCATCAATGTTCACCACTCGCGAGAGTGTACTACCCAGATAGGTAAAGCTGTCGACTGCCTGTAGATTCTGCCTCTTCACCGTGATGTGTGGTTCCTGATAGGGCTTTCCAGGCGCCGGCTGGTACATAACTTCAGTCTTTTTGGTGCTAATGGAGAGACCAAAGGTGTCACAGGCCTGTGAGAAGCAGTCCATTTCATGCTGCATCTTCTGCTCTGTGCTGGGGTTGAGGGCGCAGTCATCAGCAAACAAGAAATCTCTGATGATGGTCTCCTTCACATTTGTAATAGCTTGCAGGCGCCTGGGGTTGAACAGCCTGCTGTCAGTCCTGTACCTGATGTGTATTCCATCCTGGCAGTCACGGAAGGCATCACTCAGCATGGCAGAGAAGACCATGCTCAAGAGTGTAGGGGCAAGAACACAACCTTGCTTCACGCCGTTTGTCACTGGAAAGGCTTCCGACTCGTCTCCATCATCTAGCGCTTTCACCATCATGCCGTCATGGAACGGCCGGACAATCGTGATGAACTTGCTGGGACAGCCAAACTTCTGCATTATCTTCCACAAGCCATCTCTGCTGACAGTGTCGAAGGCCTTTGTCAGATCGACGAAGGTCACGAACAGGTCTCTGTGCTGCTCTTGGCATTTTTCCTGGAGTTGGCGTGCAGCAAATATCATGTCAACAGTTCCACGCCCAGCACGGAAACCGCACTGGCTTTCTGGAAGGAGACCCTGCTCAAGGTGTTGAATGAGACGGTTGAGCAGGATGCGAGCCAAGACCTTCCCAGCTATGGACAGGAGGGAGATGCCTCGATGATTGTCGCAAGACTGGCGGTTGCCTTTCCTCTTGTAGATGTGGACTATGCTGGCATCTTTCAGCTGTTGTGGGACCTTCCCTTCATTCCACATGGACTGGAAGTGTTCAGTCAGCTTCTGCATCATGACAGGGCCTCCTGCTGTGTACACTTCAGCAGGAACTGCATCTGATCCTGGTGCTTTGTCACAGGAAAGTTGCTTGATGGCCTTTGTGACTTCTTCTTCTGTCGGGAGGTTGTCAAGGTCCTGGTTGATCTCCATCTGAGGTAGGCGAGTGATGGCCTCGTCGTTGATATTAGCAGGGCGATTGAAGACCTGGTTGAAATGTTCAGCCCATCTCTCCAGAATCTGCTTCTTCTCTGTCAGCAACTGGGTCCCGTCTGCACTGAGGAGGGGAGAGGAGCCAGAGGACTGGGGTCCATACACAGCCTTCAATGCATCGTAGAAAAGTTTGGTGTCATGACTGTCTGCGTAGCCCTGGATTTCATCGGCCTTCTTGCTATACCATGCGTCCTGCATCTCACGGAGTTTCTTCTGTACCTTTTGTCTTGCACTGGCAAAGGCATCTTTCTTTGCTTGTGACGTGAGGTCGTTCTGGTGTGCTCTGAACAGTTAGTGTTTCTCTGATAGCAGTGCCTGCAGTTGTATGTCAGTATGAAGGAACTGCAAATGCTCGATTAAAAAAACAAAACGAACATAGACACAAAATGCTGGAGTAACTCAGCGGGAAGGGCACCATCTCTGGCGGGAACGAATGGGTGAAACTTCGGCTCGAGACCCTTCTTATGCCTGAATCAGACATCAGTCTGAAGAAGGGTGTCGATCCGAAAAGTCACCCAATTCTTCTCTCCAGAGACGCTGCCTGCCCCGCTGAGTTACTCCAGCATTTTGTGTCTATCCCCACTCCTGTGTTATCCCATTTCCTTGTGCACTCCCTACACAATAGGCGCGTTTCAAAGAGGCCAATAAACTACAATTGCCGCACGTCTTTGGGATATGGCAGGAAACTAATCCAACCCAAGTCTCTGGCGCTCTGCCATAACAGCTCTATCAGCTGCGAAGCTGTACCGCACAATTTCGCCTTGATCCTATTCAGTGGGAAATTGGCTCATTGCGGTCACCCTTTCCCGGCTGACACTAATTATATAGATTGTTCAGGTTTCCCTTTCGAAAAGACAAGAATGAAAAATCTGCCTAGTTAATACTTCCTCAAAACTAAGACACTGCGGCCGTCAGCAACATTGTTGTAAATGGCCGCGGGTGCTACCAAATGCTTTCCTCAATATCGTGACCAGAACAGCAGACAGCAATTTACTGCGTTTGAAAAAGGGTTCCGACCGGAAACTAGACCCTGCAATGTTCTCCAGAGATGCTGACTGACGTGCCGAATTACTCCAGCACATAATGGTTTTTTTTTTGCTAACCAGCATCTGCAGGTCCTGGTGTTAACGTGCAGTACGTTACTTGCCGTCCAACTAGTTTGATATCGTTTCTAAAGAGATAGCAACGTCCAAAATTGCTACGCTGTGTAAACATAGTATTGTGGCGGCACCCGGGGGCTAGGCCACTCCCTTCGTCATTCCACTCGGCACTCAGTGGACGGGAGGGATTAGGTCACTTCCTGGGTCAGTCCCCTTGGGTCAGGTGGTCTGGGACTATAAAGGGTTTGGGTGTGTCGACTCACGTTCTTCTTGAGTGCGGTGTTTGATACCACAGGTAATAAAGTTATTAATTACTCACCTGGCGTCTGGCCTGATTACTGCGGTGACCGCACCCACTACACTGGTGGCCCCGACTTTCCCTCGCAAGTCGCGATGGACCAGAACCTGCTACTACCCGACTCTTCCAGTCAACCACAACCACAACCGCTTTTGGACCTTCCCGCGGACCCTGCCGCCGTGTCAGTGTGGCTGCCTCCATTGTGGACCGAGGACCCCGACTTCTGGTTTGACCAGGCCGAGGCACAGTTCGCCCTGCGGGGCATAACTGCCGACGCCACTAAATACTTTCACGTGGTCAGCGCCCTCGACCCGGCCACCGCGCGCCTGGTCCGACCCTTCCTCCGCGACCCCCCGGCAACCGATAAATACGTGGCCCTTAAAGCCTTCCTCCGTCAGCAGTTCGGCCTCTGCGAGGCTGAGCGGGCAACCCGGATCCTCCGAATGCCGCCCCTGGGTGACCGCCGCCCGTCGGTACTACTGGCCGACATGCAGGCACTGCTAGGCGACTACGAGACCGGGTTCCTTTTTAAACATGTTTACCTGATGCTGCTGCCGTCCGACCTCCGCCAGCAGCTCCTCGACGCCCCGTTCCCCAACATGCAGGCGTTGGGCAAGCGTTGGGCAGGCGCGCCGATGAGCTCATGATGGCCCGTCACCTGGCCCTCGACGCGTTGGAAGTCCATCCGACGGCCGACGACTACCCGCAGGTAGGAGCCTCGATCGCCCGCATTACTACCGCTCCCCGACAGCCTTCCCGACGGTATCCGGCTTCAGCAGCTCACCCAGCCGGCGGCGCGTCTTTTTCGCACGGCCCGCCTGCAGTTCCCCCACCCGCCACCGGAGGGCGCTGGTGGTCGGACCCAGGGGTCGCGCGCAGCCTGCCGGCAGTTCCTCCATACGCCACCGGAGGTCGCTGGTGGTCAGATCGGCCCGCACAGCCGCCCGTTTTCACGGAACCCAGCAGAGGGGGCTGGTGCTACTTCCATCGGCGGTGGGGCCCTTCGGCCCGTCAATGCCGGCAGCCCTGTTCGTTCCCGGTAAACGCAGAGGCCGGCTGTCACTGATTGCTTCGGCGGCCGGCCAGATTCATCGTGTGTTTGCGTGGGACCGCCGCTCCGGGGCCCGTTTCCTCGTAGACACCGGGGCGGAGGTGAGTGTTGTTCCCACTTCGCAGGCTGACCTCCGTAGTGGTAACCGCGGTTCCCTCCTCGCCGCAGCCAACGGGACCACAATCCGGTCATATGGTGTGCGCACGATCTCCCTCAAATTCGGAGCGAGCAGCTTCTCGTGGCCATTTGTGATCGCGGATGTGTCCCAGCCACTGTTGGGTGCGGATTTCCTACGGGCACATTCCCTGCTCGTGGACGTTAAGCGGCAGCGTTTAGTGCACTCTGTCACTCTGCAGCCCATTTTCCTCCGCTTGGGCGACCCGGTCGTGCGTCCTGATGGGCCCCTGTCGTCCGTGGACGCTGCGTTCTCACGAATTCTGGCCGAATTCCGCGATATTCTGGACCCCCAGTTCCACTCCGCCGCCCCGAAACATGGGGTGGTGCACCATATAACGACTACTGGCCCGCCCTTGTACGCCCGGGCACGGCGTCTTCCACCGGACAAGCTCCGTCTCGCTCGGGAGGAGTTCCGCCTTATGGAGTCACTGGGGATCGTGCGCCGTTCAGACAGCCCGTGGGCGTCCCCGCTGCATATGGTCCCCAAGGCAGACGGTGGTTGGCGTCCTTGCGGAGATTACCGCCGGCTTAACAATGCCACAATCGCCGACAGGTATCCGGTCCCTCACATCCAGGATTTTAATGCCCACCTGGCTGGGGCCACGGTATTTTCCAAGGTCGACCTGGTGCGTGGCTATAACCAAATTCCAGTCCACCCCGACGACGTCCCCAAGACGGCAATCGTGACGCCATTTGGCCTATTCGAATTCCTCCGCATGCCGTTCGGACTCAAGAACGCTGCGCAAGCCTTTCAGCGGCTTATGGACTGCGTGTGCCGTGGCCTGGAATTCGTTTTCGTATACCTGGACGACATATTGGTGGCGAGCCGCTCGAGACAGGAGCATATTGCCCATCTCCGCCAGCTATGCCAACGCCTTAGCGATCATGGGCTGGCCATCAACATCACCAAATGCCGTTTCGGGGTGGCATCCATCGAATTCCTGGGCCACCACGTGACCCCGCACGGTGCGCTGCCGCTCCCCAACAAGGTGGACGCGGTGCGCCAGTTTCCACGCCCGACCACCGTGAAGGGCCTCCAGGAGTTCGTGGGAATGGTGGCCTTTTACCACCGATTTGTGCCATCTGCAGCCCGGATCATGCGCCCGCTGTTCCACCTCATGGCGGGCAAGCGCAGGGAGGTCGAATGGACCGACGATGCGGTGGCGGCGTTCCAACACGCCAAGGAAGCCTTGGCTGCGGCCACGATGCTCGTGCATCCACGGGTTGATGCACCAACCAGCCTGACGGTCGACGCTTCAGAAGTAGCGGTTGGCGCGGTGCTCGAACAGCACACGGATGGGTGTTGGAAGCCTCTTGCCTTCTTCAGTAGGCACCTCAGCGGCGCACAGCGGAACTACAATGCTTTTGACCGCGAGCTCCTTGCCCTTTACCTAGCGGTCCGCCACTTCCGCTATTTTCTCGACTTTCACCGCGTACACGGATGACAAGCCCCTTACTTTCGCTTTCGCCAAGGTGTCCGACCCGTGGTCAGCTCGCCAGCAGCGGCAGCTGGCTTACATCTCGGAATTTACTACCTCCATCCGTTTCATCGGGGGTAAAGACAACCGGGTGGCCGACGCCTTGTCTCGACCCGCGGTCCACGCCGTCCTGCAAGTGGCTGATGGAATCGACTACTCAGCCCTGGCGGCGGCCCAGCTGTCCGATAACGAGATGTCCGCCTACCGTACCGCCGTTTCGGGCCTGGGGGCGCGACGCTGCTTTGCGATGTGTCCACCGGGCAGCCACGCCCAATCGTGCCTGTTGCCTGGCGACGCCGGGTGTTCGAGGTGCTCCACGGGCTGTCCCACCCTTCCATTCGGGCGACGACGACCCTCGTGGCTTCCCGTTTCGTTTGGCACGGGTTACGCAAGCAGGTTGGGCATTGGGTGCGCACCTGCATCCCGTGCCAAACCTCAAAGGTACTGCGGCATGTGCGTGCGCCGCTCCAGGAGTTCCCCGTCCCTCGCCACCGTTTTGACCACATCCATGTGGACATCGTGGGGCCGCTGCCGCCTTCTCGGGGTTTCACCTACCTCCTGACAATGGTGGACCGTTTCACGCGGTGGCCGGAGGCAGTTCCACTGCCGGACACGTGTGCCTCTACTTGTGCCCGTGCCTTGGCGGCAAATTGGATTGCCAGATTTGGGGTTCCGCTCGATATCACGTCCGACAGGGGGCCACAATTCACCTCCGAGCTGTGGTCATCCATGGCCCAACTGCTGGGGGTTAACCTGCACCGCACCACAGCGTACCATCCGTAGGCGAACGGCCTGGTGGAGCGTTTCCACCGCCAGCACAAGGCCGCTCTGAAGGCCCGGCTCGTTGGCCCGGACTGGGTTGACGCGTTGCCGTGGGTTTTACTGGGTGTCCGCACCGCACCCAAGGAGGACTTGGCCACCTCCTCGGCGGAATTGGTTTACGGGGCTCCGTTGACGGTGCCCGGAGAGTTCGTTCCCTCCGCCCAGGGTCAGGCAGAACAGCCCTCAGCCGCCCTGCAACGCCTTCGGGAGACGGTGGGCTCGCTGGCGCCAGTGCCGACGTCTCGCCACGGTTCGGTGCGGTCACATGTCCCTTCCGCCCTGCAGGACTGTCCTTTTGTGTTCCTGCGTCGGGATGCCCACCGGCCAACCCTTCAGCGGCCTTATGAGGGACCGTTCAAAGTGCTTGAGCGGGGCTCTGCCACCTTCGTGTTGGACATGGGGGGTCGTCCTGAGACGGTCTCTCTTTCACGGCTGAAGCCGGCGCATGTGGACATTAGCCAGCCGGTGCTACTGGCGCAGCCTCGCCCTCGGGGTCGTCCCGCGTCCCGGCCCTTACCCCCGAAGTTCCCGCGGGTGCCTTCCCCTGGCGGGGTGGTTCTGCTTCCTGCGGCCGCCGTGGCGCGCACACGGGCTGGCCGTTTCGTCCGTCCCCCTGTCCGTTTCGTGCCTTCGGTTCTTGGGGGGGGTCCTGTGGCGGCACCCGGGGGCTAGGCCACTCCCTTGGTCATTCCACTCGGCACTCAGTGGACGGGAGGGATTAGGTCACTTCCTGGGTCAGTCCCCCTGGGTCAGGTGGTCTGGGACTATAAAGGGTTTGGGTGTGTCGACTCACGTTCTTCTTGAGTGCGGTGTTTGATACCACAGGTAATAAAGTTATTAATTACTCACCTGGCGTCTGGCCTGATTACTGCGGTGACCGCACCCACTACAGTATTATCGTTAGTGCGCAATGCCCTAATTGTGCAATGACCGCGTTATCTGCAAGTAGAATATGCACCTGCAAATTCTTCCCTCCGATGTGTCCTCTGACGCTCTCTGTGTGGAGCTCTCGCGTTCCCCTTGTCACTGTAGGGATTGCTCTCGGTGTTTCAGTTCCCTCCCACGTCCCAGAGACGCAATCGACTGGTAGAGCAACTGGCCTCTGTGTTATGGCCCTGGTGAAATTGGGCTGGAAGAGCACTCGTGGGCTTTTCAGTGGCATGTACTGCGATACTTTGCATAGACGCGTGAAGGGTTATAGCACTGAAGGGATTAACCTGAGAGGATTTGAGTTAAGGTGCAAGGAGGTCCTACAAGTTGTACAAGTTGTGAGACCACACCAGCGGTATTATGTGCAGTTTTTCTCTCCTAATTTGAGGTAGGACAATCTTGCTGTTGAGGGAGTGCAGTGTAGGTTCATCAGATTAATTCCCGGGATGGCGGACTGACATAAGATGAAAGCATGGGTCGACTGGGCTTATATTCCCTGGAAATTAGAAGGATGCGAGGGGATCTTATGGAAACATACAAAGTTCTTCAGGTATTGGACATGCTCGATGCTGGACAAATGTTCCCGATGATGGGGGCGTCCAGAACCAGGGGTTAAGCTTTGAGAATAAGGGGTCGGCCAATTCGTACTGAGATGAGCAAAAACCTTTTCACCTGGAGAGTTGTGAATCTGTGGAATTTTCTGCCACATAAGGCAGTGGAGGCCAATTCACTGGATGCATTGAAAGAGAGCGTTAGATTTAGTGCTTGGGACTAACGGAATCAAGGGATTTGGGGAGAAAGCATGAATGGGGTAATGATTTTGGATGATCAGCCATGATCACATTGAATAACGGTGCTGGATCTAAGGGCCGAATGGCCTACTCCTGCACCTATTTTCTATGTTTCTGTGTTTCTATGAAACGTCAATTACGCATAGATGGACACAAAATGCTGGACCAACTCAACGTGCTAGGTGGCATCACGGGAGAATAGACATCGGCGCCGTTGCCGTTTGACGTATCCTTCCGAACCGAAACGTCGCCTATCCATGTTCTCCAGGAATGTTGCCTGACCCCTGAGCTACTCAGGCATTTTTTTGTCGAGCTTTGGCATACACTAGTGTCTGGAGTTCCTTATTACGTCGCCCACCGATGTTCACCAGGGACGTAGCTTGACCCGCAGTGTTTATCTACGTTTTGCATACAAAGCTTATTTAGTTGGTACCTACTTCGCCTGGGCAGCCGCCAGCCCAGCGGTATGAACATTGACTTCTCCAACTTTAGATAGTTCCTCTGTCCCTCTCTTCCCCTCCCCTTCCCAGATCTCCCTCCATCTTCCTGTCTCCACCTATATCCTTCCTTTGTCCCGCCCCCCTGACATCAGTCCGAAGAAGGGTCTCGACCCGAAACGTGACACATTCCATCTCTCCTGAGATGCTGCCTGACCTGCTGAGTTACTCCAGCATTTTGTGAATAAGTACCTTCTAGTTGGTACCTACAGTACCTATTCCATCGATATGCGATTATCGCTTTTCCAGCCAGTATGTAATCCATCTGTAGACTGCCCATTCCTAACCTACCCTCTAATGCTGGTTTCATGGAGTTTTCATTTTGCCCGTGCCACCGCGGGGATTTACCTCGTGGGCTCCAGTTTCCCCTGACGTCCCAAAGATGCAATTGGTTAACAGTGTAAATGGCCTCAATGAGTTGTCTTTGGTGACGCTAGGTTGTTGGAGATTTCATGAGCGTTTGAGTGGCCTGCTATTTTGCACTCCTGCGCCTATTTTCTATGTTTTCTATGCAAAGGGAAGAATTGCATGGAGGTATGGGGGTGGCGGAGGGGTTGATGCCCCACAGAGCCGGCATTGCCGACGATCCGAATGGTATCTCGGAGAAATAGATCCAATAGTATAACAGAAGTCAACATCATTTCGCAACGAACTTTCAGTATCACTGAGACATTAAAAACACTTTATTGAATTGGAAAAGAAAACGAATGGACACTTCATCACATTTTTAAATTCCTCCCTGAATTTGTTCTGGGACACCCCATAAATAAACGTGTTTGTGCAAGCACTCAGACATCTCAGCATATATCCGGACTGTTCTCCAATGCTAAATGGGTCCTTGTAATCTGTCGTTAAAATCTGAACGTCTATGAAGTAGAGACTCACGAAACACAAGAAGTTCACCATCCACAGGATCACGAAGCTACCAGATATGGCCAGCAATAAAGTGATGGATTTCCTTCTGTTCTCAACCTCCTGATCTGCCCCGTTTTCGTCATTCCTGTTCCCTCGGAGGCCGACCCTCACTCTGTTGGCGTTTATAATGTGTCTGATTGTCAGGGCGTTGAGGAGAATGATCAGTAAAATTGGTGCAAATGGGGTCACAATGGGTTCGACCGACAAAAATGCTATCCAATGCGGGGAAGTATAGAAATCTGAAGTTAGGCCGCAGGAAACACTGCCAATTATTTCCTGAGGCACGTAGGCAAAATATGCTGGGACATTTTGAATAATACTTAATATGCACGTGACTGCTATCACAAGACGCGCAGTTTTCGCTTTGCAATATTTTGCTCGTAACTTCGGATTACAAATCGTGATATATCGATCGAAGGTGAACGTCACCGTTAGCCAAACGGAACAATCAATGAAAATCATGAAAAGGGTCAAGTTGATGCTACAGATGGGAAATAAGTTCAGGAATGAATACGGAAAATAGCCATCTTTAATCTCGTAGAGAATTACCTCGAAGATCAGCACCATTAAATCAGCTGCGGCCATGGATACCAAGTAGAGGGTGATACATTTGGAGAGACCACACTTTCCGCGGGAGAGAATGACGATTGCCAATACGTTAGCTGGAGAAAAGACAAAATTAAGGCAAATAACATTAATTGTTCCAGGAGACCGTTAATTTGACATTTCTTTGCAAATAAATGAATGGAGAATCCTATTCTGTAACATTCGCACTTTCATCGTGTGGACAATACATCTCTAATTCTAAAAAAGGAAATATTAGAGATGCATTCGCAAATTAATAGTGAAAATAATCCTACGCCTAATGGCATGAGTGGGTTTACAGAATCATGGCACAGAGAAGAACGATTTTAAATACGTCTGACGGATACAGTCGATTTAGAACAATTGAGACTCCATTCCTTTGACCAAAGAGGAACGTGGAGTGTCCAGAATATCGGCTGATTAGCTTTATCACATTCCAGCGCCATAGTACATGCTAAATCCTTCAATCTGTAGGCAGAACAGGGCCGCTACACACTGCACACACGAGGACACATGCCTGGAGGCAAGATAAACTACAATCCCACATGGGTTGTGAACCGAAACTACATCACGCGGATCTTTGCGATGTGGGAAGAATCCGGAGCTGCACGATGAATCCACGCGGTCACAGAGAGAAGGCGCAAACTCCTCGTAGGTAGGAAGCGAGGCCAAGAACGCAATTGGATATCTGGCGCAGTGAGGCAGCAGCTGTACGAGCATGCGCAAGAGTGCGGCCCAGATGCCCGGTTACCTTCTACTCGCGAAATGCTGCTTGCTGTTAGTTTGCATATCCACTATAACGGCTGTCCATAGCGCATCTGCCTAGATCTTTGGGGAATTTGGGAAGAGCATGTTAAAAGGAAAATTAGCGGATAAATCAGGCTCTCCACCCGAAACGTCACCCATTCATTCGTTCCAGAGATGCTGCCTGTCCCGCTGAGTTTCTCCAGCTTTTTGCGTTTATCTTCGGATAAATCTGATGGCGTTTTAAAGCGACATAGACAAAATGGAGTAAACCTGCAGCTTCTCTATCGGGGGAAGAGTATTACGTTTCGATTTGGGAAACTTAGAATAATTACAGTCCTGTTTTTGTTTTAACATCGCTACTGGAACCAGAAGCGTCCGGACTCGCTGCAGGTTGCTATCGTACGACATCTGCGGGCACCCGTCAATATAGTGTGTGGCCGTCAGAACTGGTAAATTTGAGGTGCACCAGCGGATAAGGCGTGGAAGGAGCTCGTCTCTTTCTCCTTGGGAGGCAAAGTAAAATAAATATTTTTTTTGGTTTTTTTCATCCCACAGCCTCCGCAACATAGTGATTGTCTAGTTTAGCCAATGCAATCGCCTTTCCAGCCGAGGATGCGCGCTTAATTATTCAAATGTGTAAGGCATTTCCGATCAGAGAGCATGCAACACATCTACCACATTACACATACAACATAGAACAGCGGACTACACCAAACTGTTGTCTTTGTGAACCTTGTACGTTCTGCCTGTGATCGCATAAGTTAACATGGGATTAGTGTGAACGGTTGATCGATAGACTGCGTGGACCCTGTGGCCAATTGATCTGCTTCTATGGTGCATCTATGGATTAAAAATTTACAGCACAGCAGCAGGTTCTTCGGTCTACAGCATCTATATCAAATATAAATCTAATGGAAACAAACCCCACGTTTACATGTGATCTATATACTATGATCCCTGCCTGTCCACCTGCCTGTCGAAATGGCACTGGATCTATTGGCAACATATTCGATTCAGTAGTTTGGATTTTTGTTTTCAATAATTGGCATCAGTAACTCAAACAACAAATAACAGCACACATATTTTAGCAGTAAAGATTAGACGGCGAAACATGTGCCTAAAATGTAAAGGGCTTACCAGGAACACCAATGATGGCAAGGATAGGGTAGAAAATGTTTTCTACCTGGTTGAGTACCGGCAGTTCCATGCCCAGAGATAATGCACGTTTGTTGCCAGAGGTATGACAGGTCGCTTGCCTTTTTAACATAGGTAGCATATTCTCCAGAGAAACAATATGACGACTATTCAAAGCAATTTAATTTGGGTTAGTGTCAGTCGTTTAAACAAACACATCACGTTTGCTGCTGCTAATTATAGAATTGTGTAATAACTGGCAGCAAAGATGTATGTTTATTATTACATTGCAGAAAATACAGAAAATTGTAAGTAATAACATAGGTTACTTAGTCTATTGTCATTCTCTGTTTCCTACAGCAATGTAATATTGAATTATCCAGGCATATCCATGTGCCAATCGAAAAGCCTCTTGCACACCACTCTCACATCTGCCACAACCACCAGACCCAGCAGCGCATTCGAGGCATCCGCCACTCTTTGAAAAAACTTGCCTGCTCATCTATATACTAAAAATCTCGTTTGTTTGTTTATTTGTTCCTGAACTACAGCCAAAACGGTATCCGAAAGCGCGACAATTCTAGGCTCACCTTAGTCACCGCCGTCACTTTGGTGCTAATGGAAGACGTTTCATTGATGTTATATTTTTCAAGTTAATCACATTTTAAAGTTTAAACCTATCTCATAGGAAGGGACGGAGGGAGGGGGAAGGAGGAGTGAGGGGTGGGTGGAGGGAGGGTTGGATGGGGGAGGGAGGGAGGGGGAGGAGGAGGAGCGAGATGTGGATAAGGCGGGTTGAGCGGGATGGAGTGGAGGGGAGGGGAGGGGGAAGGGTAGGAGGAGGGTTGAGAGAGGGGGTGGAGGGAGGGGGAGAGGGGAGGGGGAGGAAGGGATAAGGGGGGTTGAGGGGAATGGAGTGGGGGGAGGGGAAGGGATGAGGGGAAGGGGAGAGGGGGAGCAGAGGGTGCTGCACCAATGCAGGAGATGTTTGGGCCCAACGGGTCCACTTGGTCTCGTCTCCTTTAAACCTGGCCATTTCACCTTGCAGACACGAGCTTTAATCCTTTCCATTGAGGAAAATAATTCTGTCTCTTTATTCCTACCATCAAACATTATGCCTTCAAACATTACGAAACTGTACCTTTGAATTTGAGAACAGGGCAAGGGTCTTGTGAAATATACCAGTATATAGTGATGAGCAGGCGATACACACTCTCTCATTTTGCTCGTCAACTACCGGATATTGCCCTTACCTTCACTGCTACTGATTGTCTCATTGTACCGGGGGGAAGTGTTGACCTATAGTCCCTTTCAGGGCGAAGGGTTCCAAGGCCACATCTGAAGAATTGTGTGCAGCTTTGGTCTCCTAATTAGAGGAAGGACGTTCTTGCTATTGCACCAGTGCAGCGTAGGTTCTCGAGGTTAATCCCCTAGATGACGGGACTGTCATATGAGGAAAGATTGGAAAGACTGGGCTTGTATTCACTGGCATTTAGAAGGTTGAGAGGGGATCTTACAGAGATATTCCTGCATCTAGCTTGTCCAGTCCTTTTATAATTTTACACGTGTAAAATTATAAAAGGATTGGACACGCTAGATGCAGGAAAAATGTTCCCAATGTTGGTGGAGTACAGAACCAGGGGCCAGAGTCCAAGAATAAAGGGTAGGCCGTTTAACACTGAGATGAGGAAAAACTTTTTCACCCATAGAGTTGAGAATTTGTGGAATTCTCTGCAACAGAAGGCAGTGGAGGCCAATTCGCTGGATGAGTTTAAAAGAGTGTTCGATGGAGCTCTAGTGGTTAGCGGAATCAAGCCATGATCATAATGATTGGCGCTGCTGGCTCGAAGAGCCAAATGGCATCCTGCGCCTATTTTCTATGTTTGTATGTTTCTATGAGATTTCCACTGCCCGTTCCACACAATTGGGATCTTGAGCACATCAGTGAGCCCAGCTACAAATGGTCTTTGACTATCCGTATGGTATGCCATTGGCTTCATTCCGCCTCTATTATTTTGTGTTACAACGGCTGTATAGTATCCTTTCTCGTTATGGTACTGCAAATGTAAGGTTTTAATCAAATTTGAGAGCCTTTTTTACCAAATGTTAAATATAGTCTTGGAGCCAATAACTATCCTCCGCACTGTCAATGTTACCAAAGATGTTTGGCGTTATCTGCAAATTTACTGATCATATCCCCCTATGCTCATATGCAAAGTATAAACACATTGAGGGTGACAGCACCGATGTACAACTGATGTACAACTGATCATCATATTCTAATCTTCCGAAATATTATTGCACCTCGTATTCTCAGCCAATCCTGCATTCAATTTTCAAAGTCCTCATCGTGCGGCATCCAGCGGTTTGAACTGCAACGGTGGGACTGACCAAAGGGTATCCTGAACCTTATGGAAACTATATCAATGCACTGCCACCCTCAATTTACTTTAGTCCAGTGAAAATGACATCACATAGGTCAAACAAAATCATCTACCAAAGAACGTTTAGCAGCCCATTGCTGATTAATCTCTGATTTCACATGTGTAGACTTAGCTGCACAGTGGCAGACCTACTGCTGCCTCACTTAGTCAGAGACCCGGGGTCGAGCCGGACCAGAGTGTTGCCTGTCAGGAGTTTGCACATACACGCATTTTTTCCTTGGTGTGCTCTGTTTTCCAGCCACAAGCCCACGTCCTGTGGGAGTGTGGGTTAACGTGCCGGTGTAAATTGCCCATCGTGTGCAGGGAGCGCCGGCGAAAGTGAAATAACATAGAACGAGTTGAATGCGTGATCGATTGTCGTCGTGACTCGCAGGGACAATTTTAGTGCTGTACCTTTCAATCAATATAGTCAACACGGGGTGTTTCCATCGGTTGGCGCCAGCAATGGCTGCCTTACCAACAGCCTGTCTCGTCCATTCCTTCTTTGTGTTTTATAGTTTGTGTTAAATGTATGTTTTAGTGCTCTTTAGCTTGTTTTATGTGTGTGTGTGTGTGTGTGTGTGTGTGTGTGTGTGTGTGTGTGTGTGTGTGTGTGTGTGTGTGTGTGTGTGTGTGTGTGTGTGTGTGTGTGTGTGTGGGGGGGGGGGGGCTTGCTTTAAAACTCTTACATCGATGGAGATACGATTTATTTTCCACTTCGTATCTCCGTCCGCACTGCGGCCTAACATCGTGGAGTTGGCGGCCTCTTCTGGAGACCGATTTCGGGAGCTCCAACCGCGGGACCCTGCGGACTTACTATCGTGGAGCTTGCGATCCCTTTGCCAGAGATCGACCTCGGAGCTCCAACCGTGGGAGCCTGCGGACTTTAACATCGTGGAGCCCGTGGTCCCTAGTTAGGGACCGAATTCGGGAGCTCCAAGCTGTGGGAGCTTTGACCTCCCCGACGCTGGAGCTTCGATCGCGGTGACGAGGGGTCTTCGGATGACGGCTTCGGGAGCTTCGATTTGATTGGAGCTTTGGTTGGATCGTCCCGACCGCGGGAGACTAAAGAGGGAAGAAGTTTTGCCTTCCACCACAGAGAGGAATGTGGGGAATTCGGTGTGGTGGATGTTTATGCTAACTTTTACGTAGTTGTATGTCTTGTTGCTCTTTTTAGTCTGGCTGTGTTGTAAATCGAATATCACTGTACCTTAATTGGTACACGTGACAATAAAAGGCCATAGATCCTTTGAACCTTTGAACACCCCTCTCTCTCAGAAATTGTCAAACAACGTCCTTACCACTGACATTAGACTTATCCACGCTATTCCTCTTGCATAAAAATACCAGTTTTGCTGGCCTCCAGTCGTCTTCAGAATTGTCTGTATCAGCGAAGACGATAAAATGTCTAGCACGTCCCCAATGATCTTTTCGCCAGCGTTCCATGGCTGCATGTGATACGCCTCGTTATCCCTTGCGATCTATCAGTGTTTAAACTTCGAATGCTATCTCATGCTTGTTACTTAAATGATCACGTGCTATAAGATTTCATTGTCACTCGCTGAATTCTGCAAACGCACTACCCTGCCTCACAGTCAATTCAAGTGGAAAGTATTTAATCAAGGGTACATCTACATAATTCTGCTCGCCAATAATCCCACTCGCTCCCAGATTATCCTCTTGCTCTTAATGTATTGATAATTTGTTTTTTTAATGAAACTTATCAGCAATTTGGACCTCTTTTCTTTTTCGCTCTTTTCTTTGCCAATTTATTTCCCGTTTCCCTGTACACCTTCTAAAATATTGAAATGGATAAATTGAGTCGGTATACATCGGGAAATATTTCGAACGGATATAGCTTAAGGGTTCCTATCTACGATGGATGACGTTTTGACCCTATGGCTCTCTAACTCTATCCCCTCCCCTCCGCTTATATATTGTCTCGCACCGGATTAAGGCAACTGAGAGGAGGAACAACCTTTTCAGTTAGAGTTGTAAATCTGTGGAATTCTCCGCCTCAGAAGGCAGTGGAGGCTAATTCTATGGATGCTTTCAAGAGAGAACTAGATAGAGCTCTTAAAGATAGTGGAGTCAGATGGTATGGGGAGAAGGCAGGAACGGGGTACTGATTGTGAATTATCAGCCATGATCACATTGAATGGTAGTGCTGGCTCGAAGGGCCGAATGGCCTAGACCTGAACCTGTTGTCTATTGTCTATTGTCTATTTATATTGTCCATTGTCAATTGACTATTGTGTTCAAGCTATCCATTTTGAATCCCCATATCTTTTAACTCCATCTGTCTCCATCACCAAGGCCAGGTATCTTCATTCCTGACGAAGGGAAATAGTCCCAGAGGATGTTGCAACATTGACCAACATCGCTAAAGAAAACAATGCAACGTTGTCTAATATCGAGGCAATTGCCCAGTCACAACGACAGGTAGAGCGACAGCACGGGAATGTAGCATGCGGCTCACATATCACATTCGTATGTCAATATCACAAATCCTTCATCTTCCCAGTCCTTATCGCACGGCATCCAGCATTTTGGATTGCAACGGTGGTACCTGGTCGAAGGCATTCCTGAACTTTATGGCAACAACATCGATGCAAATGCACATTCTGTCCGTAAACAGCTATATTGAGGTTAATAGATATCATCCATTTCCAACTCTTGAACATGAAACTGCGTGAACTGTTCGAAAAAAAAGCATTGAGCAGTTTCTAAAAATACGTCAATCCAGAATTTTAAAATGTGGTTTAGGCCCTTGGGATGGTTGCAAATTCGTACCTATTCAATGCAGATCTTTGACAATCGAACATGCCTGTGTATTATCTGCAATGTGTTGTAATCACTCGAGTTAAGAAGCTGCAATCCCAGCCCTTCATCCAGCAATCGCATGAAGAAAGAAGTAGGAACAATATCCAGGCTGTTCCCGGTCCTAGGTAAACTTTACCGCAACCTTACTGACGCCTTTTCACAAACGGAAGAGGTGATGGAATGTCAGTGGTTGGAAACATTTTCGAAACAAGGTGCTTACTGGCCTGCCCTAAGTTCCCAATCGTTTATGTCTTTGTGCAGATTTCTGGAAATTGCAACAGTGGAGACTACTTCGTCCATCCTTACACGCCAGTTAAAAAAACACCAACATGTTCCAATGTCATTCCGTGACCCATACCATTCAGACATATCTATTTTAAACATGTATTTATACATCGACACTTGTTTAGACTGTTATTGAAATTAGGATGCAATATTAGTATTTCAAGAAATTTTATTTTATTTTTGTAAATACAGGGAGAAAATGAAGAAACCCTTATGCGTCAGACAGAAACGGCAGATGAATTTAAACTGCCCGCTCTTAGGTGAGGTGGGGGGGGGGAGCGAGGGCAGAACTACGGGACACGGAGGATAATCGGGATGGGAACGGGTAAGGATAGGGGAAACCAGGGGGAACCCGCGTTTACTAAAGTATAAGGGTATCTCATAAGTACTAACGTGGAAAAGTTAATCTTGGGAGCAGATGCGGCGAACTGAGGAGTTCAAGTAGCGATTCAAGGAGCGGAGTAGGTGCTTCAAGGTAGTTGGTGATGACAAAAACCCAACAGAGTATAAAAGGCGCAGGGAGAATGTTGGACACAGGAGAATGTGTCGTTATTGGGAGGCGGAGATCCCTTAGCACCCGGACGTGCTGGTAAACAAGCTCAACATAATGTCGTGCCGGAAAATTATTGACGTGTGGGTGTTGGTGCATAAAGAGACCACAGTCTGTGTGGACTGACCTTAAGGAGGGCGGGCAGGGGTATGGTGAAAATACGACAAAGGTATGGGGTTATGGTCATTAAGGAGACAGGGAGTGGGGGATGATCTAGCGAAGGTTTGCGAGTGGACGAAGGGGCTAAGAGGAGAGTTGAGGTGTACGTGGGATGGGTAGGTGACGTTGTATGCTTCGAGGGTTGGCGGTGGCGTGGGCAGGCAATGTCTCGAGGAAGCGGAGAACGTTGTGCGGCCCGAGGTGCGTTGGCATCAGTAGACCAAGCTTGGAAGCGGCCGGAGTTGGCGGAGCGCAGTGGACGTCGGTCTGTCCAACCTGGGAGTGCTTGTGGAGGAGGTGGCGGGTAGAGGATGGGACCACAGTTAGATTAGGTCTATGTTATCACTCTTTCTCGACCATTCCCTACATTCTCTCGGCAATTTGCAGACACTGTATGCCCTAAAAATCCGCACATTTTCGGATGTGGGTGGAAACCGGAATACCCGATGCAAACGTACGGAGTCAGCGAGACAACATGAAAAGTGCATTCAGCTAACATTCGAGGCCAGTTGCGCCACCGTGCCCCCCCAATTTCGCCTTCAATTTAGTCAGTTGGAAATTGGCTTTCTGCGATCAATCTATTCAGACTGTAATTAAATCGAACGATTGCTGAAATTTCCCTCGTTGAAAATCTGCCAAAACAAAATACTTTCCGTATCATGTTGACAAGATCTGTCCAATATTTTAGTGTGTCTGACGAAGGAACCCGACCCGACAGGTCATATGTCTATTGTCCCCGGGGATGCTGCCCGACCCGCTGGATTTCTTCAGCATATTGTGGCTTTTTATGGTAAACCGGCATCTGCAGGCCCTTGTGTTAAAGTCTGTCGTTCAGCTGAAAAGGCGGTCGGTGCACAATTAAGCCTGTGTGTGAACTGCAGACTTCAAATATAGCAATTGAAGAAGGGTTCCGACCCGAAGCGTCACCCATCCTGTTCCCCCAGATATGCCGTGTGACCCTTCAATTGACTGCAACGCTCTATGACTATCTTCTACAGCATTTATGAGGATAGTTATCGAATAGATATAAACTAGTTCATGATTTAGGAAGCAGTTTTATACCTAATCTAGCTAGATAATTATTCTCATCATTGCTCGCCTCTGCAAACAAAGCATTGGAATGCCATAATTGTGCAATGACCGCCTTATCTTCCAGTAGATTATTCACCTGCAGACTCGCGTTCCTATCCTCTGATGCTTTATAGTTTTCGCATGTTCTCCCTGCCTGGTGGCGATTTCTCTCGGGGACTCATTACCTCCCACTTCCCAAAGACAGAAATAGTTTGCAGAGTAAATTACCTTTGTGAGACAGCACTGATGTAGCTGGGCTTTTTGAGAATTAACGGGCATTTAAGAGCCACGAAAGGGGACATATTGCAAAGACGTGCGGAGGCGTAAGGGACTGCAGGGATTAACCTGACAGTCGCAATAGATCCAAAGAAGAGTGGGAAGCCAGAGGATTTGGACACTTTTAAAGAGCAACAGAAGATGACTAAGAAGGCAATACGGGGAGAAAAGATGAGGTACGAGGGTAAACTAGCCAATAATATAAAGGAGGATAGTAAAAGTTTTGTTAGGTATGTAAAGAGGAAAAAATAGTCAAGGAAAATGTGGGTCCCTTGAAGACAGAAGCGTGGGGATTTATTATGGGGAACAAGGAAATGGCAGACGAGTTGAACCGGTACTTTGGATCTGTCTTCACTAAGATACAAGCAACCTCCCAGATGTTCTAGTGCCCAGAGCTCCTAGGGAGGAACTGAAGGAAATCCACATTAGACAGGAAAAGGTGTTGGGTAGACTGATGGGACTGAAGGCTGATAAATCCCCAAGGCCTGGTGGTCTGCATCCCAGAGTACCTAAAGTGGTGGCACTAGAAATTGTGGACGCATTGGTGATCATTTTCCAATGTTCTATAGATTCAGGATCAGTTCCTGTGGATTGGAGTGTAGCTAATGTTGTCCCACTTTTTAAGAAAGGAGGGAGAGAGAAAACGGGAAATTATAGACCAGTTAGTCTGACGTCAGTGGTGGGGAAGATGCTGGAGTCAATTATAAAAGACGAAATTGCGGAGCATTTGGATAGTAGTAATTGGATTATTCCGAGTCAGCATGGATTTACGAAGGGGAAATCATGCTTGACTAATCTTCTGGAATTCATTGAGGATGTAACTAAGAAAATTGACAGGGGAGAGCCGGATGTGGTATACCTTGACTTTCAGAAAGCCTTTGACAAGGTTCCACATAGGAGATTAGTGGGCAAAATTGGAGCACATGGTATTGGAGGCAGGGTACTGACATGGATAGAAAATTGGTTGACAGACAGAAAACAAAGAGTGGGGATAAATGGGCCCCTTTCAGAATGGCAGGCAGTAATTAGTGAGGTACCGCAAGGCACGGTGCTGGGACCGCAGCTATTTACAATATACATTAATGACATGGATGAAGGGATTAACAGTACCATTAGCAAATTTGCAGATGATACAAAGCTGGGTGGTAGTGTGAACTGTGAGGAAGATGCTACGAGGTTGCAGGGTGACTTGGACAGGTTGTGTGAGTGGATGAATGCATGGGAGATGCAGTTTAATGTGGATAAGTGTGAGGTTATCCACTTTGGTGGTAAAAATAGGAAGGCAGAGTATTATCTGAATGGTGTCAAGTTAGGAACAGGGGACGTACAACGAGATCTGGGTGTCCTAGTGCATCAGTCACTGAAAGGAAGCATGCAGGTACAGCAGGCAGTGAAGAAAGCCAATGGAATGTTGGCCTTCATAACAAGAGCAGTTGAGTACAGGAGCAAAGAGATCCTTCTGCAGTTGTACAGGGCCCTAGTGAGACCGCTCCTGGATTACTGTGTGCATTTTTGGTTTCCAAATTTGAGGAAGGATATTCTTGCTATTGAGGGAGTGCAGCGTAGGTTTACTAGATTGATGCCCGGAATGGCGGGACTGTCATATGTTGAAAGACTGGAGCGACTAGGCTTGTATACACTGGAATTTAGAAGTATGAGAAGAGATCTTATCGAAACGTATAAGATTATTATGGGTTTGTACACGTTAGAGGCAGGAAACATGTTCCCAATGTTGGGGGAGTCCAGAACAAGGGGCCACAGTTTAAGAATAAGGGGTATGCCATTTAGAACTGAGATGAGGAAAAACGTTTTCAGCCAGAGAGTTGTGAATCTGTGGAATTCTCTGCCTCAGAAGGCAGTGGAGGCCAATTCTCTGAATGCATTCAAGAGCGAGTTAGATAGAGCTCGTAAGGATAGCGGAGTCAGGGGGTATGGGGAGAAGGCAGGAACGGGGTACTGATTGAGAATGATCAGCCTCGATCACATTGAATGGCGGTGCTGGCTCGAAGGGCCGAATGGCCTCCTCTTGCACCTATTGTCTATTGTCAAATGTTCTGAACAGTATCTCGGAAAGTAAGATGCAATAATGTAACATAGAAGACAACGACACATGGAAAATACATTTTTAGTTGCAACGGGACATTAAAAGCACTTTATTAAATTGGAAATCAAAACGAATGGGCCTTTAATTACGTTTTTAAATTCCTCCCTGAATTTTTTCTGTGATACTCCATAAATAAACGTGTTGGTGCATGCACTCAAACACCGCAGCATATATCCGCACACTTCTGCAATGGTAAATGGGTCGTTGTAATCTGTTGCTAAAAGTTGAACATCTAGGAAGTATACACTCACGAAACACACAAAATTTACCATCCACAGAAGGATGAAGCTACCAGATATGGCCAGCAATAGAATGATGGACTTCCTTCGATTCTCTACCTCTTGATCTGCGCCGCTCTCGTCCTTCGTTTTCCCTCGAAGACCGCTGCGCACTCTGTTGGCTTGTATAATGTGTCTGATTGTGAGGACGTTGAGGAGCATGATCAACAATATGGGCACAAATGGGGTTAAAATGATTTCGACCGACAAAAGTACTGCCCATACCGGTAAGGTGTGGAAATTTGAACTTAAACCACAGAACCATTCTACGTTGTCAATTATTTCTCGAGGTACGTAGACAAAATATATTGGGATATTTTGAATAATACATAAGATACACGTCACTGCTATCACCAAAGCCGCAGTTTTCTCAGTGCAATATTTTGCTCGTAACTTCTGATGACAAATAGTGATATATCGATCGAAAGTAAAAGTCACTGTTAGCCAGACGGAGCAATCAAATGAAATAAAATTAAATAACAAATTAACCCTACAAATGGAAGTTAAACTCAGAAATGAATACAGAAAATAGTCATCTTTCATTTCGAAGAAAATTACCTTGAAGACTAGAACCATTAAATCAGCTACGGCCATGGATACCAGATAACGTGTGATACATTTAGAGAGACCACACTTCCCTCGGGAGAGAATAACGATTGCCAGCAGGTTTGCTGCAGAAAAGACGAAATTAAAGTTACCAACTTTCATTTTTCCAGGAATAAGTTACTTTGACATTTCTTAGTACGAAACAGTGGATCATTTGACTGTGTCTCTTGCCCCAATTCTTCATGTAGCCCACACAACTCTTAAACAGAAAATAATATTTTCAGAGATGCAATTCGCCAGCTAGCACTGAACAAAATCCTGCGCTAATGGCACGTCTGGATTGAAAGAATCACTACCTCCTGAGCACAGATTGTTTAAAAAAGGTTTGACGGGTATAGTCGACTCAGATCAATTACACTCCATTCGCTTTACCGGAGAGGTATGTGGACCTTATATATTAGCGGCTGGTTTGCTTATCACACTCCAGCGCCACACCTTCGGCAGGCAGAGGGAAGCATCAGCTTTAAAACAAGGAGCGTTATGTGATTATTCTCGTTCAAAATGTTTTGCATGGAGATGTAATTTGGATCGAGATGTGCTTCATAGATATCTGCGTTACGGCAGGCAGTGAGGAAAGCCAATGGAATGTTGGCCTTCATAACAAGAGGAGTTGAGTACAGGAGCAAAGAGGTCCTTCTGCAGTTGTACAGGGCCCTAGTGAGACCGCACCTGGAGTACTGTGTGCAGTTTTGGTCTCCAAATTTGAGGAAGGATATTCTTGCTATTGAGGTCGTGCAGCGTAGGTTTACTAGGTTAATTCCCGGAATGGCGGGACTGTCATATATTGAAAGACTCGAGCGACTAGGCTTGTATACACTGGAATTTAGAAGGATGAGAGGAGATTATTAAGGGGTTGGACACGTTAGAGGCAGGAAACATGTTCCCAATGTTGGGGCAGTCCAGAACAAGGGGCCACAGTTTAAGAATAAGGGGTAGGCCATTTAGAACTGAGATGAGGAAAAACCTTTTTCAGTCAGAGAGTTGTAAATCTGTGGAATTCTCTGCCTCAGAAGGCAGTGGAGGCTAATTCTCTGAATGCATTAAAACGAGAGCTAGAAAGAGCTCTTAAGGATAGCGGAGTCAGGGGGTATGGGGAGAAGGCAGGAACGGGGTACTGATTGAGAATGATCAGCCATTATCATATTGAATGGCGGTGCTGGCTCGAAGGGCCGAATGGCCTCCTCCTGCACCTATTGTCCATTGTCTATTGTCTATTGTTAAGAGGCGTGACCAGCCTTCAATTCCTCAGTATCCGTTGCAGTTTGTTTTGGTGATGCGCATATGAATAGAAATATTGCTTCCAATATTAACCTTCAATTCCTACCGTGGATGGTTCGTAATGCGAAGGAGCTTAATCTCGCCTTTCTTCAATGTAAATGGACAAAGGTGGCACTGGCGCTTGGCAGTTCTGGCGACCCTGGTTCGAAGCGGGCCACTGGCATTCTATGATCTGCCTGGAGAGTGCAGTTCCCCCTTTGGCCGCCCGGGCTCCCGCTGGGCGATTCATTAATACAGCAAACAAACGACTTGCTGCCCACGGAGTCGGCGCGCAGCATCCTTTGGCACGCGTTCCATGTTATAGCACCTTGGAATCCACTCCCTACACACAAGGGACAATTTACAGAGGCGAGGTAACTGACAACCCACAGGAGATCTCCCGGTGGAACCCACGCTTCCGCTGAGAGAGGTGCGCACCTCAAACAGACCGCTCTCGAAGACTGGTTCAAACCCGGGTCTCAGGCGCTGTGTGATAGTAGGTCTACCAGCTGCGCTACTGTGCAGCGTGGTGCTCCGGATCCACTCTACGGGATCAAATTGCGTTTTGAAGCGACATAGACTAGGTGGACCGAATAGCCGCCCTCCACATTGTCGGGGCAGCGTTCCCCTCAGTCTTTGTCAGTTCCTTTCGATTTGCTGATATAGAATAAATACAGTCCTAGTTTTCTTGAACTCGTTACTGGCGACCGGCATATACGAGGCCCACCTGCAGATGAGCAGCGGCAGGAGCGCTTTTGTTTCTCCTTGGAAGATAACATTTTAATATCAGTCTTTTCTTGCTTCTCCGCTACATAATGACTGTCTAAATTAAGCTAATATAACCGCACTAACGCGTGACTACATTCGCTTTTCCTTCATAGGACGCACCACTAAATTATTGAGAATCGTCAGATTAATTAGTCCTCTCTAGCAACATGCCGAAAGCCATTTCCAGTCAAGAGCTAGAACATAAAACATAGGACACCACCATTGAGCAATCCGCTGTACCGTCTTCTGACGTTCTGTCAGTGACCGCTTGGATTTCCGCCTGGTTCGGTTTTCCCCCACACCCCAAAGACTTTTGGGTGTGTAGGTTTATTGGGTTCTGTGGAATTGCCCATAGTGTTGGAGGGATTAAATGAGAAAGTGGGATAACATGGAACTCCCGTGAACGGGAGTACAATGTGGACTCCGTCGGCCAAATGGCCTATTTCCATGCATTATCACTAAACTAAATAAAGAGGTATAGCACAGGAACAGGTATTTCGGTTTGCAGTATCTATACTAAACATTACGCCATTATAAACTAATGACACGTTTGGGTGTCGTCCACACCCTCCTTTTGCCGTCTTTATAAATGCCATTGAATAAATCCACAATAGATTGGAATGTGTAAATTGATATTCGATGTCACTAATTGACATGAGAACACCAAGGAAAAAGTAAACGCACACAGATTTTTAACAGTAAAGGTTAGGCGGCGAAATATCGGCAGAAAATACCAGCGAGCTCACCAGGAACACCAATGACCGCAAGGATAGGATAGTAAATATTTTCGACCTGGTTGATTACCGGCAATTCCATGATCGGAGTGCAGCGAACTCTTCTGCCAGTGGTGTGAAATGTTATTTGCTTTTAAAGGTAGTTACGGATTCTCCAGAGAAATCATATGACGACAAATCAAGGGAAAACCATTGAGATTAGTGTCAGTCATTGAAACAAACAAACTTTGTCCGATAATGGGACTACTGTTAATTAGGGAACTGCGTAACAACTACCAGCAAAGTCGATTATATAAAATATATATTATAATATTATATTGTAGAAAACAGAGAGAAATATAAGTCATAAAATATCTATTTGCATTCTATGTTTCCTGAAGAAATGTAATGTTATATTATCCACGCATATCAATGTGACTATCTGAAAGCCTCTCAAACGACACTCTCACATCTGCTTTCACCACAAGACCCCGGGCGCACCCTGTGTAAAATATGTGGTTCGCGTATCACCTTTAAACATTGACCCTCTCACGTTAAATATATTCCGTCTAACCGTGAAAAAATAACTTGCTGCCTTTCCCATCTATCCGCATCATAATTTTACAGATGTTGTACCAGGTTTCCCTTCAACCTTCGGCGTTCTGGGGAAAGCAATGAAATACTGTCCAGCCTTTGTTTGGAGCTAATACCATGCAACATTCTGCAAAGCATCTTCTGCACTAACTCTTCCACACACCCCAATCATACTTGCTCTAATGGGACGATCAGAACTGCACACAATACTCAAAATACGTCCAACATAATGTGTTATAGAGATATATCATGAGTTAGTGACCCATATGTTTAAAGCCCGACCAATGAAAGCAACAGCACGAGGCGCCTTATTTACCACTCCATCGACTTGTGTCACCACTTACAGCGAGCTCCAGATGTGGAGCCCAATACCACTCTGCACATCAGTGCTGTTAAGGATATTGCCTTCAACCTTACACATGCCTTTAACATTGACATCTCAAAGTGTACCAACTCACTATTGTTGTGATGAAAACTCTTCTACCATTTCTACGTCCATTCTGCAGCTGACCGATATCTCACTGTATAGTTTGACACCCTACATCATTGTCCGCATTCCCAGTAATCGTTGGTTTGTGTACAAAACTACAAGCAACCCATCGACATCGAATAACATTGATTATCTTGCTGCAATAGCACATGTCAAGGGGTGGGGTATGTTAGGCAGCAAGTGAACAGTCAGTTCTTGAAGTTGATGTGTTGGATGCGGGAGAAATGGGCAGGAGTAGAGACCTGAGCGACTTTGACAAGGGCCAAATTGTTATGGCCAGACGACTGGGTCAGAGCATCTTTAAAACGACAACGCTTGTCGGGTGCTCCCGGTCAGCAGTGCTGAGTACGTTTCGACAGTGGTCTGAGGAGGGACAAGCCACAAACCGGCGACTGGGTGTTGGGCGCCCAATGCTCATCGATGCGCGAGGGCAACGAAGGCGATCCCGTCAAGTCCGAACCGACAGGTCAACTGTGGCACAAATCACAGAACATGTTAATGGTGGTCACGGGAGGAACGTGTCACAATACACAGTGCATCGCACCCTGCTGCTTCACCGCAGCCCGGTCAAAGTGCCCATGATGACCACTCTCCACCGTCGAAAGCGCCTACATTGGGCACGCGAGCGTCGGAACTGGACATTGAAGCAGTGGAAGAAGGTGGCCTGGACCGATGATGAAGTGTTCACGGTATTGCCCTGGCCTCCAATTTCTCCAGATCTCAAACCGGTTGAGCAGATGTGGGATGTGCTGGATTGAAAAGTCCGATCCACGGCGGTTCCACCTCGCAAATTAGAGGACTTGAAGGATCTGGTGCTAAGGTTTTGGTGCCAGATACCACAGGACACCTTCAGGGGTCTTGCAGAGTCCATGCCTCGGCGGGTCGGCGCTGTTTTGGCGGCTCACGGAGGACCAACAGCATATTAGGCAGGTGGTCATAACGTTTTGGCTCATCGGTGTATATGTTAATGGCAACAAGACGTGGCAGACAGATATTGACTTCGGGAAGTGCATGCCCTGTCATCTTCAACGGTGCAGAATGGAAATCGTTGAGAGTCTCCATTCAATTAGCATTAATGTTACCAATGATCTGTCGTAGACCAACCACATTGTGTGATTGCCGAGAAGGCGCACCAATGCCTCTACCTCCTTCGAAGACTGAGTATATCGGTATTTCTTCAGTGACTCTTACAACCTTCCGCAGATGCAAAATGTGTGCCTGGTTGGTTCACGGGTTGGTTTGGGAACATCGCTGTCCAAGACCGCAAGAAATTGCAGGGAGTTGTAGATGTAAACGGTATGTAGTTAATTGGCTTAGTGTATGTTTATATTGTCCCTAGTGTGTGTAGGGTAATGTTAATATGCGGGGATCGCTGGTCGACGCGGACTAGATGGGCAAAGGCCCTCTCTCTGACTCTCGCTCCGCTTCTCCCCCTCTCTCCCCCTCCTCTCTCATCCCTTCTCTCTCCCTCTCCCCCATTTGTGGATGACACAGTGTGAACTGTGAGGAAGGTGCTATGAGGATAGGGTGACGTGGACAGATTGTGTGAGTGGGCGGATGCATGGCAGGTGGTTTCATGTGGATAAATGTCAGGTTATCCACTTTGGTGGTAAGAACGGGAAGGCAGATCATCATCTCAATGGTGTCAAGTTAGGAAATGGAGAAGTACAACGAGTTCTGGTTGTCCTTGTTCATCAGTCACTGATAGTTAACATGCAGGTACAGCAGGCCGTGACGAAAGCTAATGGCATGTTAGCCTTTATGACAAGAGGAGTTGAGCATCGGAGCAAAGAGGTTCTTCTGCAATTGCACAGGGCCCTAGTGAGACCGCACCTGGAGTCCTGTGTGCAGTTTTGGTCTCCAAATTTGAGGAAGGGCATTCTTGCTATTGAGGGAGTGCAGGTTCACAGGGTTAAATCCCGGAATGGCGGAACTGTCGTATGTTGAAAGACTGGAGCGACTAGGCTTGTATACACTAGAATTTAGAAGGATGAGAGGGGATCTTATTGAAACATATAAGATTATTAAGGGGTTGGACACGTTAGAGGCAGGATACACGGTCCCAATGTTGTGGGTGTCCAGAAACAGGGGCCACGGTTTAAGAATAATGGGTAGGCCATTTAGAACGGAGATGAGGAAAAACTTCATGTATTTTGTGTTTTTATGACTGTTGGCAGATCAATTACAATCCTGGGATAAATAAAGTTCTTTCATATCGTATCGTATAATGGAAAAACATAATTGCTAACAATGATTAAATCATAAATCATAAACAATTATTAAACAATGTTTCAATCATACCCGTCAGGTTCCAGTTCACGGTTGACCCATCTGTAGGTCTGCCTCGTGAGGCTGAACATTTTCACCGAACTGCCCACAATGAGATAAATCTCTGCAACAATATGAAGAAAATTTATGTCAACCAGCGTTCACTAGAAAATATTTGCAAAGTTAGAAATAACAAACATTATTATTCCGTCCAGACAAAATAATATAAATGGCTTGAAGTGCAAAGTAAGTGAGAAGAAGTTGCGCACAGGTTACTGATTGTGGATGGTCAGCCATGGTCACAATGAATGTCGCTGCTGGGTCAAAGGGCCGAATGGCCTCCTCCTGCAACTATTTTCTATGTTTCTATATAAATCATAACTGTATTATTGATATGCAAAGGCAGTAGTATTCTACCAAGGCTGTCAAATGTTGAACATAGAAAATGTTGAATGGATACATTCAGCACGTCATTGGAGAGTCCACTGATGCTCAATGATCTGCTGAGCATTTTGCAGCAATCATCGTTTTGATTCAGATTTCTAGCACCTGTTTTTGTTTAATATATCCATTTTTAGTTTTTCCGACTTAGACGCGTAATGTTCACTTTGCATCTCAAGCATGTTTCTTCACCCTGACTTTGTAGAATAACCAATTTGACATCAAAAATAATTATTCTGCCCAGAAGGCTGATGGCAAAGGAGAAAGAAGCTATTCCAGAGTCTGGTGGTGCGCACATTCAAGGGCCTGAATCGGCAGCTTTTCCGATACGTCGTGAAGTGTAAATGGTGGAGAGTTTGATCTGTGTGATGGACTAGACTACGTTATCATAAAATGGAGATGGGATCAAAACCTAGCGTGGTGGAAAATGTTATGAAAAATATTGCCTCTACGAGCCTAAACTGTGCAAACCTCCACAGCCCAAAGCATCAGACAAAGAAAATGTTATTCATGGTATTGATTAAAAGAAGTTAGCACTCATTTTGATCAGGGAGTATTTTGGAATTCTATTAATGAAAATTAGAATAGAAAAAATTCTAAGGTTAAATAATTCTTGTCATTAATGTTTTGAAATATAGAGTGTGATTACACAAGATCTTACTTCAGACTTGGAAATAGTATTACAAAGAAAACTATCCGCACATCATTCTTGTCAAAATGATCTCTCTCTCTCTCTCTCTCTCTCTCTCTCTCTCTCTCTCTCTCTCTCTCTCTCTCTCTCTCTCTCTCTCTCTCTCTCTCTCTCTCTCTCCCCCTCCCTCCCTCCCCCTCCCTCCCCCTCCCTCCCCTCCCTCCCTCCCCTCCCTCTCTCTCCCTCTCCCTCTCTTGCTGTCAAAAAGCTAGAAGTTGGGACGAGGGAAATAAAACAAGAAGCACGTTATAAAACAAGAATAAAACAAGAAGCACGTTAGCAACTGGCTCGCTGACGACCAAAATCAAAACCTCGCCCAAAACAACAGCAAAACGGGAGAGGTTGAAAGACACTCGAGGCCCAGCCTTTGACCTGCTTCCCGTGTGGAGAAAGAGGCCAAGAGATTCTCCACCCCCCCCCCCCCCCCACACCAACGCAAAAAGCACCCAATAGTCCGGTTGCCAGCGGCGGCACCACCTTTTTAAAACATTACTTTATTCGAGAAATAATTTTTTTAAAACTTGTTCCTCACAAAACTCCATCCGACATTCTCGGAGGCTCTTTATATATTCAATACATACAATTCAATACACCAACTACACAAAATTACCCCCCCCCCCATTGCCACTCATGTGGTCCACTGGCATCCAATCCCTTCCCTCATTGTGGATGGTCAGCCATGATCACAATGTCGTTGCTGGCTCGAAGGGCCGAATGGCCTCCTCCTGCACATATTTTCTATGTTTCTATATAAATCATAACTGTATTTTTGATAGGCAAAGGCAGTTGTATTCTACCAAGGCTGTCAGATGTTGAACATAGAAAATGTTGAATGGATACATTCAGCCCGTCAGTGGATAGTCCACTCATTACCTCCCACTTCCCAAAGACAGAAATAGTTTGCAGAGTAAATTACCTTTGTGAGACAGCACTGATGTAGCTGGGCTTTTTGAGAATTAACGGGCATTTAAGAGCCACGAAAGGGGACATATTGCAAAGACGTGCGGAGGCGTAAGGGACTGCAGGGATTAACCTGACAGTCGCAATAGATCCAAAGAAGAGTGGGAAGCCAGAGGATTTGGACACTTTTAAAGAGCAACAGAAGATGACTAAGAAGGCAATACGGGGAGAAAAGATGAGGTACGAGGGTAAACTAGCCAATAATATAAAGGAGGATAGTAAAAGTTTTGTTAGGTATGTAAAGAGGAAAAAATAGTCAAGGAAAATGTGGGTCCCTTGAAGACAGAAGCGTGGGGATTTATTATGGGGAACAAGGAAATGGCAGACGAGTTGAACCGGTACTTTGGATCTGTCTTCACTAAGATACAAGCAACCTCCCAGATGTTCTAGTGCCCAGAGCTCCTAGGGAGGAACTGAAGGAAATCCACATTAGACAGGAAAAGGTGTTGGGTAGACTGATGGGACTGAAGGCTGATAAATCCCCAAGGCCTGGTGGTCTGCATCCCAGAGTACCTAAAGTGGTGGCACTAGAAATTGTGGACGCATTGGTGATCATTTTCCAATGTTCTATAGATTCAGGATCAGTTCCTGTGGATTGGAGTGTAGCTAATGTTGTCCCACTTTTTAAGAAAGGAGGGAGAGAGAAAACGGGAAATTATAGACCAGTTAGTCTGACGTCAGTGGTGGGGAAGATGCTGGAGTCAATTATAAAAGACGAAATTGCGGAGCATTTGGATAGTAGTAATTGGATTATTCCGAGTCAGCATGGATTTACGAAGGGGAAATCATGCTTGACTAATCTTCTGGAATTCATTGAGGATGTAACTAAGAAAATTGACAGGGGAGAGCCGGATGTGGTATACCTTGACTTTCAGAAAGCCTTTGACAAGGTTCCACATAGGAGATTAGTGGGCAAAATTGGAGCACATGGTATTGGAGGCAGGGTACTGACATGGATAGAAAATTGGTTGACAGACAGAAAACAAAGAGTGGGGATAAATGGGCCCCTTTCAGAATGGCAGGCAGTAATTAGTGAGGTACCGCAAGGCACGGTGCTGGGACCGCAGCTATTTACAATATACATTAATGACATGGATGAAGGGATTAACAGTACCATTAGCAAATTTGCAGATGATACAAAGCTGGGTGGTAGTGTGAACTGTGAGGAAGATGCTACGAGGTTGCAGGGTGACTTGGACAGGTTGTGTGAGTGGATGAATGCATGGGAGATGCAGTTTAATGTGGATAAGTGTGAGGTTATCCACTTTGGTGGTAAAAATAGGAAGGCAGAGTATTATCTGAATGGTGTCAAGTTAGGAACAGGGGACGTACAACGAGATCTGGGTGTCCTAGTGCATCAGTCACTGAAAGGAAGCATGCAGGTACAGCAGGCAGTGAAGAAAGCCAATGGAATGTTGGCCTTCATAACAAGAGCAGTTGAGTACAGGAGCAAAGAGATCCTTCTGCAGTTGTACAGGGCCCTAGTGAGACCGCTCCTGGATTACTGTGTGCATTTTTGGTTTCCAAATTTGAGGAAGGATATTCTTGCTATTGAGGGAGTGCAGCGTAGGTTTACTAGATTGATGCCCGGAATGGCGGGACTGTCATATGTTGAAAGACTGGAGCGACTAGGCTTGTATACACTGGAATTTAGAAGTATGAGAAGAGATCTTATCGAAACGTATAAGATTATTATGGGTTTGTACACGTTAGAGGCAGGAAACATGTTCCCAATGTTGGGGGAGTCCAGAACAAGGGGCCACAGTTTAAGAATAAGGGGTATGCCATTTAGAACTGAGATGAGGAAAAACGTTTTCAGCCAGAGAGTTGTGAATCTGTGGAATTCTCTGCCTCAGAAGGCAGTGGAGGCCAATTCTCTGAATGCATTCAAGAGCGAGTTAGATAGAGCTCGTAAGGATAGCGGAGTCAGGGGGTATGGGGAGAAGGCAGGAACGGGGTACTGATTGAGAATGATCAGCCTCGATCACATTGAATGGCGGTGCTGGCTCGAAGGGCCGAATGGCCTCCTCTTGCACCTATTGTCTATTGTCAAATGTTCTGAACAGTATCTCGGAAAGTAAGATGCAATAATGTAACATAGAAGACAACGACACATGGAAAATACATTTTTAGTTGCAACGGGACATTAAAAGCACTTTATTAAATTGGAAATCAAAACGAATGGGCCTTTAATTACGTTTTTAAATTCCTCCCTGAATTTTTTCTGTGATACTCCATAAATAAACGTGTTGGTGCATGCACTCAAACACCGCAGCATATATCCGCACACTTCTGCAATGGTAAATGGGTCGTTGTAATCTGTTGCTAAAAGTTGAACATCTAGGAAGTATACACTCACGAAACACACAAAATTTACCATCCACAGAAGGATGAAGCTACCAGATATGGCCAGCAATAGAATGATGGACTTCCTTCGATTCTCTACCTCTTGATCTGCGCCGCTCTCGTCCTTCGTTTTCCCTCGAAGACCGCTGCGCACTCTGTTGGCTTGTATAATGTGTCTGATTGTGAGGACGTTGAGGAGCATGATCAACAATATGGGCACAAATGGGGTTAAAATGATTTCGACCGACAAAAGTACTGCCCATACCGGTAAGGTGTGGAAATTTGAACTTAAACCACAGAACCATTCTACGTTGTCAATTATTTCTCGAGGTACGTAGACAAAATATATTGGGATATTTTGAATAATACATAAGATACACGTCACTGCTATCACCAAAGCCGCAGTTTTCTCAGTGCAATATTTTGCTCGTAACTTCTGATGACAAATAGTGATATATCGATCGAAAGTAAAAGTCACTGTTAGCCAGACGGAGCAATCAAATGAAATAAAATTAAATAACAAATTAACCCTACAAATGGAAGTTAAACTCAGAAATGAATACAGAAAATAGTCATCTTTCATTTCGAAGAAAATTACCTTGAAGACTAGAACCATTAAATCAGCTACGGCCATGGATACCAGATAACGTGTGATACATTTAGAGAGACCACACTTCCCTCGGGAGAGAATAACGATTGCCAGCAGGTTTGCTGCAGAAAAGACGAAATTAAAGTTACCAACTTTCATTTTTCCAGGAATAAGTTACTTTGACATTTCTTAGTACGAAACAGTGGATCATTTGACTGTGTCTCTTGCCCCAATTCTTCATGTAGCCCACACAACTCTTAAACAGAAAATAATATTTTCAGAGATGCAATTCGCCAGCTAGCACTGAACAAAATCCTGCGCTAATGGCACGTCTGGATTGAAAGAATCACTACCTCCTGAGCACAGATTGTTTAAAAAAGGTTTGACGGGTATAGTCGACTCAGATCAATTACACTCCATTCGCTTTACCGGAGAGGTATGTGGACCTTATATATTAGCGGCTGGTTTGCTTATCACACTCCAGCGCCACACCTTCGGCAGGCAGAGGGAAGCATCAGCTTTAAAACAAGGAGCGTTATGTGATTATTCTCGTTCAAAATGTTTTGCATGGAGATGTAATTTGGATCGAGATGTGCTTCATAGATATCTGCGTTACGGCAGGCAGTGAGGAAAGCCAATGGAATGTTGGCCTTCATAACAAGAGGAGTTGAGTACAGGAGCAAAGAGGTCCTTCTGCAGTTGTACAGGGCCCTAGTGAGACCGCACCTGGAGTACTGTGTGCAGTTTTGGTCTCCAAATTTGAGGAAGGATATTCTTGCTATTGAGGTCGTGCAGCGTAGGTTTACTAGGTTAATTCCCGGAATGGCGGGACTGTCATATATTGAAAGACTCGAGCGACTAGGCTTGTATACACTGGAATTTAGAAGGATGAGAGGAGATTATTAAGGGGTTGGACACGTTAGAGGCAGGAAACATGTTCCCAATGTTGGGGCAGTCCAGAACAAGGGGCCACAGTTTAAGAATAAGGGGTAGGCCATTTAGAACTGAGATGAGGAAAAACCTTTTTCAGTCAGAGAGTTGTAAATCTGTGGAATTCTCTGCCTCAGAAGGCAGTGGAGGCTAATTCTCTGAATGCATTAAAACGAGAGCTAGAAAGAGCTCTTAAGGATAGCGGAGTCAGGGGGTATGGGGAGAAGGCAGGAACGGGGTACTGATTGAGAATGATCAGCCATTATCATATTGAATGGCGGTGCTGGCTCGAAGGGCCGAATGGCCTCCTCCTGCACCTATTGTCCATTGTCTATTGTCTATTGTTAAGAGGCGTGACCAGCCTTCAATTCCTCAGTATCCGTTGCAGTTTGTTTTGGTGATGCGCATATGAATAGAAATATTGCTTCCAATATTAACCTTCAATTCCTACCGTGGATGGTTCGTAATGCGAAGGAGCTTAATCTCGCCTTTCTTCAATGTAAATGGACAAAGGTGGCACTGGCGCTTGGCAGTTCTGGCGACCCTGGTTCGAAGCGGGCCACTGGCATTCTATGATCTGCCTGGAGAGTGCAGTTCCCCCTTTGGCCGCCCGGGCTCCCGCTGGGCGATTCATTAATACAGCAAACAAACGACTTGCTGCCCACGGAGTCGGCGCGCAGCATCCTTTGGCACGCGTTCCATGTTATAGCACCTTGGAATCCACTCCCTACACACAAGGGACAATTTACAGAGGCGAGGTAACTGACAACCCACAGGAGATCTCCCGGTGGAACCCACGCTTCCGCTGAGAGAGGTGCGCACCTCAAACAGACCGCTCTCGAAGACTGGTTCAAACCCGGGTCTCAGGCGCTGTGTGATAGTAGGTCTACCAGCTGCGCTACTGTGCAGCGTGGTGCTCCGGATCCACTCTACGGGATCAAATTGCGTTTTGAAGCGACATAGACTAGGTGGACCGAATAGCCGCCCTCCACATTGTCGGGGCAGCGTTCCCCTCAGTCTTTGTCAGTTCCTTTCGATTTGCTGATATAGAATAAATACAGTCCTAGTTTTCTTGAACTCGTTACTGGCGACCGGCATATACGAGGCCCACCTGCAGATGAGCAGCGGCAGGAGCGCTTTTGTTTCTCCTTGGAAGATAACATTTTAATATCAGTCTTTTCTTGCTTCTCCGCTACATAATGACTGTCTAAATTAAGCTAATATAACCGCACTAACGCGTGACTACATTCGCTTTTCCTTCATAGGACGCACCACTAAATTATTGAGAATCGTCAGATTAATTAGTCCTCTCTAGCAACATGCCGAAAGCCATTTCCAGTCAAGAGCTAGAACATAAAACATAGGACACCACCATTGAGCAATCCGCTGTACCGTCTTCTGACGTTCTGTCAGTGACCGCTTGGATTTCCGCCTGGTTCGGTTTTCCCCCACACCCCAAAGACTTTTGGGTGTGTAGGTTTATTGGGTTCTGTGGAATTGCCCATAGTGTTGGAGGGATTAAATGAGAAAGTGGGATAACATGGAACTCCCGTGAACGGGAGTACAATGTGGACTCCGTCGGCCAAATGGCCTATTTCCATGCATTATCACTAAACTAAATAAAGAGGTATAGCACAGGAACAGGTATTTCGGTTTGCAGTATCTATACTAAACATTACGCCATTATAAACTAATGACACGTTTGGGTGTCGTCCACACCCTCCTTTTGCCGTCTTTATAAATGCCATTGAATAAATCCACAATAGATTGGAATGTGTAAATTGATATTCGATGTCACTAATTGACATGAGAACACCAAGGAAAAAGTAAACGCACACAGATTTTTAACAGTAAAGGTTAGGCGGCGAAATATCGGCAGAAAATACCAGCGAGCTCACCAGGAACACCAATGACCGCAAGGATAGGATAGTAAATATTTTCGACCTGGTTGATTACCGGCAATTCCATGATCGGAGTGCAGCGAACTCTTCTGCCAGTGGTGTGAAATGTTATTTGCTTTTAAAGGTAGTTACGGATTCTCCAGAGAAATCATATGACGACAAATCAAGGGAAAACCATTGAGATTAGTGTCAGTCATTGAAACAAACAAACTTTGTCCGATAATGGGACTACTGTTAATTAGGGAACTGCGTAACAACTACCAGCAAAGTCGATTATATAAAATATATATTATAATATTATATTGTAGAAAACAGAGAGAAATATAAGTCATAAAATATCTATTTGCATTCTATGTTTCCTGAAGAAATGTAATGTTATATTATCCACGCATATCAATGTGACTATCTGAAAGCCTCTCAAACGACACTCTCACATCTGCTTTCACCACAAGACCCCGGGCGCACCCTGTGTAAAATATGTGGTTCGCGTATCACCTTTAAACATTGACCCTCTCACGTTAAATATATTCCGTCTAACCGTGAAAAAATAACTTGCTGCCTTTCCCATCTATCCGCATCATAATTTTACAGATGTTGTACCAGGTTTCCCTTCAACCTTCGGCGTTCTGGGGAAAGCAATGAAATACTGTCCAGCCTTTGTTTGGAGCTAATACCATGCAACATTCTGCAAAGCATCTTCTGCACTAACTCTTCCACACACCCCAATCATACTTGCTCTAATGGGACGATCAGAACTGCACACAATACTCAAAATACGTCCAACATAATGTGTTATAGAGATATATCATGAGTTAGTGACCCATATGTTTAAAGCCCGACCAATGAAAGCAACAGCACGAGGCGCCTTATTTACCACTCCATCGACTTGTGTCACCACTTACAGCGAGCTCCAGATGTGGAGCCCAATACCACTCTGCACATCAGTGCTGTTAAGGATATTGCCTTCAACCTTACACATGCCTTTAACATTGACATCTCAAAGTGTACCAACTCACTATTGTTGTGATGAAAACTCTTCTACCATTTCTACGTCCATTCTGCAGCTGACCGATATCTCACTGTATAGTTTGACACCCTACATCATTGTCCGCATTCCCAGTAATCGTTGGTTTGTGTACAAAACTACAAGCAACCCATCGACATCGAATAACATTGATTATCTTGCTGCAATAGCACATGTCAAGGGGTGGGGTATGTTAGGCAGCAAGTGAACAGTCAGTTCTTGAAGTTGATGTGTTGGATGCGGGAGAAATGGGCAGGAGTAGAGACCTGAGCGACTTTGACAAGGGCCAAATTGTTATGGCCAGACGACTGGGTCAGAGCATCTTTAAAACGACAACGCTTGTCGGGTGCTCCCGGTCAGCAGTGCTGAGTACGTTTCGACAGTGGTCTGAGGAGGGACAAGCCACAAACCGGCGACTGGGTGTTGGGCGCCCAATGCTCATCGATGCGCGAGGGCAACGAAGGCGATCCCGTCAAGTCCGAACCGACAGGTCAACTGTGGCACAAATCACAGAACATGTTAATGGTGGTCACGGGAGGAACGTGTCACAATACACAGTGCATCGCACCCTGCTGCTTCACCGCAGCCCGGTCAAAGTGCCCATGATGACCACTCTCCACCGTCGAAAGCGCCTACATTGGGCACGCGAGCGTCGGAACTGGACATTGAAGCAGTGGAAGAAGGTGGCCTGGACCGATGATGAAGTGTTCACGGTATTGCCCTGGCCTCCAATTTCTCCAGATCTCAAACCGGTTGAGCAGATGTGGGATGTGCTGGATTGAAAAGTCCGATCCACGGCGGTTCCACCTCGCAAATTAGAGGACTTGAAGGATCTGGTGCTAAGGTTTTGGTGCCAGATACCACAGGACACCTTCAGGGGTCTTGCAGAGTCCATGCCTCGGCGGGTCGGCGCTGTTTTGGCGGCTCACGGAGGACCAACAGCATATTAGGCAGGTGGTCATAACGTTTTGGCTCATCGGTGTATATGTTAATGGCAACAAGACGTGGCAGACAGATATTGACTTCGGGAAGTGCATGCCCTGTCATCTTCAACGGTGCAGAATGGAAATCGTTGAGAGTCTCCATTCAATTAGCATTAATGTTACCAATGATCTGTCGTAGACCAACCACATTGTGTGATTGCCGAGAAGGCGCACCAATGCCTCTACCTCCTTCGAAGACTGAGTATATCGGTATTTCTTCAGTGACTCTTACAACCTTCCGCAGATGCAAAATGTGTGCCTGGTTGGTTCACGGGTTGGTTTGGGAACATCGCTGTCCAAGACCGCAAGAAATTGCAGGGAGTTGTAGATGTAAACGGTATGTAGTTAATTGGCTTAATGTATGTTTATATTGTCCCTAGTGTGTGTAGGGTAATGTTAATATGCGGGGATCGCTGGTCGACGCGGACTAGATGGGCAAAGGCCCTCTCTCTGACTCTCGCTCCGCTTCTCCCCCTCTCTCCCCCTCCTCTCTCATCCCTTCTCTCTCCCTCTCCCCCATTTGTGGATGACACAGTGTGAACTGTGAGGAAGGTGCTATGAGGATAGGGTGACGTGGACAGATTGTGTGAGTGGGCGGATGCATGGCAGGTGGTTTCATGTGGATAAATGTCAGGTTATCCACTTTGGTGGTAAGAACGGGAAGGCAGATCATCATCTCAATGGTGTCAAGTTAGGAAATGGAGAAGTACAACGAGTTCTGGTTGTCCTTGTTCATCAGTCACTGATAGTTAACATGCAGGTACAGCAGGCCGTGACGAAAGCTAATGGCATGTTAGCCTTTATGACAAGAGGAGTTGAGCATCGGAGCAAAGAGGTTCTTCTGCAATTGCACAGGGCCCTAGTGAGACCGCACCTGGAGTCCTGTGTGCAGTTTTGGTCTCCAAATTTGAGGAAGGGCATTCTTGCTATTGAGGGAGTGCAGGTTCACAGGGTTAAATCCCGGAATGGCGGAACTGTCGTATGTTGAAAGACTGGAGCGACTAGGCTTGTATACACTAGAATTTAGAAGGATGAGAGGGGATCTTATTGAAACATATAAGATTATTAAGGGGTTGGACACGTTAGAGGCAGGATACACGGTCCCAATGTTGTGGGTGTCCAGAAACAGGGGCCACGGTTTAAGAATAATGGGTAGGCCATTTAGAACGGAGATGAGGAAAAACTTCATGTATTTTGTGTTTTTATGACTGTTGGCAGATCAATTACAATCCTGGGATAAATAAAGTTCTTTCATATCGTATCGTATAATGGAAAAACATAATTGCTAACAATGATTAAATCATAAATCATAAACAATTATTAAACAATGTTTCAATCATACCCGTCAGGTTCCAGTTCACGGTTGACCCATCTGTAGGTCTGCCTCGTGAGGCTGAACATTTTCACCGAACTGCCCACAATGAGATAAATCTCTGCAACAATATGAAGAAAATTTATGTCAACCAGCGTTCACTAGAAAATATTTGCAAAGTTAGAAATAACAAACATTATTATTCCGTCCAGACAAAATAATATAAATGGCTTGAAGTGCAAAGTAAGTGAGAAGAAGTTGCGCACAGGTTACTGATTGTGGATGGTCAGCCATGGTCACAATGAATGTCGCTGCTGGGTCAAAGGGCCGAATGGCCTCCTCCTGCAACTATTTTCTATGTTTCTATATAAATCATAACTGTATTATTGATATGCAAAGGCAGTAGTATTCTACCAAGGCTGTCAAATGTTGAACATAGAAAATGTTGAATGGATACATTCAGCACGTCATTGGAGAGTCCACTGATGCTCAATGATCTGCTGAGCATTTTGCAGCAATCATCGTTTTGATTCAGATTTCTAGCACCTGTTTTTGTTTAATATATCCATTTTTAGTTTTTCCGACTTAGACGCGTAATGTTCACTTTGCATCTCAAGCATGTTTCTTCACCCTGACTTTGTAGAATAACCAATTTGACATCAAAAATAATTATTCTGCCCAGAAGGCTGATGGCAAAGGAGAAAGAAGCTATTCCAGAGTCTGGTGGTGCGCACATTCAAGGGCCTGAATCGGCAGCTTTTCCGATACGTCGTGAAGTGTAAATGGTGGAGAGTTTGATCTGTGTGATGGACTAGACTACGTTATCATAAAATGGAGATGGGATCAAAACCTAGCGTGGTGGAAAATGTTATGAAAAATATTGCCTCTACGAGCCTAAACTGTGCAAACCTCCACAGCCCAAAGCATCAGACAAAGAAAATGTTATTCATGGTATTGATTAAAAGAAGTTAGCACTCATTTTGATCAGGGAGTATTTTGGAATTCTATTAATGAAAATTAGAATAGAAAAAATTCTAAGGTTAAATAATTCTTGTCATTAATGTTTTGAAATATAGAGTGTGATTACACAAGATCTTACTTCAGACTTGGAAATAGTATTACAAAGAAAACTATCCGCACATCATTCTTGTCAAAATGATCTCTCTCTCTCTCTCTCTCTCTCTCTCTCTCTCTCTCTCTCTCTCTCTCTCTCTCTCTCTCTCTCTCTCTCTCTCTCTCTCTCTCTCTCTCTCCCCCTCCCTCCCTCCCCCTCCCTCCCCCTCCCTCCCCTCCCTCCCTCCCCTCCCTCTCTCTCCCTCTCCCTCTCTTGCTGTCAAAAAGCTAGAAGTTGGGACGAGGGAAATAAAACAAGAAGCACGTTATAAAACAAGAATAAAACAAGAAGCACGTTAGCAACTGGCTCGCTGACGACCAAAATCAAAACCTCGCCCAAAACAACAGCAAAACGGGAGAGGTTGAAAGACACTCGAGGCCCAGCCTTTGACCTGCTTCCCGTGTGGAGAAAGAGGCCAAGAGATTCTCCACCCCCCCCCCCCCACACCAACGCAAAAAGCACCCAATAGTCCGGTTGCCAGCGGCGGCACCACCTTTTTAAAACATTACTTTATTCGAGAAATAATTTTTTAAAAACTTGTTCCTCACAAAACTCCATCCGACATTCTCGGAGGCTCTTTATATATTCAATACATACAATTCAATACACCAACTACACAAAATTACCCCCCCCCCCATTGCCACTCATGTGGTCCACTGGCATCCAATCCCTTCCCTCATTGTGGATGGTCAGCCATGATCACAATGTCGTTGCTGGCTCGAAGGGCCGAATGGCCTCCTCCTGCACATATTTTCTATGTTTCTATATAAATCATAACTGTATTTTTGATAGGCAAAGGCAGTTGTATTCTACCAAGGCTGTCAGATGTTGAACATAGAAAATGTTGAATGGATACATTCAGCCCGTCAGTGGATAGTCCACTGATGCGAAATGATCTCTACCACATCCTGCCCCCCATGTCCAGCAGCGGAGGGAGCCTAGACTGTGGTCCTCCCCCACAGAGCCTTGGCGTTTGTTGCACCAAGCTTCAGTGCGTCCCTCAGCACTTCCTCCTGCAGTCTGCAATGGGCCAGTCGGCAACATTCCCCGACGCACAGCTCGCTCCGCTGGGAGGACAACAAAGCTCGGACAGACCAAAGAGTACCTTTCACCGTGTTGAAGACCTTCCAGCAGCACTCGATGTCAGTCTCTGAATGCGTTCCTGGGAACAGGCCGTAAATCACAGAGTCCTCTGTGACGGAGCTGTTCGGCATAAATCGTGAAGGGGACCACTGCAAACCTCTCCAGACTCTCTTTGCAAATCCACACTCTGCGATGAGGTGGGCAACCGTTTCCTCTCCATAGCAGCCGGCTCGAGGCCGGCGTGCGCTGGTAGTGAGGTTCCGGCGGTGCAGGAAGGATCTGAATGGGAGGGCTCCCCTCACCGCCAGCCAAGCCAGGTCTTGGTGCTTGTTGGGGAGTTGTGACGATGAGGCGTTTGGCCAAACAAGCTGGGAAGTCTGCTCTGGAAACCACGCCAGAGGAGCCATGGAGTCATTGACCAACCTCCTGGGCGACGACCAACGCGCTCTCTGCCCTTGGCAGCCGCTCGCTCTTTATAGTCCCCGGTAACCAGGGCGCCGGTTGCCATGGAGTGGCGGGCGGCGTCATTGGTTGCCGGTTGCCAGGTGGCTTTGTGACGTCACCCACTCCCCCATGTCATGACGATGAGTCATGGTAATGAGATGCAAATATCTTGCCCTTTGTATCAGCTGAAGTGGTGGTCAGGAGTCAAGAGGCAGAGGCAACAAACATAGACACCAAGCAATGTAACCTGTAAATATTTGGTCAGTATCAATATTCCACATTAGAGGCGAAGATTTGACACCTCCCTCCCTCCCTCCAGCGGCTCTCGCTCCGCGCGCGTCCTTCACAGAATGGCAGGCAGTGGAGAGTGGAGGCTCGGTGTTGGGGCCGCAACAATTTACAACATATATTAATGATTTGGATGATGCAGTGAGAAGTGACACTAGCAAGCTTGCGGATTACACAAAGCTGAGTGGCAGTGTGAACTGCGAAGAGGATGTAAGGAAGTTGCAGGGTGACTTGGACAGGTTTAGGGAGTGGGCAGATGCATGGCAGATGCAGGATAAATGTGAGGTTATCCACTTTGGCAGCAAAAATAAGGAGGCAGATTATTACATCAATGGTAATGGATTAGGTAAAGGGGAACTGCAACGAGACCTTGGGGTCGTTGTACACGAGGCGCTGAAAGTAAGCGTGCAGGTGCAGCAGGCAGTGAAGAAAGCTAATGGCATATGTTGGCCTTCATAACAAGCAGATTTGAGTGCAGGAGCAAAGACGTCTTTCAGTAGTTGTATAGGGCCCTGTTGAGCCCAGATTTGGAGTATTGTGTGCTGTTTTGGTCTTACAATTTGAGGAAGGGCATCCTTGCTATTGACGCAGAGCAGCGTAGGTTCATGAGGTTAATCCATGGGATGGAAGGACTGTCATATGAGGAAAGATTGGAAAGACTGGGCTTGTATTCACTGGAGATTAGAAGGATGAGAGGGGATCTTATAGAGATGTATAAAATTATAAAAGGACTAGACAAGCTCGATGCAGAAAAAATGTAGCCAATGTTGGAGTCCGGAACCAGGGGACACAATCTAAGATTAAAGGGGAGGCCATTTAAAACTGAGGTGAATAGTCACTGTTTCTTGTGATTTTGTAAATTTATGGAATTCTCTGCCACAGAAGGCAGTGGAGGCCAATTTATTGGATGAATTTAAAAGAGAGTTAGATGGAGCTCGAGGGGCTAGTGGAATCACAGTCCTCCCCTCGGAATCTTTTTACTCTCACCCTGTCACCCAGAAGTCTCCATATCAGAAGCAAAACCGTCGGCCCTCAAGATGCCTTACCCTGTGTTCAGATGTCAATAAGCTTCCCTTCCCCCCCCCCCCCCCCCGATCACCAGGCCAGCACCCCCCGCCACCATAATATCGAGCTCTTCTTCCGGCCCTCACGTCACTGGGCTTTATCTAAGGGAAGGGGACTTCCCCGCAAAGTGACGACTCATTTTCCCGTCTCCAACATTTTTCCTCCACTTGGCCTCATCCCGACGGCCTTCTATCCAATCTGGTCTTTGTTACTGAGAACTGCCGCCGCGAAATCATTAGTGTTGAATTCTCCACAGCCTTGACCCGCGCTGATTCCACCTCTCACAACGCACAGCTCTCCTCTCTCTAATAACCGGACATTGTCACTAAACTCGCAGACAAGCCGAACACGAGGCCGTCATCGCCCAGACTGTGACTGATCCAATCGCCTCCAGCGGTCTCTTCTCCGCAATCTCCCCGCCATATTCCCCAGGCCCGCACAGTCCGTTTCCATCTCCTTCCCAAGATCCACTAAATTGCAGACGGGTTTTACTCTCAGCAACTGGGTAAATGTGCATTTTGGGAGATCAATGTAAGGGGGGGGGGGGGGTACAGTGTTGGTGGCAAGAGTGTCACCAGCTCTGGTGTGTGGGGTGATAATATGGTCCAAATCCATAGTTCCCGAAAAGGAGGAATACAAGTGACTAGAATGGAAACGATGCCGTTTGGTCTGCTTGCCTTCATTGGTCGCGCTTTGAATACAAAGGTCTGGAAGTTATGATACTGGCCGACAACACTTTGGGTCGGTCACATGTTCAGGATTGTGTGCAGTTCTGCTCGCCCCTTGCAGTAATGGCTTGAAAGCTCCTGAGTGCTGCAGAAGAAATTTAACAGACTGCTTCCCGAATTGGACAGCATTGACAACCAGGAGAATCATGACAAACTTGGAATGCTTCCTTTGGAATGCCGAGGGTTTAAAGGAGACGGTAACACAACGCTACGAGAGCCATTGATGGGATAACTAGTCATGAAAACGTTCTCCGCTGTGGAGGAGGTTGTGGGGAACATGGTTAAGGTGAAATGGTCAGAATTTAAAGGATTTGCGTGAGCACGTTTTTGTGCAGAGAGTGGCGAGTGCGTGGAACATGATGCTGGGGATGGTGGTGGCAGGAAATGTAGAAGTAGCAGCAAGAGGCTTTCAGATAAGCACATGGGCAAGCATGGATAATTCAACATTACTTTACTGTGGGGAACTGAGAATGCAAATTGAACAGGAAGTGTATAGAATAGGAATCATTACTTACAATAATTTCTATATGCTATAAAATAATAATATAGTCTTTATTTTAGAGAATAACCAACTTTGCTGGCAGTTATTACGCAATTCTATAATTAGAAGTAGTAAACGTGACGTGACTTTGTTTGTTCAAATGACTGACACTAATCTCAATTAATTTGCCTGGATGAGGCTTCAAATGGTTTCTCTGGAGAATGTGCTACTATCGTTATAAAGCAAGCGACCTGTCATACCACTGGCAGGACACACGGATCATCTCTGGGGATGAACGGGCCTGTAGTCAACCAGGTAGAAAACGTTTTCTACCCTATCCTTGTCGTCATTGGTGTTCCTGGTAAGTCCTTTATAATTCTTTGCCGATATTGCGCCGTCTAGACATTACTGTTAAAAATAGATGTGCAATTTCTTATTGCTTGAGTTACTGAAACAATTGTTGACACCTAAAATCTAAAATACACAATCGCATCTATGGTGGGTAGACCCAGTACGGCGTTTACAGGCACATCAGTTCTAAATTATCCCAGCTCCTCGTTCACTCCTTGCGCACGAAGGACAGTTTTATTACGGAGGCGAGTTTACCTACAAGCCCGCATGTATTTCGGATGAGGGATGAATCGGTACCACCTGGAGGAAACGTGCAGATCGTGTCAGATTCACACAGACCGGGTTGGTCTCTGCTGGCTTGCTAACATCTATGTCCCTGAGGCCAATGCACTGGCGACAACGTGTATGGGTCGGTATCCGACCAGCCAGCTCTATTTCGCAAGTAGAAGGACACCGGAGCTCCTGCGCACATAGTAGCACAGCTCGTGCTTCTGAATCACAGCGCCAAGGAACCGGGTTTGATCCTGACCTCCAGCGTTCTCCTCTGGACAATGTTGACTCATCCATCAGCTCTTGTTTCCTCCGCATCCCAAATATCCGGGATCTATAGTTTTCCTCCACAACCCTTGTTGGTAAACTGGATTCTGAAATTTCTTCCACTGTGCACGGAGTGGATGCGATTGTTGGAAAAAATGGAACTGGTGTCAACGAGTGGTAAATGATCGGCAGGTCGTTGTGCCAGGGAACTCTCACCATGCTGTTTCAATCACTCAATCAATCAAAAGCAAGGTAAGGCAAGGCATTGAATGCAAGGGAAGGCAGGCGTCGATAGCAAGGCTTTGACTTTAACGCACGGGACGGCATTGAAGGCAATGCTTCAAAGGCAAGGTAAATCATTGATGGCAATGCATTAAAGGCAAGGCAAGTCATTGAACGCATGCATTCAATACAGGGCAAGGCATTGAATGCAATTCATTGCAGTTAAGGAAAGGCATTCCAGGGGAGGCAGGGCAAGGCATTAATCGCATGCATTGAAGACAAGACAAGGCAAGGCGTTGAATGCAATTCATTGACGTCAAAGCAAGGCATTGCAGCGGAGGCAAGGCAGGACATTGAAAGTAAAGCGAGGCATTGAAAGCAAAGTAAGGGATTGAATGGAATCCATTGAAGGTAAAGCATGACATTGTAGGAAAGGCAAGGCATGCAACCAACGTGAACACGGGGAGAAAGTGCAAACTCCACACATATGATTCCAGTAATCAGAACCGAACCTGGGACGCTAGATCTAACGGGAAATAGTCACTATTGTCCATTTGCTTTGAGGGAGAAGGGTGGTAAGAATTGTACGCCTTGTAAAGCAAAATGGGCCGCAAATGAATGTTAACAGAGGCGTTATTTGAATGCAACATTTGCATTTACATGCGCATCCTGAAATCAATCTGGGATTGATACTGAGGAATCCGAGGGAGGCCATTTCTCTCACCGTCGACATCTGTGCCCAACATCTCGCCGCGAGATACAGAATCAAATAATATAATCATGTTCGTATGAAGTGTCAAACTAACGTGCTCCTTGACCTATCAGAGATGGTCATTTTAATTTCGTCTTTTCTACAGCTAACCTGTTGGCAATCGTCATTCTCTCGGGGGAAAGTGTGGACTCTCCAAATGTATCACCCGCTACCTGGTATCCATGGCCGCAGCTGATCTAATGGTTCTGATCTTCGAGGTAATTCTCTCTGAGATTGCAGCTTACAGTTCTTCGCATTCATTCCTCAACCTATATCAGATTTGTAGGCTGCGTATTTTCTTTAATTGTGTTTCCATTGATTGCTCTGTCTGGCTAACGGTGACTTTCACCTTCGACCGATTTGTCACTATTTGTAATCAGAATTTCCGAGCAAAATATTGCACTGAGAAAACTGCGGCTTGGGTGATAGCAGTGACGTGTATCTTAAGTGTTATTCAAAATATTCCACTATATATTTTCCTCGTACCTCTGTACATAATTGACAACGTGCCTTGGTACTGTTGGGTATCATCGGACGTCTACACCACACCGATATGGGCAGTACTTTCTGTGTCCGAAACCATTTTAACCCCTGTTCTACCAATGTTACTGATTATTCTCCTCAACGCCCTGACAATCAAACACATTATACACGCCAATAGAGTGAGGAGGGGTCTCCGACGGGACAAAAAGGACGAGAGCGGCGCGGATCAAGAGGTGGAAAACCGAAGGAAGTCCATCATTCTATTGCTGGCCATATCCGGTAACTTTGTACTACTTTGGATGGTTACCTTCGTGTGTTTCATGAGTGTAAACTTCCTAGACGTTCATCTTTTAGGGTCAGATTACAACGACCCATTTACCATTGCAGAAGTGTCTGGATATATGCTGAGAGCTTTGGGTGCTTGCACCAACACGTTTATTTATGGGGTGTCCCAGAACAAATTCAGGGAGGAATTTAAAAATGTGATTAAGAGCACCTTCGGTTTATTTTCCAATGCAATAAAGTGTCTTTAATAGCACGGTAAATGTGAAAATTCCTTTCGAATCACGGCTTCTTTAAAATTGCGCTATTGCATCCTATTGTGCGAGCGGCCGTTCGTGCCATCCACTCAATGCCGACCGTCAGTAAAACCCTTTCAGCAATTTATCCTACGAACTCCCATTCACTCTATCCGAAAATAGACACAAAAAGCTGGAGTAACTCAGCGGGACAGGTAACATCTCAGGGAAAATGGAATGGGTGTCGTTTCGAGTCGTGACGCTGTGTGAAGAAGGGTCTCGACTCGAAACGCCACCCATTCCTTCTCTCCAGGGATTGTGCCTGCCCCGCTGAGTCACTCCAGCTTTTTGTGCCCATCTTCCGTTTAAACCAGTATCTGCAGTTCCTTCCTAAACATTCAATGTATCCCTTTGAATTGCACTCAAATGAGCACTGGGGCAATTTATTCTGTCAAATAATTGCGTCGTGGGGGCGTGGAGGGGATCCGGTGCTCACGAAATAAATCCCCGCGGTGGCAGGGAGAACATGCGAAATCCACACCGCATCAGAGGGCAGGAGCGCAAGGAGGAGATAAGGCGGTCATTATACAATTATGGTATTGTCTGTCAACTACAATACGTGACGCTCCATAACAATTTTCAGGATAGATTTCTTGCTGGAATAAAATCTGCAACTAATTGAGCGACGGATAATTTACTGGTTTTACCCAAGTACCTGCAGATGTTCATTTACGTAAAGAATGCACAATATGCTGGAGTACCTCTGCGGGTCAGGAGAACATAGATAGCTGATGTAATAACAAGGAACTACAGAAGATGCTTCATACGGAATATTGGCGCTAAATGTTGAAGAAATTCGGCAGGTCTGGCAGCATCTCTTGACAACATAGATAGATGACATTTCTGGAAGGAAAGCTTCTTCAGACTGAATAAGGTCTATCCATGTTCGTAAGAGGTGCTGTTGATCAGCTGGGGTTATCCAGCAATTTGTGACAATCTACAAATAGGTGACGCAACTCGACCTTCAAGGAGCCAGCACTCCTAGATCCATCTGCTCTACGACAATCCCCAGAGGCCTACCATTCACGGTGTAGGTCTTGCTCTTGTTAGACGTCCCACAATGCAACACCTCACATTTCTCTCTATTAAATTCCATCAATCATTCCTCAGCCCACCTGGCCAATCGAACCAGAACCTGCTACATTCTTTCACAACCATCTTCACAATCTGTAAAATCACTCACTTTTGTATCATCAGCAAAAATGCTAATCTTGCCCAGTATGTTCTCATCCAAAACATTGATGTAGATGATAAACAGTAACGTGACAAGCACAAGATTCTTAGGCCCACCACCAGTCCACTCTGAGAAGCAACCTTCCACCGTCACTCAGTGCTTCCTTCCATGTCGCAAATTTGCTATCCATTCAGCTAACTCTCCTTGGATCCCATGCAATCTCACCTTCCAGAGCAACCTACCATGCGGAACCTTGTCGAATCCTATGTGACCTCCCCATCTTCACCATCACCCGGTCGGTTATAGGCCGAACCTACTGACATGGACGCACAGTTTTCGCCGCCGCACCCATGCCGCGCCGGCCGACAGCACCGGCGACCCTAGCCTGCAATCAGTCAGCCGACGGGAGGCAGACGTTGCCTCGGCCGATCCTACACATTGCCCCGGCCACCAACAAGCCGGAAGCATCGGCTCATCCCGGGTCCAGCATCTGTTCCTTGCGGGGGATCCACGGTGTCGGATCCAACATTGACTGCCTTCCTTGCTAAATCAACTAGCTCACGTTTCTCCCACTGACAACAGTGAATCTCAGTAATGGTACCACCAATACACTACTGCTTAGAGCCCCTCCTTTCTCAACCCCATCAGCTTCTCACAGATCTTCACACTCGATACCTCGATCCCTCGATCCCGCTGACTACAGCAGTCCGCTTGGCGTCTTTTCACCATCACCCTGACCTCACCCTTTCAGATGCAGAACCGTCGGTTCTCCACCGAACCCTGACATTACTAGGCCTATGCTCAGATATCAATGACCACCCCCCTCCACCCTACCCCCACCGCCACTCGCACCTTCCCACCCCTCCACGCCCGCAGCCATTATATCAAGTTCCTCTTCCGACGCTCATTTTACCGGGCCTATATCGATGGTAATGGCGCTTTGCCTCAAAGTGACGTCACATTTTCCCCTCTCCAACATTTCTCCTCCACTGGGCCTTATTCTGACGGCCTTCTACCCACTCTGGTCTTTGTTATTGGGAACTGACGACGCGAAATCAACATTGTTGATTGCTTTACTGCCTTGGCCCAAGCTGATCTCACCTATTCAACGCACAGCTCTCCTCTCTCTTCACCATAATCCGGAAATTGTCACTAAACTCGCAGAGAAGCCGAACCCGAGGCCATCATCGCTCAGATTGTTTCTGATCCACTCGCCTCCAGCTATCTCCGCACCGCATCCTCCCAGCCTTGTTTCCCATCAACGCAAAGCCCGTTTCTATCTCCTCCCCAAGATCCACTAAATTGCAGACGGATTTTAATCCCAGCACAGGGGAAGTTTTGGATTTTGGGAGGTCAATGTGTTTCCTCGATTGGACTGCATCGGCTACAAGGAGCAGCAGGACAATCTTGGATTGCTTCCTCTGGAATACCGAAGAGTGAAAGGAGACCTGACATTACAACGTTATGAGAGCCATTGATGGGTTCGACAGTCATAAACGTTCTCCACTGTGACGGGGATTGGAGCGCAGATGGTTATAGTGAAAGAGTCAGAGTTTTCAGGATATACCCGAGCAGGGTTTTGTACAGAGAGTGGCGGGAGCCTGGAACGCGATGCCGGGGATGGAGGTGGAAGCAAATGTAGAAGTTGCAGCAAAAGGATTTCAGCTAAGCACATGGCTATGCATAGATAATTTAACATTATTTTGCTGCAGGGGACTGGGAATGCAAATAGAAAAGGAGGTGTATGGAATAGGAATCGTGACATAATTATCTCTGTATTCTATAATATAATAATATATTCTCTATTTTAGAGAATAATCAACTTTGCCGACAGTTATTACGCAATTCTATTATTAGAAGTAGCGAACGTGATCTGACTAACTTTGTTTGTTTAAATGACTGACACTAATCTCAATTAATTTGCCTTGATTAGGCGTCATATGGTTTCTCTGGAGAATGTGCTACTATCGTTATAAAGCAAGCGACCTGTCATACAACTGGCAGTACACGCGGATCATCTCTGGGCATGAACGTGCCTGTAGTCAACCAGGTAGAAAACGTTTTCTACCCTATCCTTGTCATCGTTGGTGTTCCTGGTAAGCCCTTTATAATTCTCTGCCGATATTGCACCATCTAGACATTCCTGTTAAAAATAGGTGTGCTGTTACTTATTGCTTGAGTTACTGAAACAATATTGACACCGACAATTTAAAATATATAATCGCTTCTATGGCGGGTAGACCCAGTGGCATGCAGACCGGCACATTAGTTCTACGTTATCCCAGTGTCTCATTCACTCCTTGCGCACGAGGGACATTTTTTTTACGGGGGTGAGTTTACTTGCGACCACGCGGGTATTTCGGATGAGGGGAGATTCGGTACCACCTGGAGGAAACTGACGCGGCCACATGCCGAACGTCTATGGTTCACACAGACCGCGTTGGTCTCTGCTGGGTTCTATGTTCAATATTCTCCAAGTGTTCCCTGCCCTGTGATCGTAAATGGCTATCATCAAGTTATTGGAGATGAGCAATTAATCTATCGAATTGCCGCTGAAGTAGACGATCCCCTGCCACGGCAGATCATATTCACCGGTTCTGTCGGTCGCCGACTAATTAACATGTGCCTGCAGATGTTGTGTGTTAACAATATCCAACCGGTGCAGATACTTCTGAATCCATTGGCGCTGTTCACAAATCCAGGACTGTAGTAATTCTCCATCTCCAAATAGAAGCGGACTGATCGCAAATTGGACGAACACAGCCCCTACGATATCGAAGGCGGCAGGTTCGGTCCATCTAGTTCGGTCCAACTACAATTGGTTTCACCGGTTGATTTTCCTTCTCACACGCTCTTCCCAATTTCCCCCAGTTTTCTGCCAGAGGCCGATTCACTGGCGACAACGTATACAATAATCATAATCATCATAATCATACTTTATTAGCCATGTTTTGCAACATACGAGGAATTTCATTTGCCATACAGTCATAACAATAATAAGCAATAGAACGCACAAAATACATTTTAATATGAACATCCGCCATACTGACGCCTCCGCACTCCTCACTTCGATGGAAGGCGAACTAAAGTGCAATCTCTCCCTGCTTTGTCCTCCAGCGGTCGGTGGCCTCGAACCTTCGGTTCACGGGCCAATACCGTAGCCGGCGACCGGGCCTTCCTCATCGGGGCGATCAAGCTCCTGAGTCAGGGGGGTTACCCCGTGTTGGCGCTTGTCGAACTTCGTGCAGCTTGGAGCTTCCCGACCTCGGTCTCAACCCGAGACTGCGAGCTACTTGATGTTAAAGTTCGCAGGTCGCGGTTGCAGCGCCGTTCCAGGCAAGGCATCGCACGCTCAAATGGTAAGTCCACGACCGTGGGGGCTCAAAGACAGTCCCGGGCAAAGCATTCAGTTCCACAATGTTAGGCCGCAGAGCGACGTGAGATGCGATCCGGGAAACAATCTAATCTCCGGCAAGGTAAGAGATCGAAAAAAAATATTTCGCCCGACTCCCTCCCCCACCCCCAACGTAAAACAAACCAGAGAACATTAACACATAAAACTCACCAAAATTTGTTTTTAAATGGACGAAAATGATAGATAGATCGTAGGCGAGGCTGCCATCGAAGCGCCATCCGATAAGATGCCATATGGATGAGTTTACGACCAGCCAGCGGTATTTCGCAAGTAGAAAGACATCGGAGCTCGGGACCGCAGAGTAGCACAGCTCGTGTTTCCATATCGTTTTGTCCAGGACAACGTGATTCATCGGTCAGCTCTAGTTTCTTCCGCATTCTAAAGATTCTGGAGTTCTGGTTCCTTCGCTCAACACGTCCTGGTTTGAAGGTAAACTGGATTCTGTAATTTATTCCACTGCGCAGGGAATGGATGCGATTGTTGTAAAAAATGGACCTGGTGTGAAGGGGTGATAAATGATCGGCAGGCCTAGATGTGCCTGGGAACTGTTACCATGTTATGTCAATCACTCAAACAAAGGCAAGGCATTGAAGCCAAAGCAAGGCAAGGCATTGAATAGAATTCGGTGAACTCAAGGCAAGGCATTGTCGGGAAGGCAAGGCAGGAGTCGATGGCAAGGCTTTGACGGCATCGCGTGGGAAGGCATTGAAGGTAATGCATCAAAGGCAAGGCAGGTTATTGATGGCATGGCATTGAAGGCAAGACAAGGGAATGTCTCTGAACTGAATTCATTGAAGTCACGGCAGGGCCTTCTGGGGGAGGCATGGCAGGCGTTGATGGCAAGCCTTTGACGGCAGCGCAAGGGAAGGCATTGAATGCAATGTATTAAAGGCAAGGCAAGTCATTAATGACATGGCATTGAAGGCACGACAAGGCAAGACATTGAATGCAATTCATTGAAGTCAAGGCAAGGCATTGAAGGGAAGGCGGGGCATTGAAAGAAAAGCAAGGCATTGAATGGAACTCATTGGTCAAGGCAAGGCATCAAAAGGCAAGGCAGAGCATTGAAAACAAGGCAAGACATTGAAAGCAAAGCAAGGCAGTGAATGGAATTTATTGAAGGCAAGGCATCGATTGGACGGCAAGGTATTGAATTAGACAATCAGTCACGCAGGCAAACCAACGTGCACACAGGTAAAAGGTTGAAATTCCACACAAACAATTCCAGTAATCAGTATCGAACCTGCGACGCTGGAGCTATCAGGTAGCAGCGTTACCGCAGTCCATTTGCTTTGATGGAAAAGGGTGGTACAAATTGTACGCCTTATGAAGCAGATCCGGTCGGAAATGAAGGTTAAATGAGGAGTTATTTGGGTGCAACATTTGTAAGTGTGACCATTCCCCTGCCAAACATCTCGATACGAGATGGAGAATCAAATAATCCACTCACTTTCAAACGACGAAGTGTCAAACTAACGTGCTCGTGGAACAATAAAGATGGTCATTATAATTTGGTCTTTTCTACAGCTAACACGTTGGCAATCGTCATTCTCTCGCGGGGAAAGTGCGGCCTCTCCAAATGTATCACCCGCTACCTGGTATCCATGGCCGCAGCTGATCTAATGGTTCTGATCTTCGAGGTAATTCTCTCCGAGATGTCCGGTGCCTATTATCCGTATTCATTCCTGAACTTATCTCACATTTGTAAGCTCCGTATTTTGTTTAATTGAATTTCCATTGATTGCTCTGTCTGGCTTACGGTGACTTTCACCTTCGATCGATTTATCACTATTTGTAATCAGACTTTACGAGCAAAATATTGCACTGAGAAAACTGCGGCGTTGGTAATAACAGTAACATGTATCTTAAGTATTGTACAAAATATTCCAGTGTATATTTTCCTCGTACCTCTGTACATAATTGACAACGTGGCTTGGTACTGTTGGATACCATCAGATGTCTACACCACATCGATAGGGGCAGCACTTTCCGTGTTCGAATCCATTGTAACCCCAGTTGTGCCAATTTTACTGATTATTCTCCTCAACGCCCTGACAATCAAACACATTATACACGCCAATAGAGTGAGGAGCGGTCTCCGACGGGACAAAAAGGACGAGAGCGGCGCCGATCAAGAGGTGGAGAACCGAAGGAAGTCCATCGTTCTATTGCTGGCCATATCCGGTAACTTTGTATTGCTTTGGATGGTGACCTTCGTGTGTTACATGAGTGTAAACATCCTAGACGTTAATCTTTTAGGGTCAGATTACAACGACCCATTTACCATTGCAGAACTGTCGGGATATATGCTGAGAGCTCTGAGTGCCTGCACCAACACATTTATTTATGGGGTGTCCCAGAAAAAATTCAGGGATGAATTAAAAAATGTGATTAAGAGCCCATTCGTTTTCTTTTCCAATTCAATAAAGTGTCTTCAATAGCACGGTGAATCTGAAAATCCCTTTCGAAATTGCGTCTTCTTCTACATTGTGTTATTGCATCTTACTCTCCGAGCGGCCGTTCCTATCATTCAGTCAATGTCGACCGTTAGGATAACTCTTTCAGTCAATTTAACATACGCACACCCATTCAATGTATCCGAAGACAGTCATAAAATGCCGACGTAACTCATCGGGGCAGGCAACATCTTAGGAGAGTGGTAATTGGTGACGATTGGCGTCGAGACCCTGTTTTGAAGAAGGGTCTCGACCAGAAACGTCACCCAGTTCTTCTCTCCAGAGATACTGCCTGCCCCTCTGAGTTACTCCAGCTGTTTGTGTCCATCTTCCGTTAAAACCAGCATCTGCAGCACCTTCTAACTCATTCAATGTATCCCTTTGAATTGCACTCAAATGACCATTGATGCTACAACAGCCCTGCGTCATCAGGGCCGGATCATAGAGGAAATATACTCTGTCAACTAATAGAGTCGTTGATGCGTGGAGGGGATCTGGTGCCCACGAGATAAATCCCCGTGGTTGCAGGGAGAACATGCACAATCCACACCGCATCAGAGGGCAGGACCGCAAGGAGGAGTCTGCAGGTGCATCATCTACAGGTAGATAAGGCGGTCATTACACAATAACGGCATTGGTTGTTGACTACAATACGTGACACAACATGGCAATTATCAGGATAGATATCTTGCTAGAATTAAATCTGCATCTAATTGCTACGGATAAATCTGTACAAAGTAGTGCGACGGATAATTTACTGTACTTTAACCCAAGTACCTGGTGATGTTCGTTTAGCAACGAATGCACAAGATGCTGGAGTACCTCTGCGGGTCAGGCAGCGTCTATGGGGAACATAGGTATCTGTCGTAATAACAAGGAACTACAGTAGATTGTTTATACCGAAGATTGACACAAAATGTAGAAGAAATTCAACAGGTCGGCCAGCATATCTCGACAATATAGACAGGTGACATTTCTAGACGGAAAACTTCTTCAAATTGAATAAGATTTCCGACCCGAAAAGTCGCCTATCCATGTTCTAAAGAGGTGCTGCTGATCAGTTGGGTTAATCCAGCATTTTCTGACTATCTATAGATTGGTGACGTTTCCGGTGGGGACCCTTATCAGACACAGTAACTTCCTGACATACAGTATGATCGCAATGAGCTAATTTCACTCTTACCAAGGTTACAGTGACATTTGAAGGCACGCTGATAGAGTTGTCGGCTCACAGCGCCAGATGCCCGGGTTCGATTGTGTCAGGGAGTGCTGTCTGCATGCAGTTTGCATCCCGGTTTCCTCTCACATTCGACGGATTTGTGAATTTTGTAGGATATTGACGTCTGAAAATTGCCCCTAGTGTGTAGGGATTGGACGTTACAGTGGGATAGCATAGATCTAACCTCACAGCAAGGCCGATACCACGAAGATGTCGCCGCTACCCGCCACCACCACAACCAAGTCGTTTGCTCCTTATCAAAGAGTCATAGAGTGATACAGTGTGGAAACAAGCCCTTTGGCCCAACATTCCCACACCGGCCAACATGTCCCACTACACACCTCACACGTGCCCGCGCTTGGTAATATCACTCCAAACCCGTCCTTTCCATGTACCTGTTACCTGTTCCATAAACGTTGGGATAGTCCCAGCCTCAACTATCTCATCTGGCAGCTTGTTCCATGCACCCACCACACTTTGTGCGGAAAAAGTTACCCCTCAGTTTCTAATTAAATATTTTACTCTTCACCTTCAAGCTTAAAAATATCGTTCTTATAACGGTGTCCATAATGAACACAATATTCTAAATGCTGTCTCACCAACGTTTTATACGTATAAAACGTATACAATTATTAAGGGGTTGGACACTTTAGAGGCAGGAAACATGTTCCCAATGTTGGGGGAGTCCAGAACCAGGGGCCACAGTTTAAGAATAAGGGGTAGGCCATTTAGAACAGAGATAAGGAATAACTTTTTTAGTCAGAGAGTTGTGAATCTGTGGAATTCTCTGCCTCAGAGGGCAGTGGAGGCCAATTCTCTGAATACATTCAAGAGAGAGCTATATCGAGCTCTAAAGGATAGCGGACTCAGGGGGTATGGGGAGAAGGCAGGAACGGGGTATTGATTGAGAATGATCAGCCATGATCACATTGAATGGCGGTGCTGGCTCGAAGGGCCAAATGGCCTTCTCCTGCACCTATTTTCTATTGTCTATTGTCTATACGACTGCAACATGACCTCCCAACTTCTATACTCAAAACTGTAACTGGTGATGGTCAAAGTGCCAAAATCCTTTTTGATCAACTTATCTACCTGCATATCGACCTTCAAAGAAAGATGCACCTTCATTCATAGATCCCTCTGCTCCACAACACTCCCAAGACGTCTGCCATTCAATGTATAGATCCTGCCCTTGTTAGACGTACCAAAATGCAACACCTCACTCTTCTCTGTATTGAATTCCATAATCCATTCGCAGCTCACCGGTTCAATCGATCCAGATCCTGCTACAATCTTTCACAATCATCTTCACTATCTGCAAAACCAACCACTGATGGTCCAGTTTTATACTGCCGTTTTAGAGTCTGTCCTCACCTTCTCCATCATGACCTGGTTTGGCTCAGCCACCAAACATGAGAAGTGGCGGTCGCAGCGCATCATTCGATCAGCCGAGAAAGTTGTTGGCTGAAAACTTCCCCCATCAACAACTGTGCACTGTAAGGACCATGAAGTGAGGGGGTAAGATCATCTCTGACCCCTCTCATCCTGGCCCCAAACACTTTGAAGCACCTCCCTCTGGAAGGCGACTCAGGACTGTCAAAGCAGCCGCAGCCAGATATATATAACGTCTGGCTGCGTCATTTTTCCCCATGAGCAGTAGTTCTACTCAACAGCCAAATGTGTGTAGCCTCCTTTTGCTCTGGTATTTCATTCCATACATCACATTTTTAAATTATAATGTTTTATTTTTAATTGTCTACTGTATATCGTCTTGTTACTTGCCAGCAAGGCACCAAGCCAAATTCCTTGTGTGTGTACATAAACATAGCACAAAAAGTAAGGACATTTGTGTTTGGTAGATTATTTCTTTGTTGTAACAATACTTCTTGGCAATAAATCTTATACCGTTGGAAAGCCTGTTTATTTCCCTTTTAAATGGTGCCACATTTGTAACGAACATGCATTTGTGGGATGAGCAGCAGAGCTGAGTATATGGGTTGCGCCGATGAAACATTTGCCAAATCTCTGCCAATGCCAAACAGCTTATTCTGCCATTGACTCTTGTTCGGTGTTGTTTGGTGGATTGGATGATTGAAGTCTGAAGAAACAAGATATATTGGCAATTTAACAATTTATTCATTTAATAAACAGGAGCCACAGTAGCGTGTGGAAGAACCATACACAGCCATAACAGCCTGGCACCTCCTCCTCATGCTGGTCACCAGCCTGGTCACACACTGTTGTGGGATGGCATCCCATTCTTGTCAGCACCTGGGGGTACCAGAAGCTCAAAACAAGAGTCAATAGCAACAGCAGAATAAGCTGTTTGGCATTGGCAGAGAAGATTTGGCAAATTTTTCATGGGCGCAACCCATATACTCAGCTCTGCTGCTCATCCCACAAATGCATGTTCCTTACAAATGTGGCACCATTTAAAAGGGAAATAAACAGGTATAAGATTTATTGCCAAGAAGCATTGTTACAACAAAGAAATAATCTACCAAACACAAATTTCCTTACTTTTTGTGCTATGTTTACTTGGCTAATAAAATGTATTCAATTCAATTCCATTCCATTCACTTTTGTATCATCGGCAAACTTGCTAATCTTGCCCGGGATGTTCTCATCCAAACCATTGATGTAGATGACAAAGAGTAACGGGTCCAGCACGGTACCCTGAAGCACACCACTAGCCACAATGCTCCAGCCTGAGAAGCAACCTTCCACCATCAATCCGTGCTTCTTTCCATATAGGAAATATGCTATCCATTCAGCTATCTCTCCTTGGATCCCAAGCGATCTAACCTTCCAAAGCAACCTACCATGCGGAACATTGTCGAATACGTGCCTGAACCTCCCCATCTTAGCAAGTACCCGTCCTGTTCCAGGCCGGATTTACTGACAGCTTTCTCCGCCGCTCCTATTTCGTGCCAGCTGACCGCACCGACAACCCTTGCCTGCAGTCCGTCACCTGAGTGGGGGGGAGGGCAGCCATTGACTCAGCTGACCCTTGACTCTGCACCGACCACTAACAGGCGGGAAGCATTAGTTCATCCCGGTTCGAGCCATTGGTCCCTGCGGGGGTTCCACTTTGCCAGAACCGGCAACATCACATTGACTGACACCCTTGTTGAATCTATGGGGTCCTGCTAGTCCCATTGCCAACAAGGAACCTCGGTCCTGGGATCACCTTCACATTACACCTCATAGTCCCTCCGATCTCACCCCCCATCATTTCTCCATAGCACTTCACCCTCGACCCCTATCCCTCTACCCTGCTGACCACAGCTGTCCCCTTGGCGTCTTTTCACTATCAACCTGACCTCTCCCTTTCAGAAGCAAAACCGTCAGTCCTCAACAGAAGCCTTACTGTTTTACTCCTGTGTTCAGATGTCAATGAGCTCTCCCCCCCCCCCCCCCACCCCCAAGACCCCCACACCACTATCCCCAGCCGGCATAATATCGAGCTATTCTTCCGGAGCTCACGTCACTGGGCCTTTACCTATGGCAAGAGGGCTCGCCGCAAAGTTACGGCACACTGTCCCGTCTCCAACATTTGTCTCCACTTTTGTCTCGTTACTTTTGGTCTTTGTTACTTAGAACCGCCGCCGCGAAATCATTAGTGTTGATTTCTCCACAGCCGAAACCCACGCTGACCCCACCTCTCTCAACGCGCAGCTCTCCTCTCTCTAATAACCGGAAATTGTCACTAAACTCGCAGACAAGCCGAGCACGAGGCCGTCATCGCTCAGCCTGTGTCTGATCCAATCGCCTCCAGTGGTCTCTTCCCCACAGTCTCCCCGCCATATTCCCCAGGCCCGCACAGTCCGTTTCCATCTCCTTCCCAAGATCCACTAAATTGCAGACGGGTTTTACTCCCATTAACTGGGTAATTGTGCATTTTGGGAGATCAATGCAAGGGGGAGGTACAGTGTTGGTGGCAAGAGGGATATGAGCTCTGGTGTGTGGGATGGTAATATGGTCCAGATCCATAGTTCCCGAAAAGGAGGAATACAAGTGACTAGAATGGTAACGATGCCTTTTGGTATGCGTGCAGTCATTGGTCGTGCTTTGAATACAAAGGTCTGGAAGTTATGATACTGGCAGACAACACCTTGGGTAGGTCACATGGTCAGGAATGTGTGCAGTTCTGCTCGCCCCCTTGCAGCAATGGCTTGAAAGCTTCTGACTGCTGCAGAAGAAATTTAACAGTCTGCTTCCCAAATTGGACAGCATTGACAACCAGGAGAACCAGGACAAACTTGGAATGCTTCCTCTGGAATGCCGAGGGTTTAAAGGAGACTTGGTAACACAACGCTACGAGAGACATTGATGGGATAACTAGTCATGAAAACGTTCTCCACTGTGGAGGAGATTGTGGGGCACATGGTTAATGTGAAATGGTCAGAGTTTAAAGGATTTACGTGAGCACGTTTTTGTGCAGAGAGTGGCGAGTGCGTGGAACATGATGCTGGGGATGGTGGTAGCATCAAATGTAGAAGTAGCAGCAAGAGGCTTTTAGAAAAGCACACGGGCAAGCATAGATAATTCAACGTTACTTTACTGTGGGGAACTGAGAATGGAAATTGAATAGGAAGTGTTTAGAATTGGAATCATTACTACAAATATTTCTATATTCCTTAAAATAATAATATAGTCTTTATTTCAGAGAATAACCAACTTTGCTGGCAGTTATTACGCAATTCTATAATTAAAAATAGCAAACGTGACGTGACTAACTTTGTTTGTTCAAATGACTGACACTAATCTCAATTAATTTGCCTGGATGAGGCTTCAAATGGTTTCTCTGGAGAATGTGCTACTATCGTTTTAAAGCAAGCGACCTGTCATACCACTGGCAGGACACGCGGATCATCTCTGGGCATGAACGGGCCTGTAGTCAACCAGGTAGAAAACGTTTTCTACCCTATCCTTGTCGTCATTGGTGTTCCTGGTAAGTCCTTTATAATTCTTTGCCGATATTGCGCCGTCTAGACATTACTGTTAAAAATAGATGTGCAATTTCTTATTGCTTGAGTTACTGAAACAATTGTTGACACCTAAAATCTAAAATACACAATCGCATCTATGGTGGGTAGACCCAGTGCGGCGTTTACAGGCACATCAGTTCTAAATTATCCCAGCTCCTCGTTCACTCCTTGCGCACGAAGGACAGTTTTATTACGGAGGCGAGTTTACCTACAAGCCCGCATGTATTTCGGATGAGGGATGAATCGGTACCACCTGGAGGAAACGTGCAGATCGTGTCAGATTCACACAGACCGGGTTGGTCTCTGCTGGCTTGCTAACATCTATGTCCCTGAGGCCAATGCACTGGCGACAACGTGTATGGATCGGTATCCGACCAGCCAGCTCTATTTCGCAAGTAGAAGGACACCGGAGCTCCGGCGCACATAGTAGCACAGCTCGTGCTTCTGAATCACAGCGCCAAGGAACCGGGTTTGATCCTGACCTCCAGCGTTTTCCTCCGGACAATGTTGACTCATCCATCAGCTCTTGTTTCCTCCGCATCCCAAATATCCGGGATCTATAGTTTTCCTCCACAACCCTTGTTGGTAAACTGGATTCTGAAATTTCTTCCACTGTGCACGGAGTGGATGCGATTGTTGGAAAAAATGGAACTGGTGTCAACGAGTGGTAAATGATCGGCAGGTCGTTGTGCCAGGGAACTCTCACCATGCTGTTTCAATCACTCAATCAATCAAAAGCAAGGTAAGGCAAGGCATTGAATGCAAGGGAAGGCAGGCGTCGATAGCAAGGCTTTGACTTTAACGCACGGGACGGCATTGAAGGCAATGCTTCAAAGGCAAGGTAAATCATTGATGGCAATGCATTAAAGGCAAGGCAAGTCATTGAACGCATGCATTCAATACAAGGCAAGGCATTGAATGCAATTCATTGCAGTTAAGGAAAGGCATTCCAGGGGAGGCAGGGCAAGGCATTAATCGCATGCATTGAAGGCAAGGCGTTGAATGCAATTCATTGACGTCAAAGCAAGGCATTGCAGCGGAGGCAAGGCAGGACATTGAAAGTAAAGCGAGGCATTGAAAGCAAAGTAAGGGATTGAATGGAATCAATTGAAGGTAAAGCATGACATTGTAGGGAAGGCAAGGCATGGAACCAACGTGAACACGGGGAGAAAGTGCAAACTCCACACATATGATTCCAGTAATCAGAACCGAACCTGGGACGCTAGATCTAACGGGAAATAGTCACTATTGTCCATCTGCTTTGAGGGAGAAGGGTGGTAAGAATTGTACGCCATGTAAAGCAAAATGGGCCGCAAATGAATGTTAACAGAGGCGTTATTTGAATGCAACATTTGCATTTACATGCGCATCCTGAAATCAATCTGGGATTGATACTGAGGAATCTGAGGGAGGCCATTTCTCTCACCGTCGACATCTGTGCCCAACATCTCGCGAGATACAGAATCAAATAATATACTCACGTTCCTATGAAGTGTCAAACTAACGTGCTCCTTGAACTATCAGAGATGGTCATTTTAATTTCGTCTTTTCTACAGCAAACCTGTTGGCAATCGTCATTCTCTCGCGGGGAAAGTGTGGACTCTCCAAATGTATCACCCGCTACCTGGTATCCATGGCCGTAGCTGATCTAATGGTTCTGATCTTCGAGGTAATTCTCTCTGAGATTGCAGCTGACAATTCTTCGCATTCATTCCTCAACCTATATCATATTTGTAGGTTGCGTATTTTTTTTAATTGTGTTTCCATCGATTGCTCTGTCTGGCTAACGGTGACTTTCACCTTCGATCGATTTGTCACTATTTGTAATCAAAATTTCCGAGCAAAATATTGCACTGAGAAAACCGCGGCTTTGGTGATAGCAGTGACGTGTATCTTAAGCGTTATTCAAAATATTCCACTCTATATTTTCCTCGTACCTCTGCACACAATTGACAACGTGCCTTGGTACTGTTGGGTGTCATCAGACGTCTACACCACACCGATATGGGCAGCACTTTCTGTGTCCGAAACCATTTTAACCCCTGTTCTACCAATGTTACTGATTATTCTCCTCAACGCCCTGACAATCAAACACATTATACACGCCAATAGAGTGAGGAGGGGTCTCCGACGGGACAAAAAAGACGAGAGCGGCGCGGATCAAGAGGTGGAGAACCGAAGGAAGTCCATCATTCTGTTGCTGGCCATATCCGGTAACTTTGTACTACTTTGGATGGTTACCTTCGTGTGTTTCATGAGTGTAAACTTCCTAGACGTTCATCTTTTAGGGTCAGATTACAACGACCCATTTACCATTGCAGAAGTGTCTGGATATATGCTGAGAGCTTTGGGTGCTTGCACCAACACGTTTATTTATGGGGTGTCCCAGAAGAAATTCAGGGAGGAATTTAAAAATGTGATTAAGAACATATTCGGTTTATTTTCCAATGCAATAAAGTGTCTTTAATAGCACGGTAAATGTGAAAATTCCTTTCGAATCACGGCGTCTTTAAAATTGAGTTATTGCATTTTACTGTGCGAGCGGCCGTTCATGCCATCCATTCAATGCCGATCGTCAGTAAAACCACTTCAGCAATTTATCCTACGACCTCCCATTCAATCTTCAGAAAATAGACACAAAAAGCTGGAGTAACTCAGCGGGACAGGTAACATCTAAGGGAAGATGGATTGGGTGACGTTTCGGGTCGTGATGCTGTCTGAAGAAGGGTCTCGACTCGAAACGCCACCCATTCCTTCTCTCCAGGGATTGTGCCTGTCCCGCTGAGTTACTCCAGCTTTTTGTGTCCATCTTCCGCTAAAAGCAGTATCTGCAGTTCCTTTCAAAACATTCAAGGGAATTTATCCCTTTGAATTGCACTCAAATGAGCACTGGGGCAATTTGCTCTGTCAAATAATTGCGTCGTGGGGTCGTGGAGGGGATCCGGTGCTCACGAAATAAATCCCCGCGGTGACAGGGACAACATGCATCTAATTGAGCGACTGATAATTTACTGGTTTTACCCAAGTACCTACAGATGTTCGTTTACGTAAAGAATGCACAATATGCTGGAGTACCTCTGCGGGTCAGGGGGATATAGATAGCTGATGTAATAACAAGGAACTACAGAGGATGGTGCATACCAAAGATTGGCGCTAATTTTTGAAGAAATTCAACAGGTCAGCCAGCATCTCTTGACACCATAGATAGATGACATTTCTGAACGGAAAGCTCCTTCAGACTGAATAAGGTCTATCCATGTTCGCAAGAGGTGCTGCTGATCAGCTGGGTTAATCCAGCAATTTGTGACAATCTAGAAATAGGTGACGTTTCGTGTCGGGACCCTTCTCAGACCCATTAACTTCCTGACATGCGGTATGTTCGCAATTAACCAATTTTACTCTTACCAAGATCAAGGCGACATTAGGTAGAACGGTGATAGAGTTGTTGGCTCACAGCGCCAGATGCCCGGGTTAGATTCTGACAGGGATTGCGCTCTGTCTGCTGTTTGCATCCCTGTTTTATCGGACATTACATAGATTTGTGAATTTTGTTGGATATTAACGTCTGAAAATTGCGTGTGTAGGAATTGGATGTGACAATGGGATAAAATAGATCTAGTCTCAATCCGAGCCGGGACCACGAAGATGTCGAGGCCACCGGCCACCACGACCACATAGTCCGCCCCTTCTTATCTTGGAGTCGTAGAGTCATGGTGTGCAAACAGGCCCTTCGGTCCAACTTGATCACACCGGCCAACATGTCCCAGCTACACTACTCCACCTGCCTGCGTATGGTGCATGTCCCTCCAAACATGTCCTATCATGTACCTGCCCAACTGTTTCATCTACAAGCTCATCCGGGAGTTTGTTCCATACACCCACCTCCCTTTGTGTGAAAATGTTACACCTCAGATTCCTATTAAATATTTTCCCCTTCACCTTCAAGTTTGACAATATCTTTCCAATAACATGGTGCCCATAACTGAACACGATATTCTAAATGCGGTCTCAACAACGCTTTATACAACGGTAATATGACCTCGCAACTTCTGTACTAAATACTGTGACTGATGAAGGCCAATATGCCAAAAGCCTTTGTGACCACCTTATTTAACTGCAACTCAACCTTCAAGGAGCCAGCACTCCGAGATCCCTCTGCTCTACAACACTCCCCAGAGGCCTACCATTCACGGTGTAGGTCCTGCTCTTGTTAGACGTCCCACGATGCAACACCTCACATTTCTCTCTATTAAATTCCATCAATCATTCCTCAGCCCACCTGGCCAATGGAACCAGAACCTGCTACATTCTTTCACAACCATCTTCACAATCTGTAAAATCACTCACTTTTGTATCATCAGCAAACTTGCTAATCTAGCCCGCTATGTTCTCATCCAAAACATTGATGTAGATGATAAACAGTAACGGGCCCAGCACAAGATTCTGAGGCCCACCGCCAGTCCAGTCTGAGAAGCAACCTTCCACCGTCACTCAGTGCTTCCTTCTATGTCGCAAATTTGCTATCCATTCCGCTAACTCTCCTTGGATCCCATGCAATCTCACCTTCCAGAGCAACCTACCATGCGGAACCTTGTCGAATCATATGTGACCTCCCAATCTTCACCATCACCGGGTCGGTTCCAGGCCGAACCTACTGACATGGACGCACAGTTTTCTCCGCCGCTCCCATGCCGTGCCAGCCGACAGCACCGAAGACCCTTGCCTGCAATCAGTCTGCCGACGGGAGGCAGCCATTGCCCCAGCCGATCCTTCACATTGCCCCGGCCACCAACAAGCCGGAAGCATCGGCTCATCCCGGTTCCAGCATCTGTTCCTTGCGGGGATCCACGCTGTCGGATCCAACATTATCACGTTGACTGACTTCCTTGCTAAATCAACTAGCTCACGTTTCTCCCACTGCCAACATGTCAGTAATGGTACCACCAATACACTACTCCAGAGAGCCCCTCCATTCTCAACCCCATCATCTTCCCACAGAACTTCACACTCGATACCTCGATCCCTCGATCCCTCTGACGACAGCAGTCCTCTTGGCGTCTTTTCAATATCACCCTGACCACTCCCTTTCAGAAGCAGAACCGTCGGTTCTCCACCGGAGCCTTACCTTCCTACCCCTTTGCTCAGATATCAATGATCTCCAGCCCCCCCTCTAACCCACCCCACCCCCACTCGCACCTTCCCACCCCTCCACCACCAGGCCCGCAGCCATTATACCAAGAGGTTCTTCTTCCGACGCTCATTTTACCGTGCCTTTATCGACGGTAATGGCGCTTTGCCTCAAAGGGACGTCACATTTTTCCGTCTCCAACATTTCTCCTCCACTTGGCCTCATGCTGACGGCCTTCTCCCCACACTGGTCTTTGTTATTGGGAACTGACGACGCGAAAGCAACAGTGTTGAATGCTTTACTGCCTTGGCCCACGCTAATCTCACCTATCTCAACGCACAGCTCTCCTCTCGATTAACCATAATCCGGACATTGTCACTAAACTCGCAGACAAGCCGAACACGAGCCCATCGTCGCTCAGATTGTTTCTGATCCACTCGCCTCCAGCTATCTCCGCTCCATAGCCTCCCACCCTTGTTCCCCATTCACGTTTCCATCTCCTCCCCAAGACCCACTAAATTGCAGACGGATTTTAATCCCAGCACAGGGGAAGTTTTGGATTTTGGGAGGTCAATGTGCGGGGCAGTAATAAGATCGATGGCAAGAGTCTTCGCAGCTCTGCTGTGTGGAATGATGGGGTTCAGATCCATAGCTGCTGGAAAGTATACATACGAGTAGATAGAATGGTAAAGATGCCGTTTGGTATGTTTGCCTTCATTTGTCGGGCTTTGAATACAAAGGTCAGAAAGTCATGATCCAGCTAGATGACACTTTGGGTTGGTCACATGTTACGGATTGTGAGCAATTTTGCTTGCCCCTTGCCGAATGACTTAGAAGCCTCTGAATAAGTACAGAAGAGGTTTAACAGACTGCTTCCTCGATTGGACTGCATCGGCTACAAGGAGCAGCTGGACAATCTTGGATTGCTTCCTCTGGAATACCGAATGGTGAAAGGAGACCTGACATTACAAGGCTATGAGAGCCATTTGTGGGTTCGACAGTCATAAACGTTCTCCACTGTGACGGGGATTGGAGCGCAGATGGTTATAGTGAAAGAGTCAGAGTTTTAAGGATATACCAGAGCAGGTTTTTGTACAGAGAGTGGCGAGAGCCTTGAACGCGATGCCGGGGATGGAGGTGCAGCAAATGTAAAAGTTACAGCAAGAGGCTTTCAGATAAGCATATGGGTATGCATAGATAATTTAACATTACTTTACTGCAGGGGACTGAGAATGCAAATAGAAAAGGAAGTGTATGGAATAGGAATCATGACTTATAATTATCTCTGTATTCTATAATATAATAATATAGTCTCTATTTTAGAGAACAACCAACTTTGCCGACAGTTATCACGCCATTCTATTATTAGAAGTAGCGAACGTGATCAGACTAACTTTGTTTGTTCAAATGACTGACACTAATCTCAATTAATTTGCTTTGATTAGGCGTCATATGGTTTCTCTGGAGAATGTGCTACTATCGTTATAAAGCAAGCGACTTGTCATACCACTGGCAGGGCACGCGGATCATCTCTGGGCATGAAGGTGCCGGTAGTCAACCGGGTAGAAAACGTTTTCTACCCTATCCTTGTAATCATTGGTGTTCCTGGTAAGCCCTTTATAATTCTCTGCCGATATTGCGCCGCCTAGACATTACTGTTAAAAATAGATGTGCTGTTACTTATTCCTTGAGTTACTGAAACAATATTGACACCGAAAATCTAAAATACATAATCGCTTCTATGGCGGGTGGACCCAGTGCCATGCAGACCGGCACATTAGTTCTACGTTATCCCAGTGTCTCATTCACTCCTTGCGCACGAGAGACATTTTTTTTTACGGGGGTGAGTTTACTTGCAACCACGCGGGTATTTCGGATGAGGGGAGATTCGGTACCACCTGCAGGAAACTGACTTGGCCACATGCCGAACGTATATGGTTCACACAGACCGCGTTGGTCTCTGCTGGGTTCTGTGTTCTATATTCTCCAAGTGTTCCCTGTCCTGTGATCGTAAATGGCTATCATAAAGTTATTGGAAATGAGCAATTAATCGATCGAATTGCCGCTGAAGTAGACGATCCCCTGCCACGGCATATCATATTCACCGGTTCTGTCGGTCGCCGACTAATTAACATGTGCCTGCAGATGTTGTGTGATAACAATATCCAACCGGTGCAAATACTTCTGAATCTATTGGCGCTGTTCACAAAACCAGGACTGTAGTAATTCTCCATCTCCAAATAGAAGCGGACTGATCGCAAATTGGACGAACACAGCCCCTACGATATCGAAGGCCGATTCACTGGCGACAACGTAGACAATAATCATAATCATCATAATCATACTTTATTAGCCAAGTATGTTTTGCAACATACGAGGAATTTCATTTGCCATACAGTCATAACAATAAAAAGCAACAGAACGCACAAAATACATTTTAATATGAACATCCACCATACTGACGCCTCCGCACTCCTCACTTTGATGGAAGGCGAACTAAAGTTCAATCTCTCCCTGCTTTGTCCTCCAGCAGTCGGTGGCCTCGAACCTTCGGTTTACGGGCCAATGCCGTAGCCGCCGACCGGGCCTTCCTCATCGGGGCGATCAAGCTCCTGTGTCTGGGGGTTACCCCGTGTCCGCGCTTGTCGAACTTCGCGCAGCTTGGAGCTTCCCGACCTCGGTCTCAACCCGAGACTGCGAGCTACTTCGTTCCAGGCAAGGCATCGCACGCTCAAATGGCAAGGCCACCCCGCGGGGGCTCAAAGACAGTCCCGGGCAATGCCCCCAGCTTCACGATGTTAGGCCGCAGAACGACGTGAGATGCGATCCGGAAAATAACCTAATCTCCGGCAAGGTAAGAAATTGAAAAAAAGTTTCCCCCGACCCCCTCCCCCACCCCCCACATAAAACAAACCAGAGAACATTAACACATACTTTTAAAACTCACCAATTTTTTAACAAATAGACGAAAAGGATAGACAGACTGGACGCGAGGCTGCCATCGAAGCGCCACTCGGTAGGATGCCATATGGATGAATTTACGATCAGCCAGCGCTATTTCGCAAGTAGAAAGACATCGGGGCTCCGGACCGCACAGTAGCACAGCTCGTGCATCTGTATCATAGCGCCAGAAACCCGGGTTTGATCCTGACCTCCAGCGTTTCCCAATTGGAGTTTGTCCGTTTTGTCCAGGACAAAGTGATTCATCGGTCAGCTCTAGTTTCTTCCGCATTCTCAAGATTCTGGAGCCCTGGTTCCCTCGCTCAACACGTCCTGGTTTGAAGGTAAACTGGATTCTGTAATTTATTTCACTGCGCAGGGAATGGATGCGATTGTTGTAAAAAATGAACCTGGTGTGAAGGGGTGATAAATGTTCGGCAGGCCTAAGTGTGCCTGCGAACTGTTACCATGCTGTGTCAATCAATCAAACAAAGGCAAGGTAAGGCAAGGCATTGAAGGCAAAGCAAGGCAAGGCATTGAATGGAATTCGGTGAACTCAAGGCAAGGCATTGTAGGGAAGGCAAGGCAGGCGTCGATGGCAAGGCTTTGACGGCATCGCATGGGAAGGCATTGAAGGCAATGCATCAAAGGCAAGGCAGGTTATTGATGGCATGGCATTGAAGGCAAGACAAGGGAAGGCTCTGAACTGAATTCATTGAAGTCAAGGCAGGGCCTTGTAGGGGAGGCATGGCAGGCGTTGATGGCAAGCCTTTGACGGCACGCAAGGGAAGGCATTGAATGCAATGTATTAAAGGCAAGGCAAGTCATTAATGACATGGCATTGAAGGCACGAGAAGTTAAGGCATTGAATGCAATTCATTGGAGTCAAGGCAAGGCATTGAATGGGAAGGGAAGGCATTGAATGGAACTCATTGGTCAAAGCAAGGCATTGAAGGGAAGGGAAGGCAGAGCATTGAAAACAAGGCAAGGCATTGAAAGTAAAGCAAGGCATTGAATGGGATTTATTGAAGGCAAGGCATCGAATGGACGGCAAGATATTGAATTAAACATTCAGTCACACAGGCATACCACCGTGCACACAGGTAAAAGGTTGAAGTTCCACACAAACAATTCCAGTAATCAGTATCGAACCTGCGACGCTGGAGCTATCAGGTAGCTGCGTTACTGATGTCCATTTGCTTCGATGGAAAAGGGTGGTAAACATTGTACGCCTAATGAAGCATATCCGGTCGGAAATGAAGGTTAAATGAGGCGTTATTTGAGTGCGACATTTGTAAGTGTGACCATTCCCCTGCTGAACATTTCGATGCGAGATGGAGAATCAAAAAATCCGCTCACATTCAGACGACGAAGTGTCAAACAAACGTGCTCCTGGAACAATAAAGATGGTCATTATAATTTAGTCTTTTCTACAGCTAACACGTTGGCAATCGTCATTCTCTCGCGATAACAGTAACATGTATCTTAAGCATTGTTCAAAATATTCCAGTGTATATTTTCCTCGTACCTCTGTACATAATTGACAACGTAGCTTGGTACTGTTGGATACCATCAGATGTCTACACCACATCGACAGGGGCAGCACTTTCCGTGTTCGAATCCATTGTAACCCCTGTTGTGCCAATTTTGCTGATTATTCTCCTCAACGCCCTGACAATCAAACACATCATACACGCCAATAGAGTGAGGAGCGGTCTCCGACGGGACAAAAAGGACGAGAGCGGCGCGGATCAAGAGGTGCAGAACCGAAGGAAGTTTATCATTCTATTGCTGGCCATATCCGGTAACTTTGTACTACTTTGGATGGTTACCTTCGTGTGTTACATGAGTGTAAACTTCCTAGACGTTAATCTTTTAGGGTCAGATTACAACGACCCATTTACCATTGCAGAACTGTCGGGATATATGCTGAGAGCTCTGAGTGCTTGCACCAACACGTTTATTTATGGGGTGTCCCAGAAAGAATTCAGGGATGAATTAAAGAATGTGATTAAGAGCCCATTCGTTTTCTTCTCAAATTCAATAAAGTGTCTTCAATAGCACGGTGAATCTGAAAATTCCTTTCGAAATTACGTCTTCTTCTACATTGTGTTGTTGCATCTTACTCTCCGAGCGGCCGTTCCCATCATCCAGTCAATGTCCACCGTCAGGATAACCCTTTCAGTCAAGTTAACATACGCACACCCATTCAATGTGTCCGAAGACTGTCACAAAATGCCGACGTAACTCAACGGGGCAGGCAACATCTCAGGAGAGGGGGAATTGGTGACGTTTGGCGTCGAGACCCTGTTTGAAGAAGGGTCTCGACCAGAAACGTCACCCATTTCTTCTCTCCAGAGATTCTGCCTGTCCCTCTGAGTTATTCCAGCTGTTTGTGTCCATCTTCCGTTAAAACCAGCATCTGCAGCTCCTTCCAACTCATTCAAAGTATCCCTTTGAATTGCATTTAAATGACCATTGATGCTACAACAGCCCTGCGTCATCAGGGTCGGATCATAGAGGAAATATACTCTGTCAACTAATAGAGTCGTTGGTGCGTGGAGAGGATCTGGTGCCCACGAGATGAATCCCCGCGGTGGCAGGGAGAACATGCGAAATCCACACCGCATCAAAGGACAGGAACGCAAGAAGGAGTCTGCAGATGCATCATCTACAGGCAGATAAGGCGGTCATTACACAGTAATGCCATTGGCTGTTGACTGCAATACCTGACACAACATGGTAATTATCAGGATAGATATCTTGCTCGAATTAAATCTGCAACTAATTGAGCGACGGATAATTTATTGTACTTTAACCCAAGTACCTGCCGATGTTCGTTTAGAAAAGAATGCACAAGATGCTGGAGTACCTCTGCGGGTCAGGCAGCGTCTCTGAGGAACATAGATAGCTGACGTAATAACAAGGAACTACTGTAGATTGTTTATAGCGAAGACTGACACGAAATGACGAAGAGATTCAGCAGGTCGGGCAGCATCTCTCGACAATATAGAGAGGTGACATTTCTGGATGGAAAGGTTCTTCAGATTGAATAAGATTTCCGATCCGAAAAGTCGCCTATCCTTGTTCTCAAGAGGTACTACTGATCAGTGGGTTACTCCAGCATTTTGTAAATATCTATATATAGGTGACCTTTCGGGCAGGGACCCTTATCAGGCACAGTATCCTCCTGATAGATAGTATCAATTAACCAATTTTACTCTTACCAAAATCAAGGCGACAATTGTTGGCAGAGTTGTTGGCTCACACCGACGGATGCCCGCGTTCGATTCTGACAGGGAATGCTGTCTGTGTGCAGTTTGCATTCCGGTTTCCTTGCACATTCGATAGGTTTGTGAATTTTGCAGGAAATTGACGTCTGAAAATTGCCCCCAGTGTGTAGGGATTGGATATGACAGTGGGATAACATAGATCTAGTCTCACTCCGAAGGCAGAACCAGGAAGATGTCAACGGCCTCCTAGTCTGCCGCTCCTTATCACAGTCATAGAGCGATACAGCGTGGAAACAGTACCCGCAGAGGTACTCCAGCATTACAACGCGCCCGCACCGGCCAACATGTCCTAGCTACACCAGTCCCACCTGCCTGCGCTGAACCACATCCCTCCAAACCTGTCCAAACAAATGTACCTGTCTAACTGTTTCATAAACGTTGGGATAGCCCCAGACTCAACTACCTTATCTAGTAGCTTGTTCCATACACCCACCACCCTTTGTGTGGATAAAGTTACACCTCAGATTCTTACTAAATCCTTTCCCCTTCACCTTCAAGATTGACAATATATTTCCTTCAACATGGTGCACGGAACTGAACACAATATTCTAAATGTGGCCTCACCAACGTTTTATACGACTGCAACATGGCCTCCAAACTTCTATATTCTGTGACGGATTAAATGCCAAAGTGCCAAAAGCCTTTTTGACCAACTTATCCACCTGCGACTCGACCTTCAGGGAACCATGCAGTTCCATTCCTGGATCCCTCTGCTCTACAGCACTCCCCAGAGGCCTACCATACACGGTGCAGGTCTTGCCCTTGTTAGACGTCCCTAAAAGCAACATTTCACACTTCTGTGTATTAAATTTCATCAATTACTTCTCAGCCTATCGGACCAGTGGTTCTAGATTCTGCTGCAAACTTTCACAACCATCTTCACTATCTGCAAAACCGCCCATGCGATATAACATTCCAGAGCAGCCCGCCATGCGGAACCCTTTGGAATCCTTGTCTGTACCTCCCCTTCTTAACCTGAACCCGTCCGGTTCCAGGCCGGGCTTACTGACATCGACGAAACGCCAGTCCTCACAGCTTTCCCCGCCGCTCCCATGTCGTGCCAGCCGACCGCGCCGACCACCCTTGCCTGTAATCCGTCTGCGGACGGGAGGCGGCCATTGACTCATCCGATTCATGACTCTGCCCCGGCCACCAACAGGCGGGAAGCATCAACTCATCCCGGTTCCAGCCTCTGGTCCCTGCAGGGGTTCCACCTTGCCAGATCCGACAATTTTACGTAGACTGACTCCCTTGCTGAACCTCCTGTGTCCCGCTACTCGCACTGCCAACAGGGAACCTCAGTCCCGGGACCACCTTCACATTACACCTCATAGTCCCTCGGAACTCACCCCCATCATTTCTCCATAGCACTTCACCCTCGACCCCTATCCCTCTACCCTCTACAGTAATGTCAATATCGGCAAAGAATTATAAAGGACTTACCAGGAACACCAATGACGACAAGGATAGGGTAGAAAACGTTTTCTACCTGGTTGACTACAGGCCCGTTCATGCCCAGAGATGATCCGCGTGTCCTGCCAGTGGTATGACAGGTCGCTTGCTTTATAACGATAGTAGCACATTCTCCAGAGAAACCATTTGAAGCCTCATCCAGGCAAATTAATAATATAGTCTTTATTTCAGAGAATAACCAACTTTGCTGGCAGTTATTACGCAATTCTATAATTAAAAATAGCAAACGTGACGTGACTAACTTTGTTTGTTCAAATGACTGACACTAATCTCAATTAATTTGCCTGGATGAGGCTTCAAATGGTTTCTCTGGAGAATGTGCTACTATCGTTATAAAGCAAGCGACCTGTCATACCACTGGCAGGACACGCGGATCATCTCTGGGCATGAACGGGCCTGTAGTCAACCAGGTAGAAAACGTTTTCTACCCTATCCTTGTCGTCATTGGTGTTCCTGGTAAGTCCTTTATAATTCTTTGCCGATATTGACATTACTGTTAAAAATAGATGTGCCATTTCTTATTGCTTGAGTTACTGAAACAATTATTGACACCTAAAATCTAAAATACACAATCGCATCTATGGTGGGTAGACCCAGTGCGGTGTTGACAGGCACATCAGTTCTAAATTATCCCAGCTCCTCATTCACTCCTTGCGCACGAAGGACAATTTTTTAATGGAGGCGAGTTTACCTACAAGCCCGCATGTATTTCGGATGAGGGAAGAATCGGTACCACCTGGAGGAAACGTGCAGATGGTGTCAGATTCACACAGACCCAGCGCTGCCGTCGCAGCTGCGGCTTGCCTGCAGTCCGTCTGTCTTTTGTGTTTTTTGTTGTTTTTGTATGAATTGTAGTTTTAATATGGTGTAGTGTTTTGTATGTTATGTTTGGGGGGGGGGGGGTTGGGAGGGAACGCGAACTGTAAAATTCTCTCTCCCGAACGGAGACGCGACCTTTGTTTCTGTGTCGTGTCTCCGTTCCCGTTGCGGCCTACCATCAGCCATTCACCTGGGACCACCTGGGGCTCTGGTTCGCAGAGCCCGCGGCCCGGACTCACCACCTGCGGCGCTGGCTGCCTGCGGATGCTACGGGAGCGGCTGCGATTCGTCTCCGGAGGCTCCGGCGCGTGCCGCGTGGACGTCGGAAGCCCGCAGGCCCCTGGATGGGGGCCGACATCGGGAGCTCCGGCAGCGGCAGAGGCAGCGTGTTCGCCCGCCCCGAATCGCGGGGCTTGGGTCGGCCCGCCGCGGACCTTTCACCGTCCGGCGCGGCCTGAAATAGGCCGTTGACCTTTCACCGCCCAGCGGCGGCTTCAATATCGGGAGCCCCGACCGCCCCGTCGTGGCAAATTCAACAGCCTGACCGCGGGAGAAGACGGCAGGGAAGAGAAAAAGACATTTTTGGCCTTCCATCACAGTGAGGAGGGACTGGAGGAGACTCACTGTGATGGATGTTTCTTTTTGTTTGGTGTTAGTTGTGATTGTATGTGTTATTGCATTTTTATTGATTATTCTTATTGGTCTTATTGTTTAACTGCGGGTAATGTTTCATTTCACTACACATTTATGTGTATGTGACAAATAAACGACTATTGACTATTGACTATTGACCGGGTTGGTCTCTGCTGGCTTGCTATGTTCTATGTGCCTGAGTGTTCTATGTTCTGTGATCAAAAATGACTATCATCATGTTATTAACGATCAACAATTAATCTATCCATTTGCATCCCGAGGAGATTCCGACGATCCGCTGCCACGGCACATCTGCTGATGGCCTCATATTCACCGGAACTGCCGGTCGACCACTAATTAACATGTGCCCGCTGATGTTGAATTATACCAATATGTAGCTGGTGCAGATGCTTCTGAATCCATTGGCGGTGTTCACAGAACCAGGTCTGCAATAATTCTCCATCGCCAAATTGAAGGGGACCGATACCGAATTGGTTGAATTCACCGCCTGCGATGTAGAAGGCGGCAGGTTCGGTCCATCTAGGTTTTGCCGCGTCCAACTGCAATTGGATTCACTGGCTCATTTTCCTTTTCACATTTTCTTCCCATTTTCGCCAAAGTTTCTGCCAGAGGCCAGTGCACTGGCGACAACGTGTATGGATCGGTATCTGACCAGCCAGCTGCATTTCGCAAGTAGAAGGACACCGGAGCTCCGGCCCACATAGTAGCACTGCTCATGCTTCTGAATCACAGCGCCAAGGCACCTGGTTTGATCATGACCTCCAGCGTTCACCTCGGGACAACGTTGACTCATCCGTCAGCTCTTGTTTCCCCCGCGTCCCAAAGATCCGGGATCTCTAGATTTCCTCCACAACCCTGGTTGGTAAAATGGATTCTGAAATGTCTTCTCCTGTGCACGGAGTGGATGCGATTGTTGGAAAAAATGGGACTGGTGTCAACGAGTGGTAAATGACCGGCAGGTCGTTGTGCCGGGGAACTGTTACCATGCTGTTTCAATCAGTCAATCAATCAAAAACAAGGTAAGCCAAGGCATTGAATGCAAGGGAAGGCAGGTGTCGATAGCAAGGCTTGACGGCAACGCACGGGACGGCATTGAAGGCAATGCATCAAAGGCAATGTAAACCATTGATGGCAATGCAAGGCAAGTCATTGAACGCAGGCATTGAATACTAGGCAAGGCATTGAATGCAATTCATTGCAGTTAAGGAAAGGCATTGCAGGGTAGGCAGGGCAAGGCATTAATCGCATGTATTGAAGACAAGACAAGGCAAGGCGTTGAATGCAATTCATTGACGTCAAAGCAAGGCATTGCAGCGGAGGCAAAGCAGGACATTGAAAGTAAAGTAAGGGATTGAAAGCAAAGTAAGGGATTGAATGGAATCCATTGAAGGCAAAGCATGACATTGTAGGGAAGGCAAGGCATGGAACCACCGTGAACACGGGGAGAAAGTGCAAACTCCACACAAACGATTCCAGTAATCAGAACCGAACCTGGGACGCTGGATCTAACGGGAAGTAGTCACTGTTGTCCACTTGCTTTGAGGGAAAAGGGTGGTAAGAATTGTACGCCTTGTAAAGCAAATTGGGCCGCAAATTAAGGTGAACAGAGGCGTTATTTGAATGCAACATTTGCATTTACATTCGCATCCTGAAATCAATCTGCGTTTTATACTGTGGAATCTGAGGGAGGCCATTCCTCTCACCGTCGACATCTGTGCCGAACATCTCGCCGCGAGCTGGTGTGAAGGGGTGATAAATGATCGGCAGTCCTAGATGTGCCTGGGAACTGTTACCATGTTGTGTCAATCACTCAAACAAAGGCAAGGCATTGAAGCCAAAGCAAGGCAAGGCATTGAATAGAATTCGGTGAACTCAAGGCAAGGCATTGTCGGGAAGGCAAGGCAGGAGTCGATGGCAAGGCTTTGACGGCATCGCGTGGGAAGGCATTGAAGGTAATGCATCAAAGGCAAGGCAGGTTATTGATGGCATGGCATTGAAGGCAAGACAAGGGAAGTCTCTGAACTGAATTCATTGAAGTCACGGCAGGGCCTTCTGGGGGAGGCATGGCAGGCGTTGATGGCAAGCCTTTGACGGCAGCGCAAGGGAAGGCATTGAATGCAATGTATTAAAGGCAAGGCAAGTCATTAATGACATGGCATTGAAGGCACGACAAGGCAAGACATTCAATGCAATTCATTGAAGTCAAGGCAAGGCATTGAAGGGAAGGCGGGGCATTGAAAGAAAAGCAAGGCATTGAATGGAACTCATTGGTCAAGGCAAGGCATCAAAAGGCAAGGCAGAGCATTGAAAACAAGGCAAGACATTGAAAGCAAAGCAAGGCAGTGAATGGAATTTATTGAAGGCAAGGCATCGATTGGACGGCAAGGTATTGAATTAGACAATCAGTCATGCAGGCAAACCAACGTGCACACAGGTAAAAGGTTGAAATTCCACACAAACAATTCCAGTAATCAGTATCGAACCTGCGACGCTGGAGCTATCAGGTAGCAGCGTTACTGCAGTCCATTTGCTTTGATGGAAAAGGGTGGTACAAATTGTACGCCTTATGAAGCATATCCGGTCGGAAATGAAGGTTAAATGAGGCGTTATTTGGGTGCAACATTTGTAAGTGTGACCATTCCCCTGCCAAACATCTCGATACGAGATGGAGAATCAAACAATCCACTCACTTTCAAACGACGAAGTGTCAAACTAACGTGCTCGTGGAACAATAAAGATGGTCATTATAATTTGGTCTTTTCTACAGCTAACACGTTGGCAATCGTCATTCTCTCGCGGGGAAAGTGCGGCCTCTCCAAATGTATCACCCGCTACCTGGTATCCATGGCCGCAGCTGATCTAATGGTTCTGATCTTCGAGGTAATTCTCTCCGAGATGTCCGGTGCCTATTATCCGTATTCATTCCTGAACTTATCTCACATTTGTAAGCTCCGTATTTTGTTTAATTGTATTTCCATTGATTGCTCTGTCTGGCTTACGGTGACTTTCACCTTCGATCGATTTATCACTATTTGTAATCAGACTTTACGAGCAAAATATTGCACTGAGAAAACTGCGGCTTTGGTAATAACAGTAACATGTATCTTAAGTATTGTACAAAATATTCCAGTGTATATTTTCCTCGTACCTCTGTACATAATTGACAACGTGGCTTGGTACTGTTGGATACCATCAGATGTCTACACCACATCGATAGGGGCAGCACTTTCCGTGTTCGAATCCATTGTAACCCCAGTTGTGCCAATTTTGCTGATTATTCTCCTCAACGCCCTGACAATCAAACACATTATACACGCCAATAGAGTGAGGAGCGGTCTCCGACGGGACAAAAAGGACGAGAGCGGCGCCGATCAAGAGGTGGAGAACCGAAGGAAGTCCATCGTTCTATTGCTGGCCATATCCGGTAACTTTGTATTGCTTTGGATGGTGACCTTCGTGTGCTACATGAGTGTAAACATCCTAGACGTTAATCTTTTAGGGTCAGATTACAACGACCCATTTACCATTGCAGAACTGTCGGGATATATGCTGAGGGCTCTGAGTGCCTGCACCAACACATTTATTTATGGGGTGTCCCAGAAAAAATTCAGGGATGAATTAAAAAATGTGATTAAGTGCCCATTCGTTTTCTTTTCCAATTCAATAAAGTGTCTTCAATAGCAAGGTGAATCTGAAAATTCCTTTCGAAATTGCGTCTTCTTCTACATTGTGTTATTGCATCTTACTCTCCGAGCGGCCGTTCCTATTATTTAGTCAATGTCGACCGTTAGGATAACTCTTTCAGTCAATTTAACATACGCACACCCATTCAATGTATCCGAAGACAGTCATAAAATGCCGACGTAACTCATCGGGGCAGGCAACATCTTAGGAGAGGGGGAATTGGTCACGATTGGCGTCGAGACCCTGTTTGAAAAAGGGTCTCGACCAAAACGTCACCCATTTCTTCTCTCCAGAGATACTGCCTGCCCCTCTGAGTTAATCCAGCTGTTTGTGTCCATCTTCCGTTAAAACCAGCATCTGCAGCTCCTTCTAACTCATTCAATGTATCCCTTTGAATTGCACTCAAATGACCATTGATGCTACAACAGCCCTGCGTCATCAGGGTCGGATCTTAGAGGAAATATACTCTGCAATAATAGAGTCGTTGATGCGTGGAGAGGATCTGGTGCCCACGAGATAAATCCCCGCGGTTGCAGGGAGAACATGCGAAATCCACACCGCATCAGAGGGCAGGACCGCAAGGAGGAGTCTGCAGGTGCATCATCTACAGTTAGATAAGGCGGTCATTACACAATAACGGCATTGGTTGTTGACTACAATACGTGACACAACATGGCAATTATCAGGATAGATATCTTGCTAGAATTAAATCTGCATCTAATTGCTACGGATAAATCTGTACAAAGTAGTGCGACGGATAATTTACTGTACTTTAACCCAAGTACCTGGTGATGTTCGTTTAGCAACGAATGCACAAGATGCTGGAGTACCTCTGCGGGTCAGGCAGCGTCTATGGGGAACATAGGTATCTGTCGTAATAACAAGGAACTACAGTAGATTGTTTATACCGAAGATTGACACAAAATGTAGAAGACATTCAACAGGTCGGGCAGCATATCTCGACAATATAGACAGGTGACATTTCTAGATGGAAAACTTCTTCAAATTGAATAAGATTTCCGACCCGAAAAGTCGCCTATCCATGTTCTAAAGAGGTGCTGCTGATCAGTTGGGTTAATCCAGCATTTTCTGACTATCTATAGATTGGTGACGTTTCCGGTGGGGTCCCTTATCAGACACAGTAACTTCCTGACATACAGTATGATCGCAATGAGCTAATTTCACTCTTACCAAGGTTACAGTGACATTTGAAGGCACGCTGATAGAGTTGTCGGCTCACAGCGCCAGATGCCCGGGTTCGATTGTGTCAGGGAGTGCTGTCTGCATGCAGTTTGCATCCCGGTTTCCTCTCACATTCGACGGATTTGTGAATTTTGTAGGATATTGACGTCTGAAAATTGCCCCTAGTGTGTAGGGATTGGACGTTACAGTGGGATAGCATAGATCTAACCTCACAGCAAGGCCGATACCACGAAGATGTCGCCGCTACCCGCCACCACCACAACCATGTCGTTTGCCCCTTATCAAAGAGTCATAGAGTGATACAGTGTGGAAACAAGCCCTTTGGCCCAATATTCCCACACCGGCCAACATGTCCCACTACACACCTCACACGTGCCCGCGCTTGGTAATATACTCCAAACCCGTCCTTTCCATGTACCTGTTACCTGTTCCATAAACGTTGGGATAGTCCCAGCCTCAACTACCTCATCTGGCAGCTTGTTCCATGCACCCACCACACTTTGTGTGGAAAAAGTTACCCCTCAGTTTCTAATTAAATATTTTACTCTTCACCTTCAAGCTTAAAAATATCGTTCTTATAACGGTTTCCATAATGAACACAATATTCTAAATGCTGTCTCACCAACGTTTTATACGTATAAAACGTATAAAATTATTAAGGGGTTGGACACTTTAGAGGCAGGAAACATGTTCCCAATGTTGGGGGAGTCCAGAACCAGGGGCCACAGTTTAAGAATAAGGGGTAGGCCATTTAGAACAGAGATAAGGAAAAACTTTTTTAGTCAGAGAGTTGTGAATCTGTGGAATTCTCTGCCTCAGAGGGCAGTGGAGGCCAATTCTCTGAATACATTCAAGAGAGAGCTATATCGAGCTCTAAAGGATAGCGGACTCAGGGGGTATGGGGAGAAGGCAGGAACGGGGTATTGATTGAGAATGATCAGCCATGATCACATTGAATGGCGGTGCTGGCTCGAAGGGCCAAATGGCCTTCTCCTGCACCTATTTTCTATTGTCTATTGTCTATACGACTGCAACATGACCTCCCAACTTCTATACTCAAAACTGTAACTGGTGATGGTCAAAGTGCCCAAATCCTTTTTGATCAACTTATCTACCTGCATATCGACCTTCAAAGAAAGATGCACCTTCATTCATAGATCCCTCTGCTCCACAACACTCCCAAGACGTCTGCCATTCATTGTATAGATCCTGCCCTTGTTAGACGTCCCAAAATGCAACACCTCACTCTTCTCTGTATTGAATTCCATAATCCATTCGCAGCCCACCGGTTCAATCGATCCAGATCCTGCTACAATCTTTCACAACCATCTTCACTATCTGCAAAACCACCCACTGATGGTCCAGTTTTATACTGCCGTTTTAGAGTCTGTCCTCACCTTCTCCATCATGGCCTGGTTTGGCTCAGCCACCAAACATGAGAAGTGGCGGTCGCAGCGCATCATTCGATCAGCCGAGAAAGTTGTTGGCTGAAACCTTCCCCCATCAACAACTGTGCACTGTCTGGACCATGAAGTGAGGGGGTAAGATCATCTCTGACCCCTCTCATCCTGGCCCCAAACACTTTGAAGCACCTCCCCCTGGAAGGCGACTCAGGACTGTCAAAGCAGCCGCAGCCAGATATAAAAACGTCCGGCTGCGTCATTTTCCCCCATGAGCAGTAGTTCTACTCAACAGCCAAATGTGTGTAGCCTCCTTTTGCTCTGGTATTTCATTCCATACATCACATTTTTAAATTATAATGTTTTATTTTTAATTGTCTACTGTATATCGTCTTGTTACTTGCCAGCAAGGCACCAAGCCAAATTCCTTGTGTGTGTACATAAACATAGCACAAAAAGTAAGGCAATTTGTGTTTGGTAGATTATTTCTTTGTTGTAACAATACTTCTTGGCAATAAATCTTATACCGTTGGAAAGCCTGTTTATTTCCCTTTTAAATGGTGCCACATTTGTAACGAACATGCATTTGTGGGATGAGCAGCAGAGCTGAGTATATGGGTTGCGCCGATGAAAAATTTGCCAAATCTCTGCCAATGCCAAACAGCTTATTCTGCCATTGACTCTTGTTCGGTGTTGTTTGGTGGATTGGATGATTGAAGTCTGAAGAAACAAGATATATTGGCAATTTAACAATTTATTCATTTAATAAACAGGAGCCACAGTAGCGTGTGGAAGAACCATACACAGCCATAACAGCCTGGCACCTCCTCCTCATGCTGGTCACCAGCCTGGTCACACACTGTTGTGGGATGGCATCCCATTCTTGTCAGCACATGGGGGTACCAGAAGCTCAAAACAAGAGTCAATAGCAACAGCAGAATAAGCTGTTTGGCATTGGCAGAGAAGATTTGGCAAATTTTTCATGGGCGCAACCCATATACTCAGCTCTGCTGCTCATCCCACAAATGCATGTTCCTTACAAATGTGGCACCATTTAAAAGGGAAATAAACAGGCTTTCCAACGGTATAAGATTTATTGCCAAGAAGCATTGTTACAACAAAGAAATAATCTACCAAACACAAATTTCCTTACTTTTTGTGCTATGTTTACTTGGCTAATAAAATGTATTCAATTCAATTCCATTCCATTCACTTTTGTATCATCGGCAAACTTGCTAATCTTGCCCGGGATGTTCTCATCCAAACCATTGATGTAGATGACAAAGAGTAACGGGCCCAGCACGGTACCCTGAAGCACACCACTAGCCACAATGCTCCAGCCTGAGAAGCAACCTTCCACCATCAATCCGTGCTTCTTTCCATATAGGAAATATGCTATCCATTCAGCTATCTCTCCTTGGATCCCAAGCGATCTAACCTCCCAGAGAAGCCTACCATGCGGAACATTGTCGAATACGTGTCTGAACCTCCCCATCTTAGCAAGTACCCGTCCTGTTACAGGCCGGATTTACTGACAGCTTTCTCCGCCGCTCCTATTTCGTGCCAGCTGACCGCACCGACGACCCTTGCCTGCAGTCCGTCACCTGAGTGGGGGGGAGGGCAGCCATTGACTCAGCTGACCCTTGACTCTGCACCGACCACTAACAGGCGGGAGGCATTAGTTCATCCCGGTTCGAGCCATTGGTCCCTGCGGGGGTTCCACTTTGCCAGAACCGGCAACATCACATTGACTGACACCCTTGTTGAATCTATGGGGTCCTGCTAGTCCCATTGCCAACAAGGAACCTCGGTCCTGGGATCACCTTCACATTACACCTCATAGTCCCTCCGATCTCACCCCCCATCATTTCTCCATAGCACTTCACCCTCGACCCCTATCCCTCTACCCTGCTGACCACAGCTGTCCCCTTGGTGTCTTTTCACTATCAACCTGACCTCTCCCTTTCAGAAGCAAAACCGTCAGTCCTCAACAGAAGCCTTACTGTTTTACTCCTGTGTTCAGATGTCAATGAGCTCCCCCCCCCCCCCCCCCCCCCCACCCCCAAGACCCCCACACCACTATCTCCAGCCGGCATAATATCGAGCTATTCTTCCGGAGCTCACGTCACTGGGCCTTTACCTATGGCAAGAGGGCTCGCCGCAAAGTTACGGCACCCTGTCCCGTCTCCAACATTTGTCTCCACTTTTGTCTCGTTACTTTTGGTCTTTGTTACTTAGAACCGCCGCCGCGAAATCATTAGTGTTGAATTCTCCACAGCCGAAACCCACGCTGACCCCACCTCTCTCAACGCGCAGCTCTCCCCTCTCTAATAACCGGAAATTGTCACTAAACTCGCAGACAAGCCGAGCACGAAGCCGTCATCGCTCAGCCTGTGTCTGATCCAATCGCCTCCAGTGGTCTCTTCTCCACAGTCTCCCCGCCATATTCCCCAGGCCCGCACAGTCCGTTTCCATTTCCTTCCCAAGGTCCACTAAATTGAAGACGGGTTTTACACCCGGCAACTGCGTAGTTGTGCATTTTGGGAGATCAATGTAAGGGGGGGTACAGTGTTGGTGGCAAGAGGGTTATCAGCTCTGGTGTGTGGGATGATAATATGGTCCAGATCCATAGTTCCCGAAAAGGAGAAATACAAGTGACTAGAATGGTAACGAAGCCATTTGGTATGCTTGTCGTCATTGGTGGGGCTTTGAATACAAAGGTCTGGAAGTTATGATACTGGCCGACAACACTTTGGGTCGGTCACATGTTCAGGATTGTGTGAAGTTCTGCTCGCCCCCTTGCAGCAATGGCTTGAAAGCTTCTAAATGCTGCAGAAGAAATTTAACAGACTGCTTCCCGAATTGGACTGCATTGACAACCAGGAGAACCAAGACAGACTTGGAATGCCGAGGGTTTAAAGGAGACGTGGTAACACAACGCTACGAGAGCCATTGGTGGGATAGCTAGTCATAAAAACGTAGAAGTAGCAGCAAGAGGCTTTTAGATAAGCACACGGGCGAGCATAAACAATTCAACATTACTTTACTGTGGGGAACTGAGAATGGAAATTGAATAGAAAGTGTATAGAATAGGAATCATTACTACAAATATTTCTATATTCATCAAAAATCATCAGTAAACTTCAATACATTCAAAACTCCGCTGCCCGTCTACTCACCCACTCCCCGATCCGTGACCATATCACCCCCGTCCTTTACAAACTCCACTGGCTCCCCATCCCCCAGAGAATCCAGTACAAAATCCTCCTCATGACCTACAAAGCCCTCCATAACCTGGCCCCATCCTACCTGACTGACCTCCTCCACAGGCACACTCCCACCTGCACCCTCCGCTCTGCTGCTGCCAATCTCCTGCCCCCCCCCCCCCCCCCCCCCATCCGGACCAAACTCAGATCCTGGGGGGACAGGGCTTTCTCCATCGCTGCTCCCACCCTATGGAACTCACTACCCCAAACCGTCAGAGACTCCTCCTCACTCACCACATTCAAAACATCACTGAAGTCTCACCTCTTCAGCACTGCCTTCAACCACTGAAGGTCACCGCACCTTCTGTCTCCTTTCTCTGTTCGTTTACTTATTTATCTATTGTTTGAAAAGCGCTATATAAATGTAATGCATTATTATTATTATTATTCCTTAAAATAATAATATATTCTTTATTTTAGAGAATAACCAACTTTGCTGGCAGTTAATACGCAATTCTACAATTAGAACGAGTAAACGTGACGTGACTAACTTTGTTTGTTCAAATGACTGACACTAATCTCAATTAATTTGCCTGGATGAGGCTTCAAATGGATTATCTGGAGAATGTGCTACTATCGTTATAAAGCAAGCGACCTGTCATACCACTGGCAGGACACGTTGATCATCTCTGGGCATGAACGGGCCTGTAGTCAACCAGGTAGAAAACGTATTCTACCCTATCCTTGTCGTCATTGGTGTTCCTGGTAAGTCCTTTATAATTCTTTGCCGATATTGCGCCGTCTAGACATTACTGTTAAAAATAGATGTGCCATTCCTTATTGCTTGAGTTACTGAAACAATTATTAACACTTAAAATCTAAAATACACAATCGCATCTATGGTGGGGAGATCCAGTGCGGTGTTGACAGGCACATCAATTCTAAATTAACCCAGCTCCGCATTCACCCCTTGCGCACGAAGGACAATTTTATAACGGAGGCGAGTTTACCTACAAGGCCGCAGGTATTTCGGATGAGGGAAGAATCGGTGCCACCTGGAGGAAACGTGCAGATTGTGTCAGATTCACACAGAGCGGGTTGGTCTCTCCTGGCTTGCTATGTTCTATGTCCCTGAGTGTTCTATGTTCAGTGATCAGAAATGACTATCATCATGTTATTAGCGATCACCAATTAATCTATCGATTTGCATCCCGATGAGATCCGACGATCCGCTGCCACGGCACATCTGCTGATGGCCTCATATTCACCGGTTCTGCCGGTCGACCACTAATTAACATGTGCCCGCTGATGTTGAATTATACCAATGTGTTGCTGGTGCAGATGCTTCTGAATCCATTGGCGGTGTTCACAGAACCAGGTCTGCAATAATTCTCCATCGCCAAATCGAAGGGGGCCGATACCGAATTGGTTGAATTCACCGTCTGCGATGCTGAAGGCGGCAGGTTCGGTCCATCTAGCTTTTGCCGCGTCCAACTGCAATTGGATTCACCGCCTCATTTTCCTTTTCACATTTTCTTCCCAATTTCGCCAAAGTTTCTGCCAGAGGCCAGTGCACTGGCGACAACGCGTGTGGATCGGTATCCGACCAGCCAGCTGTATTTCGCAAGTAGAAGGACACCGGAGCTCCGGCCCACATAGTAGCACAGCTCGTGCTTCTGAATCACAGCGCCAAGGAACCGGGTTTGATCCTGACCTCCAGCGTTCTCCTCGGGACAACGTTGATTCATCCATCAGCTCTTGTTTCCTCCGCATCCCAAAGATCCGGGATCTCTATTTTTCCTCCACAACCCTTGTTGGTAAACTGGATTCTGAAATTTCTTCCACTGTGCACGGAGTGGATGCGATTGTTGGAAAAAAATGGAACTGGAGTCAACGAGTGATAAATGATCGGCAGGTCGTTGTGCCGGGGAACTGTCACCATGCTGTTTCAATCACTCAATCAATCAAAAGCAAGGTAAGCCAAGGCATTGAATGCAAGGGAAGGCAGGCGTCGATAGCAAGGCTTTGACTTGAACGCACGGGACGGCATTGAAGGCAATGCTTCAAAGGCAAGGTAAATCATTGATGGCAATGCATTAAAGGCAAGGCAAGTCATTGAACGCATGCATTGAATACAAGGCAAGGCATTGAATGCAATTCATTGCAGTTAAGGAAAGGCATTCCAGGGGAGGCAGGGCAAGGCATTAATCGCATGCATTGAAGACAAGACAAGGCAAGGCGTTGAATGCAATTCATTAACGTCAAAGCAAGGCATTGCAGCGGAGGCAAGGCAGGACATTGAAAGTTAAGCGAGGCATTGAAAGCAAAGTAAGGGATTGAATGGAATCCATTGAAGGTAAAGCATGACATTGTAGGGAAGGCAAGGAGAGAAAGTGCAAACTCCACACAAACGATTCCAGTAATCAGAACCGAACCTGGGACGCTAGATCTAACTGGAAATAGTCACTATTGTCCATTTGCTTTGAGGGAGAAGGGTGGTAGGAATTGTACGCCTTGTAAAGCAAAATGGGCCGCAAAAGAATGTTAACAGAGGCGTTATTTGAATGCAACATTTGCATTTACATGCGCATCCTAAAATCAATCTGGGATTGATACTGAGGAATCTGAGGGAGGCCATTTCTCTCACCGTCGACATCTGTGCCCAACATCTCGCGAGATACAGAATCAAATATTATACTCACGTTCGTATGAAGTGTCAAACTAACGTGCTCCTTGAACTATCAGAGATGGTCATTTTAATTTCGTCTTTTCTACAGCAAACCTGTTGGCAATCGTCATTCTCTCGCGGGGAAAGTGTGGACTCTCCAAATGTATCACCCGCTACCTGGTATTCATGGCCGTAGCTGATCTAATGGTTCTGATCTTCGAGGTAATTCTCTCTGAGATTGCAGCTGACAATTCTTCGCATTCATTCCTCAACCTATATCATATTTGTAGGTTGCGTATTTTTTTTAATTGTGTTTCCATCGATTGCTCTGTCTGGCTAACGGTGACTTTCACCTTCGATCGATTTGTCACTATTTGTAATCAGAATTTCCGAGCAAAATATTGCACTGAGAAAACCGCGGCTTGGGTGATAGCAGTGACGTGTATCTTAAGTGTTATTCAAAATATTCCACTCTATATTTTCCTCGTACCTCTGAACACAATTGACAACGTGCCTTGGTACTGTTGGGTGTCATCAGACGTCTACACCACACCGATATGGGCAGCACTTTCTGTGTCCGAAACCATTTTAACCCCTGTTCTACCAATGTTACTGATTATTCTCCTCAACGCCCTGACAATCAAACACATTATACACGCCAATAGAGTGAGGAGGGGTCTCCGACGGGACAAAAAAGACGAGAGCGGCGCGGATCAAGAGGTGGAGAACCGAAGGAAGTCCATCATTCTGTTGCTGGCCATATCCGGTAACTTTGTACTACCTTGGATGGTTACCTTCGTGTGTTTCATGAGTGTAAACTTCCTAGACGTTCATCTTTTAGGGTCAGATTACAACGACCCATTTACCATTGCAGAAGTGTCTGGATATATGCTGAGAGCTTTGGGTGCTTGCACCAACACGTTTATTTATGGGGTGTCCCAGAAGAAATTCAGGGAGGAATTTAAAAATGTGATTAAGAACATATTCGGTTAATTTTCCAATGCAATAAAGTGTCTTTATTAGCACGGTAAATGTGAAAATTCCTTTCGAATCACGGCGTCTTTAAAATTGAGTTATTGCATTTTACTGTGCGAGCGGCCGTTCATGCCATCCATTCAATGCCGATCGTCAGTAAAACCACTTCAGCAATTTATCCTACGACCTCCCATTCAATCTTCAGAAAATAGACACAAAAAGCTGGAGTAACTCAGCGGGACAGGTAACATCTAAGGGAAGATGGAATGGGTGACGTTTCGGGTCGTGATGCTGTCTGAAGAAGAGTCTGGACTCGAAACGCCACCCATTCCTTCTCTCCAGGGATTGTGCCTGTCCCGCTGAGTTACTCCAGCTTTTTGTGTCCATCTTCCGTTTAAACCAGTATCTGCAGTTCCTTCCTAAACATTCAATGTATCCCTTTGAATTGCACTCGAATGAGCACTGGGGCAATTTATTCTGTCAAATAATTGCGTCGTGGGGGCGTGGAGGGGATCCGGTGCTCACGAAATAAATCCCCGCGGTGGCAGGGAGAACATGCGAAATGCACACCGCATCAGAGGGCAGGAGCGCAAGGAGGGGATAAGGCGGTCATTATACAATTATGGTATTGTCTGTCAACTACAATACGTGACACTCCATAACAATTTTCAGGATAGATTTCTTGCTGGAATAAAATCTGCATCTAATTGAGCGACTGATAATTTACTGGTTTTACCCAAGTACCTACAGATGTTCGTTTATGTAAAGAATGCACAATATGCTGGAGTACCTCTGCGGGTCAGGGGAACATAGATCGCTGATGTAATAAGAAGGAACTGCAGAGAATGGTCCATACCAAAGATTGCCGATAAATTTTGAAGAAATTCAACATGTCTGGAGCATCTCTTGACAACATAGATAGATGACATTTCTGGACGGAAAGCTTCTTCAGAGTGATTAAGGTCTATCCATGTTTGCAAGAGGTGCTGTTGATCAGTTGGGTTAATCCAGCAATTCGTGACAATCTATACCATATAACCATATAACCATATAACAACTAGAGCACGGAAACAGGCCCGTTCGGCCCTTCCAGTCCACGCCGACCACTCTCCCTGACCTAGTCCCCTCTACCTGCACTCAGACCATAACCCTCTAATCCCCTCTTATCCATATACCTATCCAATTTACTCTTAAATAATAAAATCGAGCCAGCCTCCACCACTTCCACCGGAAGCCCATTCCATACAGCCACCACCCTCTGAGTAAAGAAGTTACCCCTCATGTTACCCCTAAACTTTTGTCCCTCAATTCTGAAGCTATGTCCCCTTGTTGGAATCTTCCCCACTCTCAAAGGGAAAAGCCTACCCACGTCAACTCTGTCCGTCCCTCTCAAAATTTTAAAAACCTCTATCAAGTCCCCCCTCAACCTTCTACGCTCCAAAGAATAAAGACCCAACCTGTTCAACCTCTCTCTGTAGCTTAAGTGCTGAAACCCAGGCAACATTCTAGTAAATCCCCTCTGTACCCTCTCCATTTTGTCGACATCTTTCCTATAATTTGGCGACCAGAACTGCACACCATACTCCAGATTCGGCCTCACCAATGCCCTGTACAATTTCAACATCACATCCCAACTTCTATACTCGATGCTCTGATTTATAAAGGCAAGCATACCAAATGCCTTCTTCACCACCCTATCCACATGAGATTCCACCTTCAGGGAACAATGCACAGTTATTCCCAGATCCCTCTGTTCCACTGCATTCCTCAATTCCCTACCATTTACCCTGTACGTCCTATTTTGATTTGTCCTACCAAAATGCAGCACCTCACACTTATCAGCATTAAACTCCATCTGCCATCTTTCAGCCCACCCTTCCAAAAGGCCCAAGTCTCTCTGTAGACTGTGAAACTCTACTTCATTACTAACTACACCACCTATCTTAGTATCATCTGCATATTTACTAATCCAATTTGCCACACCATCATCCAGATCATTAATGTAAATGACAAACAACAGTGGACCCAACACAGATCCCTGGGGCACCCCAGTAGACACTGGCCTCCAACCTGACATACAATTGTCGACCATTACCCTCTGGTATCTCCCATTCAGCCATTGTTGAATCCATCTTGCAACCTCACTATTAATACCCAACGATTTAACCTTCTTAATCAACCTTCCATGTGGAACCTTGTCAAATGCCTTACTGAAGTCCATATAGACAACATCCACAGCCTTGCCCTTATCAATTTCCCTGGTAACCTCTTCAAAAAATTCAAGAAGATTAGTCAAACATGACCTTCCAGGCGTTTCGTGTCGGGACCCTTCTCAAACCCATTAACTTCCTGACATAACAGGTATAACAGAGCTTTATTTGTCGTTCGGCACCGAAGTACCGAACGAAACTACATAGCAGTCATAGAAAAAAAAAAGAACACAAGACACATAACCCCAACACAAACGTCCATCACAGTGACTCCAAACACCCCCTCACTGTGATGGAGGCAACAAAACTTCCACTCTCTTCCCCACGCCCACGGACAGACAGCTCGTCCCCGACCGACCCGCACAGTCCCCGCACCGGGCGCTGAAACGTCTCGCGGCCGAACCGGGCGATGAAAGGCCCGCGACCAAGCCTTGCGCAGCTAAGTCCCGTGGCCGAGCCGCAACGGGCGATGTAAAGTCCCGCGGTCGAGCCGCACCAGCGATGAAAAGCCCCGCAGTCGAGCTGCACCGGGCGATGTTAAGCCCCGCAGCCGAGCTGCACCGGGCGATGTTAAGCCCCGCAGCCGAGCTGCACCGGGCACTGTTAAGTCCAGCGGCCAAGCCGCACCGGGATGTAAAGTCCAGCGGCCAAGCCGCACCGGGATGTAAAGTCCAGCGGCCAAGCCGCACCGGGTGATGTAAAGTCCAGCGGCCAAGCCGCACCGGGATGTAAAGTCCAGCGGCCAAGCCGCACCGGGATGTAAAGTCCAGCGGCCGAGCCGCAGCGGGCGATGTTAGGCCCCGCAGCCGAGCCGCACCCCGCGCCGTGAGGAAGAGAAAAGTCCCCCCCCCCCACACCCACCCCCACCCACCCACACCACCACCCCCTCCCACACATACACAACCAAAAATATATATATATAAACCATCCCAACACCGACACACAACAAAAAAAAGACGGACAGACTGCTAGTCAGCCGCTGCCGTTAACCAATTTTACTCTTAACAAGTTCAGGGCGACATTAGGTAGAACGGTGATAGAGTTGTTGGCCCACCGCGCCAGATGCCCGGGTTAGATTCTGACAGGGATAGCTCGCTGCCTGCTGTTTGCATCCCTGTTTCATCGGACATTACATAGATTTGTGAATTTTGTTGGATATTGACGTCTGAAAATTGCGTGTGTAGGAATTGGATGTGACAATGGGATAAAATAGATCTAGTTTCAATCTGAGCCGGGACCAGGAAGATGTCGAGGCCACCGGCCACCACGACCACATAGTCCGCCCCTTCTTATATTGGAGTCATAGAGTCATAGTGTGCAAAAAGGCCCTTCGGCCCAACTTGATCACACCGGCCAACATGTCCCATCTACACTACTCCACCTGCCTGCGTATGGTGCATGTCCCTCCAAACATGTCCTATCATGTACCTGCCCAACTGTTTAATCTACAAGCTCATCCGGGAGTTTGTTCCATACACCCACCTCCCTTTGTGTGAAAATGTTACAACTCAGATTCCTATTAAATATTTTCCCATTCACCTTCAAGCTTGACAATATCTTTCCTATAACATGGTGCCCATAACTGAACACGATATTCTAAATGCGGTCTCAACAACATTTTATACAACGGTAATATGACCTCGCAACTTCTGTACTAACTATTGTGACTGATGAAGGCCAATATGCCAAAAGCCTTTGTGACCACCTAATTTAACTGCAATTCCACCTTCAAGGAGGCAGCACTGCTAGATCCCTCTACTCTACAACAATCCCCAGAGGCCTATCATTCACGGTGTAGGTCCTGCTCTTGTTAGACGTCCCACGATGCAACACCTCACATTTCTCTATTAAATTCCATCAATCATTCCTCAGCCCACCTGGCCAATCGAACCAGAACCTGCTACATTCTTTCACAACCATCTTCACAACCTGTAAAATCACTCACTTTTGTATCATCAGCAAACATGCTAAACTTGCCCAATATGTTCTCATCCAAAACATTGATGTAGATGATAAACAGTAACGGGGCCAGCACAATATTCTCAAGCCCACCACAAGTCCAGTCTGAGACGCAACCTTCCACCGTCACTCCGTGCTTCCTTCCATGTCTCAAATTTGCTATCCATTCAGCTATCTCTCCTTGGATCCCATGCAATCTAACCTCCCAGAGCAACCTACCATGCGGAACCTTGTCGAATCCTATGTGACCTCCCCATCTTCACCATCACCCGGTCGGTTATAGGCCGAACCTACTGACATGGACGCACAGTTTTCTCCGCCGCTCCCATGCCGTGCCAGCCGACAGCACCGGCGAACCTTGCCATCAATCAGTCTCCCGACGGGAGGCAGCCATTGATTCGGCCGATCCTTCACATTGCCCCGGCCACCAACAAGCCGGAAGCATCGGCTCATCCCGGTTCCGGCATCTGTTCCTTGCGGGGGATCCACGCTGTCGGATCCAACATTATCACGTTGACTGACTTCCTTGCTAAATCAACTAGCTCACGTTTCTCCCACTGCCAACAGGGAATCTCAGTAATGGTACTACCAAGGACCATGAAGTGAGGGGGTTAAGATCATCTCTGACCCCTCTCATCCTGGCCACAAACACTTTGAAGCACCTCCCTCTGGAAGGCGACTCAGGACTGTCAAAGCCGCCGCAGCCAGACATAAAAACGTCATTTATTTTCCATGAGCAGTAGTTCTACTCAACAGCCAAATGTCTGTAGCCTCCTTTTGTTCTGGTATTTCATTCCATACATCACATTTTTAAATTATAATGTTTTATTTTTAATTGTCTACTGTATATGGTCTTGTTACTTTCCAGCAAAGCACCAAGCCAAATTCCTTGTGTGTGTACATACTTGGCTAATAAAATGTATTCAATTCAATTCCATTCCATTCACTTTTGTATCATCAGCAAACTTGCTAATCTTGCCCGAGATGTTCTCATCCAAACCATTGCAAAAGATGACAAACAGTAACGGACCCAGCACCGTACCCTGAGGCACACCACCAGTCACAGTCCTCCCAGCCTGAGAAGCAATCTTCCACCATCACCCTCTTCTTCCTTCCATGTCGCAAATTTGCTATCCGTTCAGCTATCTCTCCTTGGATCCCATGCGATTTTAACATTCCAGAGCAGCCCGCCATGCGGCACCTTTTGGAATCCTTGTCTGAACCTCCCCTTGTTAGCCTGAACCCGTCTGTTTCCAGGCCGGGTTTACTGACAGCTTTCTCCGCTACTCCCATGTCGTGCCAGCTGACCGCACCGACGACCCTTGCCTGCAATCCGTCTGCGGACGGGAGGCAGTCATTGACTCAGCTGACCCTCGACTCTGCACCGACAACTAACAGGCGGGAAGCATCAGTTCATCCCGGTTAGAGCCATTGGCCCCTGCGGGGGTTCCACCTTGCCAGATCCAGCAACGACACATTGACTGACACCCTTGCTGAATCTACGGGGTCCTGCTGGTCCCATTGTCAACAAGGAACCTCAGTCCTGGGACCACCTTCACACTACACCTCATAGTCCCTCCTATCTCACCCCCCATCATTTCCCCACAGCATTTCACAGTCTACCCCTCTATCCCTCTAACCCGCTGACCACAGACCTCCCCTCGGAGTCTTTTTACTCTCATCCTGTCACCCAGAAGTCTCCCTAACAGAAGCAAAACCGTCGGCCCTCAAGAAGCCTTGCCCTGTGTTCACATGTCCCCCCCCGCCCACACCCACACACCAACCCCCCCCCCCCCCCCCCCCCCAGCCGATCCCCAGGCCAACACCCCTCGCCGCCATAATATCGAGCTCTTCCTCCCGCCCTCACGTCACTGGGCCTTTATCTAAGGGAAGGGGACTTCCCAGTAATGAAACGACTCATTTTCCCGTCTCCAACATTTCTATTCCACTTGGCCTCATCCCGACGGCCTTCTGTCCAATCTGGTCTTTGTTACTTAGAACGGCCGCCGCGAAATCATTACTGTTGAATTCTCCACAGCCTTGACCCGCGCTGATCCCACCTCTCACAACGCGCAGCTCTCCTCTCTCTAATAACCGGACATTGTCACTAAACTCGCAGACAAGCCGAACACGAGGCCGTCATCGCTCAGACTGTGTCTGATCCAATCGCCTCGAGCGGTCTCTTCTCCGCAGTCTCCCCGCCATATTCCCCAGGCCCGCACAGTCCGTTTGCATCTCCTTCCCAAGATCCACTAAATTGCAGACGGGTTTTAATCCCAGTAACTGGGTAGTTGTGTATTTCGGGAGATCAATGTAAGGGGGAGGTACAGTGTTGGTGGCAAGAGGGATATGAGCTCTGGTGTGTGGGATGGTAATATGGTCCAGATCCATAGTTCCCGAAAAGGAGGAATACAAGTGACTAGAATGGTAACGATGCCTTTTGGTATGCTTGCAGTCATTGGTCGTGCTTTGAATACAAAGGTCTGGAAGTTATGATACTGCCCGACAACACCTTGGGTAGGTCACATGGTCAGGAATGTGTGCAGTTCTGCTCGCCCCCTTGCAGCAATGGCTTGAAAGCTTCTGAGTGCTGCAGAAGAAATTTAACAGTCTGCTGCCCAAATTGGACAGCATTGACAACCAGGAGAACCGTGACAAACTTGGAATGCTTCCTCTGGAATGCCGAGGGTTTAAAGGAGACTTGGTAACACAACGCTACGAGAGCCATTGATGGGACAGCTAGTCATAAAAACGTTCTCCACTGTGGAGGAGATTGTGGGGCACATGGTTAATGTGAAATGGTCAGAGTTTAAAGGATTTACGTGAGCACGTTTTTGTGCAGAGAGTGGCGAGTGCGTGGAACGTGATGCTGGGGATGGTGGTGGCAGAAAATGTAGAAGTAGCAGCAAGAGGCTTTTAGAAAAGCACACGGGCAAGCATGGATAATTCAACGTTACTTTACTGTGGGGAACTGAGAATGGAAATTGAATAGGAAGTGTTTAGAATTGGAATCATTACTACAAATATTTCTATATTCCTTAAAATAATAATATAGTCTTTATTTCAGAGAATAACCAACTTTGCTGGCAGTTATTACGCAATTCTATAATTAAAAATAGTAAACGTGACCTGACTAACTTTGTTTGTTCAAATGACTGAGACTAATCTCAATTAATTTTCCTTGATGAGGCTTCAAGTGGTTTCTCTGGAGAATGTGCTACTATCGTTATAAAGCAAGCGACTTGTCATACCACTGGCAGGACACGCGGATCATCTCTGGGCATGAACGGGCCTGTAGTCAACCAGGTAGAAAACGTTTTCTACCCTATCCTTGTCGTCATTGGTGTTCCTGGTAAGTCCTTTATAATTCATTGCCGATATTGACATTACTTTTAAAAATAGATGTGCCATTTCTTATTGCTTGAGTTACTGAAACAATTATTGACACCTAAAATCTAAAATACACAATCGCATCTATGGTGGGTAGACCCAGTGCGGTGTTGACAGGCACATCAGTTCTAAATTATCCCAGCTCCTCATTCACTCCTTGCGCACGAAGGACAATTTTTTAACGGAGGCGAGTTTACCTACAAGCCCGCATGTATTTCGGATGAGGGAAGAATCGGTACCACCTGGAGGAAACGTGCAGATGGTGTCAGATTCACACAGACCGGGTTGGTCTCTGCTGGCTTGCTATGTTCTATGTGCCTGAGTGTTCTATGTTCGGTGATCAAAAATGACTATCATCATGTTATTAGCGATCAACAATTAATCTATCCATTTGCATCCCGAGGAGATTCCGACGATCCGCTGCCACGGCACATCTGCTGATGGCCTCATATTCACCGGAACTGCCGGACGACCACTAATTAACATGTGCCCGCTGATGTTGAATTATACCAATATGTAGCTGGTGCAGATGCTTCTGAATCCATTGGCGGTGTTCACAGAACCAGGTCTGCAATAATTCTCCATCGCCAAATTGAAGGGGACCGATACCGAATTGGTTGAATTCACCGCCTGCGATGTAGAAGGCGGCAGGTTCGGTCCATCTAGGTTTTGCCGCGTCCAACTGCAATTGGATTCACTGGCTCATTTTCCTTTTCACATTTTCTTCCCATTTTCGCCAAAGTTTCTGCCAGAGGCCAGTGCACTGGCGACAACGTGTATGGATCGGTATCTGACCAGCCAGCTGCATTTCGCAAGTAGAAGGACACCGGAGCTCCGGCCCACATAGTAGCACTGCTCATGCTTCTGAATCACAGCGCCAAGGCACCTGGTTTGATCATGACCTCCAGCGTTCACCTCGGGACAACGTTGAGTCATCCGTCAGCTCTTGTTTCCCCCGCGTCCCAAAGATCCGGGATCTCTAGTTTTCCTCCACAACCCTGGTTGGTAAAATGGATTCTGAAATGTCTTCTCCTGTGCACGGAGTGGATGCGATTGTTGGAAAAAATGGGACTGGTGTCAACGAGTGGTAAATGACCGGCCGGTCGTTGTGCCTGGGAACTGTTACCATGCTGTTTCAATCAGTCAATCAATCAAAAACAAGGTAAGCCAAGGCATTGAATGCAAGGGAAGGCAGGCGTCGATAGCAAGGCTTGACGGCAACGCACGGGACGGCATTGAAGGCAATGCATCAAAGGCAATGTAAACCATTGATGGCAATGCAAGGCAAGTCATTGAACGCAGGCATTGAATACTAGGCAAGGCATTGAATGCAATTCATTGCAGTTAAGGAAAGGCATTGCAGGGTAGGCAGGGCAAGGCATTAATCGCATTTATTGAAGACAAGACAAGGCAAGGCGTTGAATGCAATTCATTGACGTCAAAGCAAGGCACTGCAGCGGAGGCAAAGCAGGACATTGAAAGTAAAGTAAGGGATTGAAAGCAAAGTAAGGGATTGAATGGAATCCATTGAAGGCAAAGCATGACATTGTAGGAAAGGCAAGGCATGGAACCAACGTGAACACGGGGAGAAAGTGCAAACTCCACACAAACGATTCCAGTAATCAGAACCGAACCTGGGACGCTGGATCTAACGGGAAGTAGTCACTGTTGTCCACTTGCTTTGAGGGAGAAGGGTGGTAAGAATTGTACGCCTTGTAAAGCAAAATGGGCCGCAAATGAATCTTAACAGAGGCGTCATTTGAATGCAACATTTGCATTTACATGCGCATCCTGAAATCAATCTGCGATTGATACTGAGGAATCTGAGGGAGGCTATTCCTCTCACCGTCGACATCTGTGCCGAACATCTCGCCGCGAGATACAGAACCAAGTAATATACTCACTTTCGTATGAAGTGTCAAACTAACGTGCTCCTTGAACTATCAGAGATGGTCATTTTAATTTCGCCTTTTCTACAGCTAACCTGTTGGCAATCGTCATTCTCGCGCGGGGAAAGTGTGGCCTCTCCAAATGTATCACCTGCTACCTGGTATCCGTGCTCTTCCCAATTGCCCCATAGTTTCTGCCTGAGCTCGATTCACTAGCGGAAATAGCATTCACAATGTATATGGATGAGTATCCGACCAGCCAGCAGTATTTCGCAAGTAGAAGGACACCGGCGCTCCGGGTCGCACAGTAGCAAAGCTCGTGCTTCTAAATCACAGCGCCAGAGAACCGGGTTTGATCCTGACCTCCAGCTTTTCCCGGGTGGAGTTTGTACGCTCTCCTCGGGACAAGGTTGATTCTTCCGTCAGCTCTAGTTTCCTCCGCATCCCAAAGACCCGGGAGCTCTAGTTCAACCCCCCCCCCCCCCCCCCCCCCCCCCTTTGTTGCTAGACTTTATTCTGTAATTTCTTCTACTGTGCAGACAGCGGATGCGATTGTTGCAAAAAAATGGAACTGGTGTGAACGGGTAATAAATGATTGGCAGGCCTAGGTGGGGCGGGGACTGTTACCATGCTTTATCAATTAATCAATCAATCAATCAATCAATTAAAGACAAGGCATTGCAGGCAAAGCAAGGCATGGTGTTGAGAGCAATGATTGACGGCAACGTAAGGGACCGCATTGACGGTGACGCATTAGACGCAAGGCAAGTCGTTGATGGATTGGCATTGAAGGCCAGGCAAGGCAAGACCAGGCAAGGCAAGGCTTTGAATGCAATTCATTGAAGTCATGGCTAGGCATTGAAGGGAAGGCAATGCAGGGCATTGTAGGTAGGGCAAGGCATTGAAAAGTCAATAAGACATTGAATGGAATTCCTAGGCATTGAAGGGAATGCAAGGCGTTGAACCAATCAATCAGTTATGTAGAAATACTAACGTGAACAGCGAGAAGGTGCAAACCCCGCACAAACAATTCTAGTAATCAGTATCGAAACTGGGAGGCTGGAGCCATCGGGAAGCACTGGCACTGCTGTCTATTTGCTTTGATGGAAACGGATGGTAAAAATTGCAGGCTTTATTCAACAATTCCGGTCGGAAATGAAGGCTAACAGCGGCGTTATTTGGATGCAACATTTGCATTCACATGCGCATCCTGAAATCAATCTGCCTTTGATGCCGAAAAATGTAAGTTTGACCATTTCTCTCTCCGTAGACATCTGAGCCGACCATCTCGACGCGAGATACAGAATAAATAATCGACTCACATTGGCACGAAGATGTGTCAAACTAACGTGCTCCTGGAACAATAAAGATGGTTATTTTAATTTCGTCTTTTCTACAGGTAACATGTTGGCAATCGTCATTCTCTCGCGGGGAAAGTGCGGACTCTCCAAATGTATCACGCGCTACCTGGCATCCATGGCCGCAGCTGATCTAATGGTTCTGATCTTCGAGGTAATTCTCTCTGAGATTGCAGCTGACAATTCTTCGCATTCATTCCTCAACCTATATCAGATTTGTAGGCTGCGTATTTTCTTTAATTGTGTTTCCATTGATTGCTCTGTCTGGCTAACGGTGACTTTCACCTTCGATCGATTTGTCACTATTTGTAATCAGAATTTACGAGCAAAATATTGCACTGAGAAAACCGCGGCTTTGGTGATAGTAGTGACGTGTATCTTAAGTGTTATTCAAAATATTCCAGTGTATATTTTCCTCGTACCTCTGTACTCAATTGACAACGTGGCTTGGTACTGTTGGATATCACCAGATTTCTACACCACAGTGATAGGGGCAGCACTTTCTGTGTTCGAATCCATTGTAACCCCAGTTGTACCAATTTTGCTGATTATTCTCCTCAACGCCCTGACAATCAAACACATTATACACGCCAATAGAGTGAGGAGCGGTCTCCGACGGGACAAAAAGGACGAGAGCGGCGCGGATCAAGAGGTGGAGAACCGAAGGAAGTCCATCATTCTATTGCTGGCCATATCCGGTAACTTTGTACTGCTTTGGATGGTTACCTTCGTGTGTTACATGAGTGTAAACATCTTAGACGTGAATCTTTTAGCGTCAGATTACAACGATCCATTTACCATTGCAGAACTGTCCGGATATATGCTGAGGGCACTGAGTGCCTGCACCAACACGTTCATTTATGGGGTGTCCCAGAAAAAATTCAGAGAGGAATTTAAATATGTGATTCAAAGCCCATTCGTGTTCTTTTCTAAATCAATAAAATGTCTTTAATGTCTTGGTAAAACTGTAACTTATTTCAGAAATTATGTTTTCGTCTACATTGTATTATTGCATCTTACTGTCTGGGGTTGCGTTCGGGCCATACAGTCAATGCCGACCGTCAGGGTAATCCCCTCAGGCACTTTGCCCTACGCACGCCATTCAATGTATCCCTTTGAATTGTACTCAAATGACCACTGAGGCTACAACAGCCTTGCGTCATCAGGGCCTGATAATAGAGGCAATTTACTCTGTCAACCGATTGCGTCGTTGGGACGTGGAGGGGATCTGGTGCCCCCGAGAGTAATTCCCCGCGTCGGCCGGGAGAACATGCGATGTCCACACAGCATCAGTAGACAGAATCGCATGCAGGAGTCTGCAGGTGCAATATCTACAGGTAGATAAATCGGTTATTACAAATGTATGGCATTGTCTGTCAACTACAATACGTGATACAGCATAGCAACTATCAGGATAGATATCTTGCTAGAATTGATTCTGTCACTTATTGAGCGACGGATAAGTTACAGTACTATAACCCAAGGATCTGCAGATGTTCGTTTGCATACCAAATGCAGAGTGCGCTACAGTATCTCAGCGGTTTAGGCGGCGTCTCCGGGAAAGATAGATAGCTGGTGTAATAAGAAGGAACTACAGAAGATAATAGACAATAGACAATAAGTGCAGGAGGAGGCCATTCGGCCCTTCGAGCCAGCACCGCCATTCAATTTGATCATGGCTGATCATTCTCAATCTGTACCCCGCTCCTGCCTTCTCCCCATAGCCCCTGACTCCGCTATCCTTAAGAGCTCTATCCAGCTCTCTCTTGAATGCATTCCGAGAATTGGCCTCCACTGCCTTCTGAGGCAGAGAATTCCGCAGATTCACAACTCTCTGACTGAAAATGTTTTTCCTCATCTCAGTTCTAAATGGCCTACCCCTTATTCTTAAACTGTGGCCCCTTGCTCTGGACTCCCCCAACATTGGGAACATGTTTCCTGCCTCTAACGTGCCCAACCCCTTAATAATCTTATACGTTTCGATAAGATCCGCTCTCATCCTTCTAAATTCCAGTGGCTACAAGCCTAGTCGCCTCAGTCTTTCAACATATGACAGTGTCGCCATTCCGGGAATTAACTTAGTAAACCTACGCCCTCAATAGCAAGAATATCCTTCCTCAAATTTGGAGACCAAAACTGCACACAGTACTCCAGGTGCGGTCTCACTAGGGCCCGGTACAACTGCAGAAGGACCTCTTTGCTCCTATACTCAACTCCCCTTGTTTTTGAAGGCCAACATTCCATTGGCTTTCTTCACTGCCAGCTGTAACTGCATGCTTCCTTTCAGTGACTGATGCACTAGGACACCCAGATCTCGTTGTACGTCCCCTTTTCCTAACTTGACACTATTCAGATAATACTCTGCCTTCCTATTCTTACCACCAAAGTGGATAACCTCACACTTATCCACATTAAACTGCATCTGCCATGCATCCGCCCACTCACACAACCTGTCCAAGTCACCCTGCAACCTCATAGCATCTTCCTCACGGTACACACTACCACCCAGCTTTGTATCATCTGCAAATTTGCGAATGGTACTTTTAATCCCTTCATCCAAGATGGTTAACACCGAAGATTGACACACAATGTTGAAGAAATTCAACAGGTCGGGCAGCATTTCTCGAAAAAAATAAGGAGGTGACATTTCTGGCCCGAAGGCTTTTTCATATTGCAAAAGGTTTCCGACCCGAAAAGTAGCCTCCCCATGTTATCAAGGGGTGCTGCTGGTCAGCTGCGTTAATCCATCATTTTGTGACTATTTATAAACAGATGACGTTTCGGGTCGGGACCCATCTCAGACACAGTAATTTCTTGACGTACAGTATGATTGCAAAGTACCAATTTCACTCCAGCCAAGGTTAAGGTGAAATTTGGCGGCACGGTGATAGAGATGTGGGCTCGGAGAGCCAGATGCCCGGGTTCGATTCTAACAAGGAGTGCTGTCTGTATGCAGGCGGCGTGGGTGGGGGGGGGGGGGGGGTTGTTACAGTTACGGAGACATTGATTCATGGTATCGTGCAGCACAGAATAGAAGGCTTCAGACATATCCTTGCCAAACGTGTTCCCCATCTACACTGCACCCATTTGTCCATTTCTACAATGCACTGGAAATCATAAAATACATCGGAACTGAAAAAACATCGGATCACAAATGAGTCATTTAAGGTTAATCGAAATCCTAACTTCCTATTAATATATTTATTGCAGCAAGAGCATGAATAGGGAGAGAGTGGCGATCCTTGACGTGGTTGATTATGGAAATAACCCCGTGGAAATTCCCTCCACCTGAACTCATTGTGGGGAAGCGCATTGCGTTTCCAAAAATAGTACGGTTGGCAGTGAGATACTAGAACACGTGAACATTTATTATGGCGGCATCAGATATAATCACAGGTAGAAACGTGGATAGATCCTCCGGATCAGGTGAGGAGAGACGATTGTGGGGAACCTGATAGCCATGTTCATGTTTTCCTTGGCGTTGTCAATGTTCAGGATGAGTGGAGAACACCAAATTTGATATCGTTATGCAAGTGCAATAGCAGGGGTACGTCTAGTATCAGTGATAGGGAAGTTTCGAGAACGTTCTGAAGGAGAGAAGTGTTTGTTACATTGATTAACAAGTGCAGCATATAAACGGTACCGCCGTGTCCACGCAATCGATCACCAATTCACACCAGTTCTGTGCTAAAGTACTTCCGCATCCGCCCCCTGCACACGATGGGCAATTTACAGAGGCCATAAACCTATGGAAATCCATCAACACGTTCCCACAGTTCCAGTTCAAAACGTTGGATGACGAGGGATAAATACCTCGAATGTTGGATGCGGAATTGGCTTTGAAAAAATGGCACTGGGTTATTTTCGAAGAAAAAAGATAACGATGGGGATGATTACATATTACTCTGGTGGGATGGCAGCGGTCAATACAGGAAGAATACCAGAAGACGTTGATACATTATTATAAACAATCCGCGTGTAGCCATTGTGTCACGGGATATATAAAATCTATAGGTGCAATAAATCAGTATACACGCCTGGTACTCTGCGTTTCACAGTTTGCACTGTTGAGGCCTTGAAGTAGCGGACTTCTTTGATAGTGTAAGAAAATAACTGCAGATGCCGGTACAAATCGAAGGTGTTTATTTCACAAAATGTTGGAGTAACGCAGCGGGCCAGGCAGCATCTCAGGAGAGAAGGAATGGGTGACGTTTCGGGTCTAGACTCTTCTTCGGACTTCTTTGATAAACTTAACACTGCTCGTTGAGACGAATTTTGCTGTCTGCCATTCTGCGCTGTCATGAAGAGCGCAAGTGGGTCGCAGGTGAAAGTGAGGTTTTGGTTACAGTTTAAAGAGACAATTCCTTCAAAACTCCTGTCGCTCATAACCTCCAATCCGGGCAGAATTCTGCCAAATTTCCCCTGCGCCCTCCTAAATGCCTCCCCATCATCCCTGTACCTCCCACAATTATACGGACAGATGCAAATTTTGAGCGCCCTATGCTTTTTAGTCCTTCCATAGTACACCACCTCACAATTGTCTACTACCTACCATTGTTCAGCCATTTTACCAACTAATCAATATCATCCTGAAACTAATTATTATATTCCTCACTGTAAACCATGCCATCATTTTTGTAGAAACCTGTAGAATTACTGATCATATCCCCCAATCCTCATATGGAAAGCGTAAAAGCAATAAGGTCGCCAGTACCGATCCTTTTCACATATACATGGACATAGTTTTCTAAATAGTTTTCTAAACAATATATACATACCTGAGGGTAGTGGGTACCAGAGGTGATGGTGGAGGCAGATGGCAACGTGGCATTGAAGGTGCTTTTGGAAAACCACATGGACATGTGAGGAATGGAGAGGTATGGATCATGTTCATCGACACGAGATTGGTTTATGTTGCCATCATGTTCGAGTCAGGGTTGAAGGGCGGATGCGGAAGTACTGCAGCACACAACTGATGTGAATTGGTGATCGATTACATAGAAACATAGAAAACATAGAAAATAGGTGCAGGAGTAGGCCATTCGGCCCTTCGAGCCTGCACCGCCATTCAATATGATCATGGCTGATCATCGAGCTCAGTATCCCGTACCTGACTTCTCTCCATACCCCCAGATCCCTTTAGCCACAAGGGTCACATCTAACTCCCTCTTAAATGTAGCTAATGAACTGGCCTCAACTACCTTCCGTGGCAGAGAAATCCACAGATTCACCACTCTGTGTGAAAAAAAACGTTCTCATCTCGGTCCTAAAAGAGTTCCCCCTTATCCTTAAACTGTGACCCCTTGTTCTGGACTTCCCAAACATCGGGAACAATCTTCCTGCATCTAGCCTGTCTAACCCCTTAAGAATTTTGTAAGTTTCTATAAGATCCCCCTCAATCTTCTAAATTCCAACGAGTACAAGCCGAGTCTATCTTCATATGAAAGTCCTGCCATTCCATGAATCAATCTGGTGAACCTTCTCTGTACTCCCTCTATGGCAAGAATGTATTTCCTCAGATTAGGAGACTAAAACTGTACGCAATACTCCAGGTGTGGTCTCACCAATGCCCTGTACAACTGCAGCAGAACCTCCCTGCTGCTATACTCAAATCCCCTCGCTATGAATGCCAACATACCATTCGCTTTCATCACTGCCTGCTGCACCTGCATGCCTACTTTCAATGACAGGTGCACCACGACACCCAGGTCTCGTTGCATCTCCCCTTCTCCTAATAGGCTACCATTCAGATAATAGTCTGCTTTCCTGTTCTTGCCAGTGGATAACCTCACATTTATGCACATTATACTGCATCTGCCATGCCTTTGCCCACTCACCTAACCTATCCAAGTCACGTTGCAGCCTCCTAGCATCCTCCTCACAGCTAACACTGCCCCCAGATTCGTGTCATCCGCAAACTTGGAGATGTTGCATTCAATTCCCTCGTCCAAATCATTAATATATATTGTAAATAGCTGGGGTCCCAGCACTGAGCCTTGCGGTACCCCACTAGTCACTGCCTGCCATTCTGAACAGGACCCGTTTATTCCTACTCTATGCTTCCTGTCTGCCAGCCAGTTCTCTATCCACATCAATACTGAACTGTAATACGTGTGCTTTAAGTTTGCATACTAATCTCTTATGTGGGACCTTGTCGAAAGCCTTCTGGAAGTCCAGATATAACACATCCACTGGTTCTCCCTTATCCACTCTACTAGTTACATCCTCGAAAAATTCTATAAGAATCGTCAGACATGATTTACCTTTCATAAATCCATGCTGACTTTGTCCAATGATTTGACCACTTTCCAAATCTGCTGCCATCCCATCTTTAATAACTGACTCTAGCATTTTCCCCACTACCGATGTTAGACTAACTGGTGTGTAATTCCCCGTTTTCTCTCTCCCTCCCTTTTTGAAAAGTGGGGTTACATTAGCTACCTTCCAATCCTCAGGAACTACTCCAGAATCCAAAGAGTTTTGAAAAATTATCACTAATAGAGTCATAGAGTCATAGAGTCCTACAGCACAGAAAGAGGCCCTTCGGCCCATCGTGTCCGTGCCGCCCGTTACCAAACACAGTCTAATTTTAATCCCTTTTTCCCGCATTTGGACCGTAGCCCTGAATGTTGTAGCACTTCAAGTGCCCATCCAAATGCCTCTTAAACGTTGTGAGTGTTCCCGCCTCCACCACCACCCCAGGCAGTGAGTTCCAGACTCCAACCACCCTCAGGGTGAAAAAGTTATTTCTCACATCCCCCCGAAACCTCCCTCCCCTTACCCTGTATCTATGTCCCCTCGTTGTTGAACCTTCCACCAGTGGAAGAAGTTCCCCGCCATCTACCTTATCTATGCCCCTCATGATCTTGTACACCTCGATCATGTCCCCTCTCAGCCTTCTCTGCTCCAGGGAAAACAACCCCAGTCTGCTCAGTCTCTCCTCATATCCGAGGCCCTTCATCCACTAATGCATCCACTATTTCTGGGGCTACCTCCTTAAGCACTCTGGGATGCAGCCTATCTGGCCCTGGGGATTTATCGGCCTTTAATCCATTCAATTTACTTAACACTACTTCCCGACTAACCTGGATTTCACTCAGTTCCTCCATCTCATTTGACCCCCGGTCCCCTGCTATTTCCAGCAGATTCTTTATGTCTTCCTTGGTGAAGACAGAACCAAAGTAGTTATTCAATTGGTGTGCCATGTCCTTGTTCCCCATGATCAATTCAACTGTTTCTGACTGCAAGGAACCCACATTTGTTTTAACTAATCTTTTCTCTTCACATATCTATAAAAGCTTTTGCAGTCAGTTTTTATGTTCCCTGCCAGTTTTCATATCATATCATATCATATACATACAGCCGGAAACAGGCCTTTTCGGCCCTCCAAGTCCGTGCCGCCCAGTGATCCCGCCCAGTGATCCCCGTACATTAACATTATCCTACACCCACTAGGGACAATTTTTACATTTACCCAGCCAATTAACCTACATACCTGTACGTCTTTGGAGTGTGGGAGGAAACCGAAGATCTCGGAGTAAACCCACGCAGGTCACGGGGAGAACGTACAAACTCCTTACAGTGCAGCACCCGTAGTCAGGATCGAACCTGAGTCTCCGGCGCTGCATTCGCTGTAAAGCAGCAACTCTACCGCTGCGCTACCGTGCCGCCCATTTTCTTTCATAATCTATTTTCCCTTTCCTAATTAAGCCATTTGTCCTCCTCTGCTGGACTCTGAATTTCTCCCAGTCCTCTGGTAGGCTGCTTTTTCTTGCTAATTTGTACGCTTCATCTTTTGTTTTGATACTATCCCTAATCTCCCTTGTTAGCCATGGATGCACTACCTTCGCTGATTTAATCTTTTGCCAAACTGTGATGAACAATTGTTGTAGTTCATCCATGCGGACTTTAAATGCCTTCCATTGCATATCCACCGTCAACCCTTTAAGAATCAATTGCCAGTCTATCTTGGCCAATTCACGTCTCATGCCCTCAATGTTACCTTTCCTTAAGTTCAGAACCGTTGTTTCTGAATTAACTAAGTCACTCTCCATCCTAATGAAGAACTCAACCATATTATGGTCACTCTTGCCCAAGGGGCCACGCACATCAAGACTGCTAACTAATCCTTCCTCATTACTCAATACCCAGTCTAGAATAGCCTGCTCTCTCGTTGGTTCCTCTGCATGTTGGCTTAGAAAACTATCCCGTATACATTCCAATAAATCCTCTTCCTCAGCACCTCTGCCAATTTGATTCACCCAATCTATATGTAGATTGAAGTCACCCATTATAACTGTTTTACCTTTGTTGCACGCATTTCTAATACCCTGTTTGATGCCATCCCCAACTCTACTACTACTGTTAGGTGGCCTGTACACAACTCCCACTAGCGTTTTCTGCCCGTTAGTGTTTCGCAGCTCTGCCCATATCGATTCCACATCCTAATGTCCTTCCATTCTATTGCGTTAATCTCCTCTCTAACCAGCAACGCTACCCACCTCCTTTCCTTTCTGTCTATCCCTCCTGAATATTGAATATCCCTGGATGTTCAGCTCCCAGCCTTGGTCATCTTGGAGCCATGTCTCCGTAATCCCAACAATATCATATTCATTAGTAACTATCTGCACATTCAACTCATCCACCTTGTTCCGAATGCTCCTTGCATTGAGACACAAAGCCTTCAGGCTTGTTTTTACAACACTCTTACCCCTTATACAATTATGTTGAAAAGTGGCCCTTTTTGATTTTTGCCCTGGATTTGTCTGCCTGCCTCTTTTACTATTGCTTCTACCGTCATTTTACACCCCTCTGTCTCTCTGCTCATGCTCCCATCCCCCTGCCACATTAGTTTAAATCCTCCCCGACAGCTCTAGCAAACACTCCCCCAAGGACATTGGTTCCATTCCAGCTCAGGTGCAGACCGTCCTGTTTGTACTGGTCCCACCTCCCCCAGAACTGGTTCCAATGTCCTAGAAATTTGAATCCCTCCCCCTTGCACCATTTTTCAAGCCACGTATTCATCTGAAATATCCTCCTATTTCTACTCTGACTAGCACGTGGCACTGGTAGTAATCCAGAGATTATTACCTTTGAGGTCCTACTTTTAAGTTTATCTCCTAGCTCCCTAAATTCACCTTGTAGGACCTCATCCCGTTTTTTACCTATATCGTTGGTGCCAATGTGCACCACGACAACTGGCTGTTCACCCTCCCCCTCCAGAATGTTCTGCAGCTGCACAGAGACATCCCTGACCCTTGCACCAGGGAGGCAACATACCATCGTGGAGTCCCGTTTGCGGCTGCAGAAACGCCTATCTATTCCCCTTACAAATGAATCCCCTATTACTATAGCCCTTCCACTCTTTTTCCTCCCCTCTTTTGCCGCAGAGCCACCCACGGTGCCATGAACTTGGCTGCTGCTGCCTTCCCCTGATGAGCCATCTCCCCCAACAGTATCCAAAATGGCATATCTGTTTAGGAGGGAGATGACCGCGGGGGACTCCTGCACTACCTGCCTACTGCTACGCTGGCTAGTGGCCACCCGTTTCCTTTCTGTCCGCTTATCTTTTACCTGCGGTGTGGCCAACTCACTGTACGTGCTATTCACGACCTTCTCAGCATCGTGGATGCGCCAGTATGAATCCAACCGCAGCTCCAACCGTTCAATGCGGTCTGCCAGGAGCTGCAGCTGGACACACTTCCTGCACACGTAGTCATCAGGGACACCGACAATATCCCTGATCTCCCACATGTTGCAAGATGAGCATTCCACGGGGACGATCTCACCTGACATGTCTTACCCCCAAATTAAATCAACTCCCTCTTAATCTTGTAAACTGTACCTTTACTAAAAAGCACTGTACCCTTAACTCACCGAACCCTTAACTCACCGAACCCTTAACTCACCGAACCCTTAACTAACCGAACCCTTAACTCACCGAACCCTTAACTCACCGAACCCATAACTCACCGAACCCTTAACTCACCGAACCCTTTACTCACTGAACCCTTAACTCACTGAACCCTTAACTCACCGAACCCTTAACTCACCGAACCCTTAACTCACCGAACCTTAACTTACCGAACCCTTAACTCACCGAACCTTAACTTACCGAACCCTTAACTCACCGAACCCTTAACTCACCGAACCTTAACTTACCAAACCCTTAACTCACTGAACCCTTAACTCACTGAACCCTTAACTCACTGAACCCTTAACTCACCGAACCCTTAACTCACTGAACCCTTAACTCAGAGAGGATCAGACATGTAGACATATTACAGAAGGATACACGATCCACAGTGTTGTTGCAGAGGGTGACTTTAACTTTCCGAATATAGACTAGAGCTTATTCGGTGCAAGGGGGTTGGACGACGCAGCGCGGCTGGGCGAGGCAGCGGTAGAGTTGCTGCCTTACATAGAAAATAATAGAAAATAGGTGCAGGAATAGGCCATTCGGCCCTTACAGCGATGGTAGCGCCGGTGACCCGGCTTCGATCCCAACTACGAGTATTGTCTGTTTGTACGTTTTCCCCGTGTCCTCCGTGGGTTTTCTCCGAGATCATCTGTTTCCTCCCACACTCCAACGGCTTACAGGTTTGTAGGTTAGTTGGCTTGGTAAATGTAAATATTGTCCCTGATGGGTGTAGGAGAGTGTTAATTTGCGGGGATCGCTGGTAGGCGCGTACCAGGTGAGCCGAAGGGCCTGTTTCCGCACGGTATCACTGAACTAAACTTAGTTGATTAAGTGTATCTGAGAAGAATTCCTGAAAAGAATTTTGATAATCCGACTCGAGGAGGGGCCACACTGACCGCTTGTATTGGAAAACATGTGACATGTTGCGGTGACAGAGTTTTTTCCACGATAGTGCTCATAATAAACGTTTTAAGATTGTTTATAATAGGAATAGGCCTGGATGGTGGTGGTGGTACTAAATTGGGACAAACCAGGTGACAAGGTCACTCGGCAGGAACAAGGGAAGGTAGATTTGGAGCTGTTATCCATTGGGTAAATGGTCAGCTCCTATTCGCTGTCGTTTAAAGGCCAGCTGAGACGTGGATGGATATGGGTCACATGCAGGCAGAGGAGGTTACATTAACACAGCATCATGTTCGACACAGACATTGTTGGCACACATGCCCGTCCCTATATTATATTGCTCTATGTTCAATGGACTCACATGCCAGGTGTGTTTTATAGACAATAGACAATAGGTGCAGGAGGAGGCCATTCAGCCGTTCGAGCCAGCACTGCCATTCAATGTGAACATGGATGAACATTCACAATCAGTACCCCGTTCCTGCCCTCTCCCCACACCCCCTGACTCCGCTATCATTAAGAGCCTTCTCTAACTCTCTCTTGAAAGCATCCAGAGAATTGGCCTTCTCGGGAAGACAATTCCACAGATTTACAACTCTGAGTAAAAAAGCTTTTCCTCATCTTCGTTCTAAATGGCCTACCCCTTATTCTTAAACTGTGGCCCCTGGTTCTGGACTCCCCCAACATCGGGAACATATATCCTGCCTCTAACGTGTCCAACCCCTTAATAATCTTATATGTTTCAATAAGATCCACTCTCATCCTTCTAAATTCCAATGTATACAAGCCCAATCTTAAACGAGATCAAGTCAAGTCAAGTTTATTTGTCACATATATATAAGTGATGTGCAGTGAAATGAAAGTGGCAACGTCTGCGGATTGTGCTAAACTACAAAACACAATAGAATTTTTTTTTTTTAAACACAATTTTTTTTTTAATACAGTAAATTAAATTAGTCCCTGGTGATACGAGAGTTAACAGTCCTGATGGCCTGTGGGAAGAAACTCCGTCTCATCCTCTCTGTTTTCACAGCGTGACAGCGGAGTCGTTTGCCTGACCGTAGCAGCTGGAACAGCCCGTTGCCGGGGTGGTAGGGGTCCCCTATAATGTTGCTGGCTCTGGATCTGCACCTCCTGATGTATAGGTCCTGCAGGGGGACGAGTGTAGTTCCCATGGTGCGTTCAACCGAACGCACTACTCTCTGCATGGCCTTCCTGTCCTGGGCACAGCTGTTCCCAAACCAGATTGTGATGGTTTCTACAGCCCCAGAGTAGAAGCACTGAAGGATCCTCAGAGAGACTCTAAATCTCCTGATAGGTGGTAAAGGCGCTGCCTTGCCTTACTCACCAGTGCGGCAATGTGTGTTATCCATGTCAGATCCTGTGTGATGTGGATTTCCAGGTATTTAAAGCTGCTCCCCCTATCCACAGTAATCCCATTTATCTCCAGTGGCGTGTACGTCCTCGGATTTTGAGCCATTCTAACGTCTACAATCAGCTCCTCAGTTTTTGTAACATTCAAGAGGAGGCTGTTATCCTGACACCAGAGTGCCAGATCAGCCACTTCCTCCCAGTAGGCCTTCTCATCGTTATCGGAGATCAGGCCCACCACCACAGTGTCATCAGCAAACTTGATGAAAACTTGATGATATGGGTTAGGGCAAGTGGTCGTTGCTTTAAAGGCGATTTAAAGAACAATTATTCCCACAAAGGCTGGTTACAATCTGGATCATACTAAACATAACTAAATTTCGGTCAACCCTGTTTTTGAATGACAAATAAAGAAATTCAATTCATTTCAATACTGCCCGTCAGGATGGTGGAGACACAAACCATCACAGTATTTAAGGACTATCTGTACAATCACTTCAAACCCCAATGTATAGAAGGCCACTCGCCCAGAGCGGGCGAATGGGGATAGTGTGGATAGGTCTTTGATATGTCAGCATAGTGAAGGTGGGCCGAAGGGTCTGTTTCTGTCCACGTGACTCTCACACCATTTCAGTGCGGGTGATCCACTTTAGCCAGTGTGCGTGAAACACGGACGGAACTCAAGTGGTGCAGTTAATTAAACAACATCGAAGATTGGCGCCAATTGAGGTTTAGGCTCATTATTGTCACGTGTGCAGAGTTACAGCGGAAAGTGGTCTTTTACATGTTATCCCATCAAAATCTGTCAATACTATGCATAAATCAAACCAAATGTCATTACAATAGCGAGCGAATAGAAAGGCACATAATGTAAAATATGGTTCTCAGCATTTCAGCGCATCAGTTCCATAGACAGTATTTATTCACAAAATACTGGAGTAACTCAGCAGGTCAGGCAGCATCTCTGGAGAGAAGGAATGGGTGACGTTTCGGGTCCAAAAAGTCACCCATTCCTTCTCTCCAGAGATGCTCCCTGACCTGCTGAGTTACTCCAGCATTTTGTGAATAAATACCTTCGATTTGTATCAGCATCTGCAGTTATTTTCTTATAGTTCCATAGACAGAGTCCGTCCCCAAATGACATAGGCGTTAAGACTTTAGAGTCACAGCGCGGAAACCAGCCCTTCTGCCCATCGAATCCGCGCGGACCACCACACACTCTGTACACTGGCTCTATCCTACACACTAGTGACAATTTACAATTTCACGGAAGCCAATTAACCTGGGAGAAAACCGGAGAAACTCACGCGGCCACACCGAGAAAGTACAAACTCCGCACAAACAACACCCGTAGTCACGATCGAACCCGCGTCTCTCGCCTTGTGAGACAGCAACTCTATCGCCGCGCAGTTACTGAAACTGTTGATCTACTACTCAGGTTAATTAGGCTACAACCCCCGCACGTCTTTGGAATGTGGGGGGAAACCAGAGCACCGGGACAAAAATCACGCGGTCGCAGGGAAAACGTAGAAACTCTGTATAGGAGGATGGAACCCGGGTCTCTGGCGCTGTAAGGCAACAACTCTACCGCTGCCGCTCAGAGATACTGGAGAATCAAGCAGTGCGTACTGCTCGAAGCCTTCAGGCCGAACACTGACCAGTCGCTGATGCCTAATTAAGTCTAATGATTCTTATCACACAAGTGAATTGAGTTGAATTGCCATTCGAGGACCATGTAACAAAGAAAGGTTCAGATTCAACAACAACAACTGCATATGTTCTAGGAGCGGAATTAGGCCATTCGGCCCATCAAATCTACTCCGCCATTTAATCATAGCTGATCTGTCTTTCTCTCCAAACCCCATTCTCCCCACCAGCCTGACCGCGGGAGAAGACATTCTGGCCTTCCATCACAGTGAGGAGGGGACTGGAGGAGACTCACTGTGATGGATGTTTCTTTTTTTTTGTGTGTTGGTTGGGGTTGTGTAATTTGCTTGTTTTATTGCTTTTATTATTGGACAGTGGGTGACTAAATTTCCTCCAAAAAACTTGTTTTTTTGGATGACAAATAAAGATATCTTGATCTCTTAACCTTGATCTCTTGATCTTGAACCTCTGACACCGTAATAACCAAGAGTTAATTAATTACAGAATTAATTACACAACTAATTAAACTCAGTTAACAGGCAAAAAACACGTCGGCACACGCTATAACAGGTGAAATAAATGAACTAGATTGCTGCAATGGGTGAATGCGGATGTATTTAAAGAGTGGGAGGCGGGCTGATGTAACGTGCTCCGATGGCCCACTCCGAAGGCAATGGGGACGAACTGGCCGTCCTCGTCTGTCCCATTTGCGTGGGGCTGTTTGTCGACCCAGTCCTTGTCCAGTGCGACCGTAACTTCTGCCGGAGTTGCATCGTCTCCTACCGGCAAGCCGAGCGGGGGTCGCTCTGTTGTCCGGAGTGTGCCCAGGACACGCTCGATCTGGGCCTGCAGTCCAACCGGGTTCTGAGGAATGTGGCCGAGAAGGTGCGGAGGCTGGTCGAGGAGGACGAGGGGGAGCGGGCAAATGTGTGCGGCCACCACGGGGAGAGGCAGAGCCTGGTGTGCGAGACGGACGGGATGTTGGTTTGCCCCGTGTGCCGCGACTCCAAGTTGCACAAAGATCACAAGTTCAGGCAGCGCAGCGAGTTCATTGCGACCTGTAAGGTAAGGAGGCCAACCGAAAACAACGAGTGGCGGTTGTGCTCGGAATGGATTTGGCTCGGCATAGAGTCAAGAAACGGGCCTTTCGGCCCAACTTGAGGCAACTAGTCTAACCTGCCCACATTTGATCCATGTCCCTCCAAACCTGTCTATTCATGTACCTGTCTAACTGTTTATTAAATGTTGGGTTAGTCCCTCATCTGGCAGCTCGTTCCATACCTGAATGGTGGCCGATTAGGAGTAGGGGAGATGCAACGAGACTTGGGTGTCGTGGTACACCAGTAGGCATGCAGGTGCAGCAGGCAGTGAAGAAAGCGAATGGTATGTTGGCATTCATAGCGAAGGGATTTGAGTATAGGAGCAGGGAGGTTCTGCTGCAGTTGTACATGGCATTGGTGAGACCACACCTGGAGTATTTCGTACAGTTTTGGTCTCCTAATCTGAGGAAAGACATTCTTGCCATAGAGGGAGTACAGAGAAGGTTCACCAGATTGATTCCTGGGATGGCAGGACGTTCATATAAAGAAAGACTGGATAGACTCGGCTTGTACTCGCTGGAATTTAGAAGATTGAGGGGGGATCTTATAGAAACTTACAAAATTCTTAAGGGGTTGGACAGGCTAGGTGCAGGAAGATTGTTCCCGATGTTGGGGAAGTCCAGAACAAGGGGTCACAGTTTGAGGATAAGGGGGAAGTCTTTTAGGACCGAGATGAGAACGTTTTTTTTCACACAGAGTGGTGAATCTGTGGAATTCTCTGCCACAGAAGGTAGTTGAGGCCAGTTCATTGGCTATATTTAAGAGGGAGTTAGATGTGGCCCTTGAAGCTAAAGGGATCAGGGGGTATGGAGAGAAGGCAGGTACGGGATAGAGTTGGATGATCAGCCATGATCATATTGAATGGCGGTGCAGGCTCGAAGGGCCGAATGGCCTACTCCTGCACCTATTTTCTATGTTTCTATACACCCACCACCCTTCGTGTGTAAACATTACCCCTCCGATTTTTATTAAATCTTTTCCTCCTCACCTCAAACTTGTGTTCTCTGGACATCAGGGACCTTAAATAGGGGGCCACAATTGACTCCACAGTCAAAAAGGCCCAACAGAGGATGTACTTCCTGAGGCAACTGAAGAAACAAAATCTGCCACAGGCAATGATGGTCCAATTCTATACTGCTATCATTGAGTCCGTCCTCACCTTCTCCATCATGGTCTGGTTTGGCTCAGCCACCAAGCACGACATCTAGAGGCTGCAACGGATCGTTCGCACAGCTGAGAAGGTTGTTGGCTGCAACCTTCCCCCCATTGACGAACTGTACACTGCAAGGGCCAGGAAGCGAGCGGGCAAGATCATCTCTGACCCCACTCACCCTGGCCACAAACTCTTCGAAGCACTTCCCTCTGGAAGGCGACTCCGGACTGTCAGAGCAGCCACAGCCAGACATAAAAACAGTTTTTTTCCACGAGTGATAGTTCTACTCAATAACCAAAGTCTGTAGTCTCTTTTGTGCTCTGGTTTATTTTTACCCACATGTTTAGACCGTAATTTTGTATCCTTATTGTTTTGATGTGGTTATGCTTTATTCCTAATTGTTAACTGTATGTTTGTGATGTCATTTGTGAGCGGAGCACCAAGGCACATTCCTTGTATATGGATACTTGGCCAATAAACTTATTCATTCATTCAACTTCTCTATTCGCCTACTCTGGGCAAGAGGCTCTGTGTATCTATCTAATCTATTCATTTCATGATCTTGTGTTCCTCAATAACATCGCCCCTCATCCACATGCACTCTAAGGAATAGAGTCCCAGCCTCCTCAACCTCTTCCTATACCTCAGACCCCCTAGCCCTGGCAACATACTTGTAAACCTTCTCTGTACCCTTTCCAACTTGACAACATATTTCCTATAACACGGTGCCCAGAACTGAACAGTGTTCTAAATGCGGTCTCGCCAACATCTTGTACAACTGCAACATGACCTCCAATTTCTGTATTCAATGCTGACGAATGAAGGCCACTGTGCCAACAGCCTTTTTGAGCACCCAATCTACCTGCGACTCCACCTTAAATGAACCATACAGCGACACTTCTAGATCGCTCTGTTCTACAACACTAATGTTAGAGCCCAACCATCCACTGTGTAGGTCCTGCCCATGTTAAACTTCCGAAAATGAAACACCCCACATTTCTCTGCATTAAATTCCATCACCCATTCCTCAGCCCGCTTGCCCAAGCGATCAAGATTCTGCTAGAATTCTTCGCTATCTGCAAAACCACATATATTTGTATAATCTGCAAACTTGCTGATCTTCCCATGTTCGTTCTCATCCAAATATTTGATATAGATGTCGAACAGTAACGGGCCCAGCACCGACCCCTGAGGCACACCACCAGTCACGAGCATCTTGTCGGAGAAGCAACGTTCCACCATCACTCTTCCCTTCCTTCCATTAAGCCAATTTTCTCTCTTTTCAGCTACTGTGTCTCTCCCTGGATCCCCTGCGACCCACCACGCCAGGGCAGCCTTCCATGCGGAACCTTGATGAACCTTGATGAATGCTCTTGTTAATGTCCATGCATACAACATCTACAGCTCAGTCTTCCTCGACCTCTTTGTTCACGTCTTCAAAAAAGCGCAAATCAGATTTGTGGGACACGACCTCTATAGTACCCAGCGTTGTCCCTACAGCCCTTCTTGATTAGAAGCACAGCATTTGTTACCCTCCAGTCTCTCCTGTGTTTAAAGGCGACTAGTAATTTTCACCCAGGGCTCCAGCAAATTCCCTTCTAGTTTCCCACAATGTCCTCAGATATATCTGATCTGGCCCTGGAGATTAGATTGTCCATACTGTGTGTAGGATAGTGTTCGTGTGCTGGGATCGCTGATTGGTGCGGACTCGGTGGGCATCTGTAAACTAAGCTTTATAAAAAAAGTAAGGGGTAGGCCATTTAGGACTCGGATGACGAAAAACCTTTACACCCAGGAGCTGTGAATCTGTGGAATTATCCATCACAAAACGCAGTGGCCAATGCTAGATACATTCAAGAGAGAATTAGATATAGCTCTTTGGACTAACGGAATCAAGGGATATGGGGAGAAAGCAGGAACGGGGTACTAATTTTGGATGATCAGCCTTGATCATATTGAATGGCGGTGCTGTCTCGAAGGGCCGAATGGCCTACTCCTGCACCTATTTTATATGTTTCTTTTGAGGCACAAGGGATCCAAGTTGTTTTGGCAAACTAGAGGCAAAACTGATTCGGCGACAGGAGGCAGAGGGCAGTGGTGGAGGGCTCTTTATCTGACTGGAGATTTGTGAGTAGTGGCGCGTCACAGTTTACAAGAACGATCCCAGGAATGAGTGGGTTAACCTATGATGAGCGTTTGTCGCACTGGGCCGGTACTCGCTGGAGTTTAGAAGGATGAGGGGGAACCGCATTGAAACGTACAGAATAGTGAAAGGCTTCGATGGAATGGATGTGGAGAGGATGCTTCCACCAGTGGGAGACTCGAGGACTGTAGGTCATAGCCTCAGAAATAAAGGAGGTTCTTTTAGGAAGGAGATGAGGAGAAAATTTCTTTGTCAGACAGTGGTGAATCAGTGGAATTCGTTGCCACAGAAGGCTGTGGAGGCCCAGTAAGTGGATATTTATAATGCAGAGAGAGATAGATTCTTGATTAGTACAGGTGTCGGAAGGTCTGGGGAGAAGACAAGTGAACGGGCTGAGGAGGTAGAGATAGATCAGCCACGATTGAGTGGTGTAGTAGATTTGATGGCCCGAATGGCCTAATTCCGCTCCTATTACCAATGACCTTATGATCGGAATGATCAGTGTCAGATTGTTGGTCACGTGCAATGATGACTTGGATGACAACATAGGCTCTGATAAACAATTCTGCCAATGATACACAACATTTGCAGAAAGTAGATGTGAATGTTTAAGGATATCGTGATGTAGATGATGGGGAGGGGCTGGTGGAAGCAAATACATTAGGGACATTCTTAGTCACGTGTGTGACCAAAAATATGAAACATTGTGGAATACATCTCTTCCAATTCAGGTATACTCTCTCGTACTGTATATATGACTTGTATATGTCAAAGTTTATTAAGTGAAATTTTTATAAGATATGCTGACAATGTTTGTTTAGTGTCAGAGGTCAAATATGACTGGCCACATGTGTGACCTCACACGGAAGCATTTTTTCATAACTCAGTTTTATCTTGCAAAGTCTTTTTAAAAAGACATGCATTGTAGTTCCGCATGCAGGACAATACCAATGAATAAGATTAATCTCTTACAATAATTTTTTTAACGTATTAATTTATAGACAATAGGTGCAGGAGGAGGTTCGGCCCTTCGAGCCAGCACCGCCATTCAATGTGATCATGGCGGATCATTCTCAATCAGTACCCCGTTCCTGCCTTCTCCTCGGACTCCGCTATCCTTAAGAGCTCTATCTAGCTCTCTCTTGAATGCATTCAGGGAATTGGCCTCCACTGCCTTCTGAGGCAGAGAATTCCACCACTAATGTGATGATATCTGGTCACATGTGTGACATTTTGGTTCACTTTCCAAAGAATGGCCCAATAGTGATATTTTCAGAGGCTTTTTGAAAGGGAATATGCTGGGAATGGTAGGATATGGAGCACGCTATACATAGTACAATAATGTATACACTGTAGATAACCCCATTACTAGTGCAAAAAAATCAGAAATCCTTAGTTCAGCCAAAGTTAGCCCATCATTCATTGTTATTGTTTTGTGTCTTTGAACTTGGTGATCATGGTTTTCAATCCTATATCATTTTCTGGATGGTAGAAGCGAAAGAAAGCATGGCCAGGGTGGTGTAGGCCTTTGATATTGACTGCTGTTTGAGCCAGTGCCGCTTACAGATCCCTCTAATTCAGCAGCCAAGATGGGCAAGGCAGTGTCTACCATTCTGTAATCTCCTTTATTCACGGGCATTCGAGTTGCTGGATCAGGCCATAATGAAACCACTGTTGTTTAATTTACTTTAGAGAAAAAATGCGGAAACGGGCCCTTCGGCCCACCGAGTCCGCACCGACCAGCGATCCCCGAACACTAACATGATACTACACACTAGGGATAATTTACAATAATACCAAGCATATTAACCCTACAATCTGTACGTCTTTGGAATGTGGGATGAAACTGAAATTCTCGGAGAAAGCCCATGCGGGAACGGGGAGAACGTACAAAGTCGGTGCAGACAGTAGCCGTAATCAGGATCGAACTTGGGTCTCCGTTGTGCCGTGCTGTGTGGTATTCCCTTCCGCTCTTGACTGCTCACTCCCATTCTCCCTGTCCCCAACAGGCCAAAGGTGCTGCTCTCCTGAACTCGCTGAATCAGAAGATAGAAGCTTTGAAAACAGCTGTGGAGAAGCAAGAACTCGAGGTTTCTGGAACAAAGGTAAATGAGTCCGATCTGCCCATCCACTAGAAGGCCTGTAGTCTGCAGCAACTGTTCAGTGCACAAATCCAAACCTGGTCCTGACATGAAACGTCTTCTACCCATTCCTTCCACAGATGCTGCCTGACCCGCTGAGTTCTTCCAGCACTTTGCTTTGGTCAAGATTCCAGCATTTGCAATTCCTTGTGCTGCATGAAACTGAATTGTTGGAAACACTCTGGTCAGGCAGTGTCTGTGGAGAGAGTTTATAGTCTTGCCGGTCCAGTGTTAATGAAGGGTCCTTGACCTGAAGAGTTGTTTGTTTCTCCCTCTGAGTATAGAAGTTGGGAGAGAGACACAAAAAGCTGGAGTAACTCAGTGGGACAGGCAACATCTCTGGAGAGAATGAATGAGTTGAGGCTCGAAACTTCACCTATTCCTTCTCTCCAGATATGCTGCCTGTCCTGCTGAGTTACTCGGGCATTTTAGGTCCATCTGTGATTTAAACCAGCATTTGCAGTTCCTTCCTACACATAGAAGTTCGGAAGTCATGTTGCAGTTATGCAAGATGTTCGTGAGGCCGCATTGTGACCATTATGTTCAGTTCTGGGCGCCATTTTATAGGAAAGATGTTAAGTTGGAAAGGGTGCATTGAAAATTTACAAGGATGTTGCCTGTAGTCGAAGGCCTGAGCTGTTGATAGAGCGGTTGAGTAGACTAGGACTCTATTCACTGGAGCGCACGAGGATGAGGGATGATCTTATAACGGTGGGTAAAATCGTGAGACGAATATATCGGATGGACGCACAGAGTCTCTTGCCCAGAGTGAGGAAATCGAGAACCAGAGGGCACGGGTTATGGTGAAGGTGGAAAGATTTTACAGGAATCCGAGGGGTAACCTTTTCAACAAAGGGTGGTGGGTGGAACGAGCTGCCGGAGGAGGTCGTTCAGGCAGGGGCTATCGTGGTTTAAGAAGCAATTGGACAGGTACATGGAAAGGGCAGGTTAAGAGGGTTAGGGGGCAAACGCAGGCAAGTGTAGATGGGACATGCTTACAGTAAATTGTGGACGCAGCCCAGATCATCACGCAAACCAATTTACTTTCTGTTCGCTCCATCTACACCTCGCGCTGCCTCAGCAAGGCCAGCAGCATAATCAAGGACGAGTCGCAGCCCGGCCACTCCCTCTTCTCCCCTCTCCAATCGGGTAAAAAGTACAGAAGTGAAAACGCACACCTCCAGATTCAGGGACAGTTTCTTCCCAGCTGTTATCAGGCAACTGAATCATCACTGGGCATTGGTGAGACCACACCTGGAGTATTGCATACAGTTTGGGTCTCCTAATCTGAGGAAAGACATTCTTGCCATAGATGGAGTACAGAGAAGGTTCACCAGATTGATTCCTGGGATGGAAGGACTTTTATATGAAGAAAGACTGGATAGACTCAGCTTGTACTCGCTGGAATTTAGAAGATTGAGGGGGGATCTTATAGAAACTTACAGAATTCTTAAGGGGTTGGACAGGCTAGATGCAGGCAGATTGTTCCCGATGTTCGGGAAGTCCAGAACAAGGGGTCACAGTTTAAGGATAAGGGGGGTCTTTTAGGACTGAGATGAGAAAGTTTTTTTTCCACACAGAGAGTGGTGAATCTGTGGAATTCTCTGCCACAGAAGGTAGTTGAGGCCAGTTCATTGGCTATATTTAAGAGGGAGTTAGATGTGGCCCTTGTGGCTAAAGGGATCAGGGGGTATGCAGAGAAGGCAGGTACGGGATACTGAGTTGGATGATCAGCCATGATCATATTGAATGGCGGTGCGTACAGGCTCGAAGGGCCGAATGGCCTACTCCTGCACCTATTTCCTATGTTTCTATCCTATCACAATCAGAGTGCAGTCCTGAACTACTATCTACCTCTTTGGTGAGCCTCGGACTATCCTTGACCGGACTTTGCTGGCTTTATCTCGCAATAAACGTTATTGGCTTGTCATGTAACAATGGCTCGATTGTAATCATGTATTGTCTTTCCGTTGACTGGTTAGCACACAACGAAATATTTTCACTGAACTGAACATGTTGGTTGGTGTGGGCAAGTTGGGCCAACAGGCCTGTTTCCGCCCCGTCTGACTGAGTCTATGGCTCGCTGCCTGATCTAAGCATGTGTAGTACTTCCTGTTACCATTTTGGTTTTCCGGAAGATGCAGTTTCATTTACTTTCCCTAAACCATTGAAACTAAACCATATATCTGCTATTTCTAAGGTACTAAGCACTGCAATCTAAATACAAATTTCCCGTTCTGGTACAAGGAGACTAAAACGGGTCGTTGTTCATTTGATGCTGTGGTTTGTAACAGCTGTAGTAAAGCATAACTTTTTTCAAAAATTAAAATTATTCAAAATGTATATAAAATTGAAACATCCTAGTACTTGTGTCTTCCTCAAATTAAGAGACCAAAACTGCACACAATACTCCAGGTGTGGTCTCACCAGGGCCCTGTACAACTGCAGAAGGACCTCTTTGCCACATTCCACATTTCTTGGAAGAAAATGTACCATTTCAATTGCATCCCAATTTACCCATCTGTTCATTCCAACAGCATCCCAATCATCATCCTGCAACTTTCTGTCGATTTGGTACACTTTGTTTTGTCTCATCCTTACAAAATGGTTGATGTCCACATTAGACTGCACTTGCCAACGTTTTGTCCGATTATCTAATGAGTTAACCTTCTCCAAACCTAGCTGGTCAGGCGGCATCTGCAGAAAAAGAATCAGGTGATGTTTTTGGTCGGGACACTTCGGACTGGAGACTTCGGGGGTAGGAGTTGACTTGAGGTTGAAAATAAACTGGACTTGAAAATGTACCAAGCTGAGGGTGTATTTTTTGACGGACGATAGCCCAACATGCTGGAGTAACTCAATGGACCAGGCACCATCTCTGGATAGAAGCGATGGGTGACGCTTTGAGCTGGGACTCTTCTCCAGACTGATGGTAGAGCTGTAGATAGACACAGAATGCAGGAATAACTGAGTGGGACAGGTAGCATCTCTGGACAGAAGGAAAGGGTGATTCTTCGGGTCGAGACACTTCTTTAGAAATGTTGCCCGTCCCGTTGAGTTACTCCAGCATTTTGTCTGTCTGCGGTGTAAACCAGCATCTGCAGTTCCTTCCTACAGTGTATTTTTTGACATTTCACCAGGAGCTTACTTGCCTGAATTCTGTGTGTCCGAAGGAACTGCAGATGCCGGTTTAAACTGAAGATAGACACAAAATGCTGGAGTAACTCAGTGGGACAGGCAGCAGCTCTGGAGGGAAAGAATGTGACATTTCGGGTCGGGCCTGAATGTATAAAGTCTGAAGAAGGGTGCCTACCCGAAACATCACCCATTCCTTCTCTCCAGCGATGCTACCTGTCCCACTGAATTGCTCCAGATTCTTGTGTCCATCTCAGAATTCGGGCAGATAGACATAAAAAGCAGGAGTAACTCAGCGGGACAGGCAGTATCACTGGAAAGGAGGAATGGGTGACTTTTCAGGTCGAGACCCTTCTTCAGATTAGTTGGGGATTAGGGAAACGAGATATAGATGATGTAGAAAGATAAAGAACGATGACTTAAAGATGTGCACAAAAGTAACAACCAGGCCATTGTTAGCTGATTGTTGGGTGAAAACGAGATGCTGGTACGACTTGGATGGGGGAGGGATAGAGAGAGAGGGAATGCCGGGGTTATTTGAAGTTGGAGAAATCAACATTCATATCACTGGGCTGCAATATGTTGGAGAAAAACTGCAGATGCTGGCTTAAATCGAAGGTAGACACAAAATGCTGGAGTAACTGAGCGGGTCAGGCAGCATCTCGGGAGAGAAGGAATGGATGACATTTAGGGTCGAGACCCGTCAGACTGAAGAAGGGTCTTGACCCGAAACATCACCCATTCCTTCCCTCCCGAGATGCTGCCTGACCGGCTGAGTTACCCCAGCATTTTGTCTACCACTGCCCAAGCGAAATATGAGGTGCTGTTCTGACAATTTGTGTTTGGCAACACTCTGACAATGGAAGAGTCCTAGGACAGAAATGTCAGTGTGGGAAGGGGAATTGAAGTGTTCTGTAACCCGGAGATCAGCTCGGTTCAGGCGGGCTGAATCCTAACTTGTGTGTTTTGTTCCGTTGAGGAAATGGGCTGCGACCTGATCTGCCACGTTACGCAGCAGTTCACCGATCTGCACCAGTTTCTCAATGAAGGCGAGCAGCAGCTGACGAGGAAGCTGGAGGTTCAGGTGGAAATCAACCTGGCGGCTATGGATAGAAACCTGGCCGGCATGCGAGCCTCCCTCCTCTCCATGGAGAGGGACGTCACCAACATCGAGACCAAGCTGGAGCAAAGTGATATCACCGCTCTCCAGGTACCGTGTCCTTGCTTTGGAAACTCAAGGGACTGCGGATGCTCGTTTGCAAAGCACAATGCTGGAGTAACTCAGGGGGTCAGGGGTAGCATCTCTGGGTAACTTTCCGCGTCTGAAAAAGGGACTTGTCCAGAAACGTTGCCCACTCCTTCTCTCCAGAGATACTGCCCGTCCCACTGAGTTACCCCAGCTTTATGTGTCTATCTTCCTCCAGATACTGTGTCCTTGCCATGGAAATGCAACGGACTGCAGATGCCGGTTTACAAAACACAGTGTTGCAGTAACTCGGTGCGCCGGGGGCAGCATCTCTGGAGGGTATGGATAGGCGAGGGGGTCGGGACCTTTTCACAGACCCTTGGGTTAGAACATAGTGGCGGGGCTGCTGCCTTGCAGTGGCGGGGATCCGGGTTCATTCCTGACCGCGGGTGCTGAATTTCTGGTGTTTGCAAGTTCTCCCTGCGACCCTGTGGGTTTCCTCCAGATGCCCTTGTTTCCTTCCACCACCCAAAGACATCCAGGTTTATAGGTTAATTGGCTTCTGCAAAGATTGCTCCTAGTAGGGTAGAACACGCTGCCAGAGGAGGTAATTGAGGCAGGGACTCTCTCAACATTTAAGAAACAGGTGGACAGGTACAAGGATGGGACAGGTTTGGAGGGATGTGGACCAAACGTGGGGAGATGGGACCAATGTAGCTGGGACATGTTGGCCGGTGTGGGAAAGTTGGGCCGAAGGGCCTGTTTCCGCACTGTATCACTCTGACTCTAACTCTCCCTGGTCTTTGTCTGCCCTCTTGCTGCACGAAAACCTCACGTAGTTCCTTGCTCTTCCAGGAGATCACCTGTTGCAGGGACCGGTAAGCATTTGAGTATTAGACCATTGTAATAGTTCTCCATTCCTGCGTCAGAGGTCTGAGTACAATGGATTGTTAACATCGTTATGATCCGCAGGTTCCCTGCAGAAATTCCAGCTGCTGTATCAAGGAACATCTGCCTCGGAACATTCAAGGGACCTTTACAATACAAACTATGGAGGGAAATGCAGAATTTCATCCGGCCAGGTAAATGAAAGATATTTTCCTTGTACAAACATACAAACTCCGTACAGGCAGCACCCGTAGTTGGGATCGAACCAGTGTCTCTGGCGGTCAACTGTGGAAACTCTACCACTGTTCCAAAATTATACCGTAAAATATACAAAACTTAACTTTCCATAAATAATGCATTCTCTTTGAAATGGGAGTAAATCCTATTCTCTCTCATAGCATCCTTTCATCTGACGTGAGGTTCACTGCCCTATAATTCCCTCGATTCTCTCCACGTTCTTCTTTTTTAAAAAAGGAACAGAATCATTTACTCAGTCCTTTGGGACTTTGCGTGTGGAGGGAGAAGGTGCAAAGGGCATTATCAAGCCTCCTGCAAGCTCCTCTCTGGCCCCTGTAAATAACTCAGGATAAATCCCACCAGGTCCTGGGGATTTATCCACCTGAATGCTCTTCAAGAGTTTCAATACCATCTTCATCCCAAACCATCCTTGCATATTAGTATTGTCCACACTGGTCTCACTGTCCTCCTTGTCCTCTTCATTAAGCAGAAGCAAAGTGCACGTTTAGTGCCTTGCCTGCATCCCCAGAACCCAAGCACAAATTAACTTTCAACCCGGTGGTATGAATGTTGATTTCTCTAAGTTCAAGTAACCTTTGCATCCCCTTCCCACCCTCCCCACCCCCACCCCAGTCGTTGTACTTGTGTGGATTGTCATGTACATGAAGAGAGATGGCAAATTAATGAAATTTGGAGGATCTGTGTTTGTTTTGGGTATGAATGGTTACGCTGTTAGGCAGGCCCAACACGAAATGAGTCAAAGATGCAGTAGACAGTCAGAACCTTTTCTTCTACAGGATGGAAATTTCAAATGCCAGAGGACACTGTTTTATTCAGAGAGGGGCAAAGCTTAAGACGTACAGGTGTGCAGGTTAATTGCCTTGGTATAAGTGTGAATTGTCGCTAGTGTGTATCGGATAATGTTAGTGTGCGGGGATTGCTGGTCGCTGTGGACTGAAGGGTCTGTTTCCACGCTGTATCTCTAAACTAAAGTTAAAGGAGATTTTTTACATGGTCAGTGCCTGGAGCATGCTAGCAGTGGCAGTGGAGGCAGAGGATGGTGGCTTGTAGAGATATAGCACAGACACAGGCCCTTCAGCCCATCGAGTCTGTGATCCTCACACATTGACACTATCCCACACACATCGGCGAGCACGCGACAAAAGCTTTCCCCTGTACCTCAGTACATGTGACAATAAACTAAACTGTAACTGCAACAAGGGACAATTTAACCAGGCCAATTAACTTGCAAACCTGTATGTCTTTCGAGTATGGGCAGAAACCAGGGCTTCTGTAGAAAACCCAGATATCACAGGGAGAACGTCCAAACTCCATATGGACTGCACCCGTAGTCAGCATTGAAGTCGCGTCTCTGGTGCTGCAAGGCACGAACTCTACCGCTGCACCACCTTGCTGGCATTGAAGACCTTTAGGTAGGTACACGAATAAAGAGGGACTTGGATAATATGCAGGCTGGTAAGAGTTGGGCTTGGCATTATATTCGGCACATGCATTATTGGCTGAATGGCCTGTTCTATGGCACACATTACTCAGAATAAAAGGACGTACCTTTAGAAAGATGAGGAGGGATTTCTTTAGTTGGGGGGTGGTAAATCTGTGGAATTCATTATCTCAAAGGTTGTGGAGGCCAAGTCAATGGATACTTTTGTGAAGATTGATGGACTCTAGATTAGTGCGGGTGTCAGGGGTTACAGGGAAAAGGCAGGAGAATGGGGTTGAGAGGGAAAGATAGATCAGCCATGATTGAATGGCGGAGTAGGCATGATGGGCTCAATGGCCTAATTCTGCTCATGCAATTTATGTACCTAGAGGGATAACAGTGTGGAAACAGGCCCTTCAGCCCAATTTACCCACACAGCATGTCCCAGCTACACTAGTCCCACCTGCTTGTGTTTGGTCCATATCCCTCAACTTGTCCTATCCATGTACCTGTCCAAATGTTTCTGAAATGTTGCAATAGTACCAGCCTCAACTACCTCCTCTGGCAGCTCATTCCATACATCCACCACCCTCTGTGTGAAATGTTACCCCTCAGATTCCTATTAAATCTTTCTACCTTCACCTTAACCCTTTGTCCTCTGGTCCTCGATTCCCCCACTCTGGGTAAGACTCTGTAAGTGCCCGATATTCTAACCTTGTCAACTTATGAACTCTATTTCAGCTCCTGCTGCCCTGACACTGGATCCTCGAACGGCAAACCCTTGGCTCCTGCTGTCCGAGGACTTGGCCAGCGTGATGGTTGTGGAGGACAACCAAGTTGTCCCTGATGACCCGGCAAGGTTCGATGTGTGCGTCTCTGTCTTGGCCGCAGAAGGGTTTGTGGACGGGACACACTATTGGGAGGTGGAGGTGGCGGGCAAGTCCAAATGGGATGTGGGAGTGGCCAGGGAGTCTATCTGCAGGAAGGGTGACATTGTCCCGAAGCCAGAGAATGGATACCTGGTCCTGTCTCTGAGCAATGGGAACGAGTACTGTGCTCTCGCCTCCCCAAACCCCATCCCACTGCCCATAATGGAGCAACCAAACAGGATTGGAGTCTACCTGGATTACAAGGGAGGTCAAGTGTCCTTTTATGATGCTGGTAACCTGTCCCACCTTTACACCTTCGCAGAGACTTTTACAGAGAGGATATTTCCTTTCTTTTGTCCCTGTTTGAATGACACTGGAGACAACAGTGCTCCACTCTCCATAAGAGCATTCCATTAACTGGCTGCTAAAGATCTGATCCGATCAAAATGTCTGTATCCAACACAGTGCCTGAAATGATGATGGCTGTGAGGAGACGGATGTGGTTTGAAGTGTCCTGATCTAACCTCTTGTGGCTTGTTCAATGGTTTTTGAAGATTTGTCCAACAAAACTGTTGTCTACTTGTGTGGGATGAGTCCCATAATGTGTTAATAAATTGTGTGTTGGACAAACAGCAACTTCTTTGTTTATCTCTTCCAATTCTTCAGACACTCGGCCTCACAGCCCAATTGTGATTCAATCAGTTATCTAGTAGCAGAATAGTTGCCTGCCAAGAATTGGAAATTGACAAGAGTTGTAACAGCTGACCGACAGTTGGTGGCTTACAACGCCAGAGACCCGGGTTCCATCCTGACTACGGGTGCTGTTTGTGCAGACTTTGTATGTTTAGTTTAGAGATGCAATGAGGAGACAGGCTCTTCGGCCCGGCTAGTCAGCGGCGAATGGTGATCCGTGTACACTGACACTCCTACACACACTGGGGACAATTTACATTTTTCTAATCCAACCAGCCCATTTGGCCCTGCTTGAATGACACTGGAGACAACAGTTTGGAGATACAGCGCGAAAACAGGCCCTTCGGCCCACCGAGTCCGCGCCAACCAGCATTCCCTGCACATTAACACTATCCTACACCTCACTAGGGACAATTTTTACATTTAACCTACAAACCTGTAGTTGGAAGGAAACCAAAGATCTCGGAGAAAACCCACACGCAGGTCACGGGGAGAACGTATAAACTCCGTACAGGCAGCACCCGTAGTCAGGATCGAACCCGGGTGTCCAGCGCTACATTCTTTGTCAGGCAGCAACTCTACCGCTGCGCCACCGTGACTGCCTCTCAACAGTGCTCCCCTCAATAGAAGTGTTCCATTAATTGGCTGCCAAAGATCTGATCACATCATAATATCTGTATTAAACACGTTGCCCAGAAGGATAATTGGTGTGAGGTGAGGAATGAGCTTTGAACGACCGTGCAGGAGGAAACCGGAGATCCCAGAGAAAACCCACACGGTCACAGGGGGAACAGAGAGACTTTGCGCAGACAGCACCCGTAGTCAGGATCGAACCTGGCACTCTGGCGCTGTGATGCAGCAACTCTGGCGCTGTGATGCAGCAACTCTACCGCTGCACCACCTGCTCGCTGTGAAAGCGTGGGTTTTCTCCGGGTGCTCCGGTTTCCTCGGACAGTCCAAAGACGTGCGGGTTTGTAGTTTAATTGGCTTCTGTAAATTGTGAGTTGTCTCCATTGTGCAGGACAGTGTTAGTGTACGAAGTGATCGCTGGTAGTGTGGACTCAGTGGGCCAAAGGGCCCATTTCCACATTATATCTCAAGTCTGAAGACACTTTCTCGAGGGCGCCGCGCGATGGCTGCCTGGCCAACGGGCTGTCGTAGTCTTTTTCCTTTGTGTTTCTAGTTTGTTGTAAAATGCATCTTTAGTTTTGTATGGGGGGGGGGGGGGGGGGTGTGGGACTTCATATTTCTTTCCTCGACGGAGATGAGATTTTCTCTGTGTCATATCTCTGCGGTCGAACAAAGTGGAGGTGGTGGCATCTTGTTTGGGACTTCTAGGACTCACTCTGACAATGTAGGAGGCCCAAGACCGAAAGACCAGCGTGGCAATACAATGGGAGGGGGAGTTAGTATTGAGCAACCAGGAGATCAGGTAGGTTTAGTTGGACTGAGAGGAGGTGTTCAGTGAAACGATCGCTGAGCCTGCGCTTGGTCTCGCCGATGTTGAGAAGTTGACATCTGTAGCAGCGGATATAGCAGATGAGGTTGGAGGAGGTGCAAGTGTACCTATGCCTCACCTGGAAATAATGTCTGGCTCCTTGGATGGAGTCGAGGGGAGAGGTAAAGGGACGGGTGGTCTCTTGTGGTTGCAGGCAAAAGTACCTGGGAGGTGGAGGTTTGGGTGGGAAGGGATGAGTTGACCAGGGAGTTACGGACAGAACGTTCTCTGCAGGAAGGGGTGACGATGGGAAGATGTGGCTATTGATGGAATCCCTTTGGAGGTGGTGAAAGTGTTGGAGGATTATATGCTGTATGAGACGGCTGATTGGGTGGAAGGTGAGGACAAGGGGGATTATGTCCCTCTTACGAATGGGGGGAGGGGTAGGAAGAGTGGAGCTGTGGGACATAGAAACAGAAAATAGGTGCAGGAGGAGGCCATTTGGCCCTTCGAGCCAGCACCGCCATTCATTGTGATCTCGGTTGATCATCCACAATCAGCAACCCGTGCCTGCCTTCTTCCCATATCCCTTGATTCTGCCAGCCCTGGAGCCCTATCTAACTCTCTTTTAAATTCATCCAGTGAATTGGCCTCCACTGCCTTCTGTGGCAGAGAATTCCACAAATTCACAACTCTCTCGGTAAATGTTTTTCTCATCTCGGTTTTAAATGGCCTCCCCTTTATTCTTAGATTGTGACCCCTGGTTCTGGACTCCCTGAACAGTGGGAACATTTTTCCTGCATCTAGCTTGTATAGTCCTTTTATAATTTTATAGATCTCGATAAGATCCCCTCTCATCGTTCTAAACTCCAGTGAATACAAGCCTCGTCTTTCCAATCTTTCCTCATATGACAGTCCCGCCATCTCAGGGATTAACCTCATGAACCTACGTTGCACTGCCTCAATAGCAAGGATGTCCTTCCTTAAATCAGGAGACCAAAACTGCACACGTACTCCAGATGTGGTCTCACCAGGGCCCTGTACAATTGCAGAAGGACCTCTTTACTCCGAGACTCAAATCCTCTCATTATGAAGGCCTTGGCTTTCTTCACTGCCTGCTGTACCTGCATGTTTACATTCAGTGACTGGTGTACAAGGACACCCAGGTCTTGTTGCTTTTCACTTTTTCCTAATTTGACACCATTGAGATAATAATCTGCCTCCTTGTTCCTGCCGCCAAAGTGGATAACCTCACATTTATCTTTCTATTTCTTTGCTTTGTTTATATATGCTGAACTCTTTTGTGTATTAGGGGTTTTACAGAGTACTATGTTTACATATCTGTTGTGCTGCTGCAAGTATGGATTTCATTATTCTGTTTTGGGACATATGACAAAATAAAAATCACATTGGACCAAACGTGGGCAAATGGGACCATCTGCAGATGGGGTGTCTAAATTAGGTCGGCAGGGACGAGTTGAGTTAAAAGGCCTGTCTTCATGCTGCGTGACTCTAATTACAATAAGCCACAAATCGTTCTCCATAAATCATCCTCTCCGATAATCCTCAACACTGGGGCTCCACAAGGATGTGTTCTCAGCCCCCTTCTTTACTCCTTGTGCACACCGGACTATGCAGCCATGTACAAATGTAACCCAATGTTCCAATTCGCAGACGACCCCACCATTGCGGGCCAGATATCAAATAGTGATGAGGCGTTATGCAGGAAGGAGGTGGAGAACCTCGTGTCCTGGTGTCGAGGCATCAACCTTTCTCTCAATGTCAGCAAGACAAAGAGGTTAGTGGTCGACTTCAGGGAGCAAAGCAGTACACATACACCAGTTTGCATTGATGGCGCCAAGGTAGAGATGGTTGAAGACTTCAACTTCCTTGGAGTCAATATCACCGACAACAACAATCACGAAGAAGGGTCTCGACCCGAAACGTCACCCATTCCTTCTCACCAGAGGTGCTTCCTGTCCCACTGAGTTACTCCAGCTTTATGTATCTATCTATATCGACAACTACTGCTGGACCTCCCATATTGAAACAACGACCTAGAAAGCACACTAACGCCTCTACTTTCTCAGAAAGATTAGGAAGTTTGGCATGTCCCCTAGAGCTCTCACCAACGGGTACAGAAGCTTCAGGAAAGACAGGGGTGAGGGAACAAGAGGAGGAGGGGTTGCATTGTTGGTTCAGGAAGATGTCACGGCTGTGTTCAGAGGTGGCCTTATGGATGGTTCGTGGCTATATGGATGGAGCTGTGGAACAAGAAAGGGATGATCACGTTGTTGGGGATGTTCTCCAGACCCCCAAATAGCCAACGGGAATTAGAACAATAAATGAGCTGGGAGATTGCAGACAGCTGCAGGTCAAATAAGGTTGTTGTTTTAGGGGATTTTAACTTTCCCAATATACACTGGGAAATCATAGTGTGAAGGGTTTAGATGGGGTGCAATTCTTCAAAAGTGTTCCGAAGAGTTTTCTTAAGCAATATGTGGAGCCCCACACGTGAGAGGGCAACACTGGATCTAGAATTGGGAAGGGCAAGTTAATGAAGTGTGTGTGGTGGAATCTTTTGGGACCAGTGACAACAGTTCAATTAGGTTTAAGAGGTTATGGATAGGGACGGAGATGGTCCACGTGTTAAAATGATCAACTGGGGTAAGGCCAACTTTGAGGGTATGAGAGAAGGTCTCGCTTAAGTTGACTGGAGCAGGTTATTAGGGGGGAAAGGAACGTCGGCCAAGTGGGATGTTTTGAAGTGTACTGAAGAGAACTCGGGATGAGTACGTCCCCATTAGAGTGAGGGGAAAAGCAGGCAAATGTAAGGAAGCCTGGCTGACGAGGGAAATTGAGACGCTAGTCAAAAACAAGAAGGATGCCTGGGACAGGTATAGGCAGCTGCGATCAAGTGCATCCCTAGAGGAGTTTCGGGAACTAAGGAATAAACTATCAAAGGAAATCAGATGGGCAAAAAAGGGGCAAGGAGATGGCTCTGGTGAGTAGCATTAAGGACAATCCCAAAAGATTTTATAAATACATAAGGGGGAAAAAGGTAACTAAAGAGACAGTGGGACCTCTCAGGAATCAAAGCAGTCTCCTCTGTGTGGAGCCACAGGAGATGGGCAAGGTTCTAAATCAATATTTCTCCTCTGTATTTACCGAGGAGAAAGACAGTAGGACGGAGGAAATTGGAGCAGTCACTGGAAGTTTGTTGAGAGCAGTCAGGGTTACTGTCGAAGAGGCACTAAAGGTACTGTCGTGTATGAAGGTAGACAAATCTCCAGGGCCTGATCTGATATATCTGAGGACATTGTGGGGAACTAGAGATGAATTTGCAGGAGCCCTGGTTGAAATTTTCGAGTCATCCTTAAAAATAGGAGAGGTGCCGGAAGACTGGAGGGTGGCAAATGTTGTGCCTCTATTCAAGAAGGGCTGCAGGGAAAATGTTGGGAACTATAGGCCGGTGAGCTTAACATCTGTAGTTGGTAAGTTACTGGAGAGTATTCTAAGGGATGGTATATACAGGCATTTGGATGGGCAAGGGCTGATTGGGGATAGTCAGCGTGGTTTTGTACGTGGGAACTCGTGTCTCACAAATCTCTTTGATTTTTTTGAAGACGTGACCAAAAAGATTGATGAGGGCAGAGCTGTAGATGTTGTGTACATGGACTTCAGTAAGGCGTTCGACAAGGTTCCGCAGAGTAGGCTGCTCTGGAAGGTTAGATCGCATGGGATCCAAGGTGAGATAGCTGAATGGATAGCAAATTGGCTCCATGGAAGGAAGCAGAGGGTGATGGTGGAAGGTGGCTTATCGGACTGGAGGCCTGTGACTAGTGGGGTTCACTGCTGGGCCCATTACTGTTTGTCATCTACATCTACAGGGCAAGATTAGCAGATTTACTGATGATACAAAAGTGAGTGGTTTTGCAGATAGTGAACATGGTTGTGAGCGATTGTAGTAGGATCTGGATCGATTGGCCAGGTGGGCGGAGGAATGGTTTATGGAAATTAATACAGAGAAATGTGAGGTGTTGCATTTTGGGATGTCGAACAAGGGCAGGACCTACACAGTAAATGGTCGGCCTCTGGGTAGTATTGTAGAGCAGAGAGATCTAGGAGTACAGGTGCATGGTTCCTTGAAGGTCGAGTCGCAGGTAGATAAGGTGGTCAAAAAGGCTTTTGGCGCTTTGGCCTTCATCAGTCAGAGTATTGTATAGAAGTTGGAATGGCATGTTGCAGTTGTATAAGACGTTGGTGAGGCCGCATTTAGACTATTGCGTTCAGTTCTGGGCACCGTGTTGTAGGAAAGATATTGTCAAGCTTGAAAGGGTTCAGAAAATATTGATGAGGATGTTGCCAGGACTAGAGGGTGTGAGCTATAGGGAGAGGTTGAGTAGGCTGGGTTTCTATTCCATGGAGCACAGGAGGATGAGGGGTGATCTAACAGAGGTACGCAGAATCACGAGAGGAATAGATCGGGGAGATACCCAAAGTAGGGGAATCGAGGACTAGAGGACATAGGTTAAAGGTGAAGGGGAGAAGATTTTATAGGAATCCGAGGGGTGAGTCTTTCACACAAAGGGTGGTGGGTGTATGGATCATTCTGCCACAGGAGGTAGTTGAGGCTGGGACAATCCCATCGTTTAAGAAACAATTAGGCAGGTACATGGATAGGACAGGTTTGGAGGGATATGGACCAAGTGCAGGCAAGTGTGACTAGTGTAGCTGGGACATGTTGGCCGGTGTGGGCAAGTTAGGCCGAAGGGCCTGTTTCCAAACTGTATCACTCTGTGACTCTAACTTCTACAGATCCATTATAGAAAGCATTTTATCGGGATGCATCACACAGCTTAGTTTGGGAACGGCACCATCCAAGACCGCAAGAAATTGCAGCGAATTGCGGACACAGCCCAGACTGTCACATAAACTAGCCTCCCTTCTATTAATTCAATTTATACCTCACGCTGCCCCGGCAAGGCCAGCAGCATAATCAAGGATGAGATGCAGCCTGGCCGCTCCCTCTTCTCCCCAGTCCCATCAGGCAAAAGGTAGAAATGTGAAAATGCACGCCTCCAGATTCAGACAAAGTTTCTTCCCAGCTGTTATCAGGCAAATGCACCCTCGTACCACAACCAGAGAGCAGTCCTGAACTACTATCTACCCCATTGATGACCCTTATAAGGTCAGAAGATCATAATTGATAGGAGCAGAATTAGGCCATTCGGCCCACCAGGTCTACTCCATTCAATCATGGCTGATCTATCTCTCCCTCCAAACCCCTTTCTCCTGCCTTCTCCCCACAACCTCTGACACCCACACTAATCAAGAATCTATTTATCACTGCCTTAAAAATATCCAATGACGGCCTCCACAGCCTTCTGTGGCAAAGAATTCCACAGATTCACCACCCTCTGACTAAAGAATTTCCGCCTCATTTCCTTCCTAAAGGAATGTCCTTTAAATCTGAGGCTCTGGTCCTAGTCTCTCCCATTAGTGGAAACATCCTCTCCACATCCTCTAAATCCAGGCCTTTGTCTGTTCTGTAAGTTTCAATGAGGTTCCCCCTCGTTCTTCTAAACTCCAGCGAGTACAGGCCCAGTGCCGACAAACGCTCATCATATGTTAGCCCACTCATTCCTGGTATCATTCTCGTAAACCTCCTCTGGTTTATATCCGAGCCAACACATACTCAGATATGGTGCCCACAATTGCTCACAATATTCCAAATGCGGCCTGACCAGCGCCTTTTTACAGCAGCATTGCATCTCTGTTTTTGTATACAATCCCTCGTGAAATAAATGCAAGCATTGTGTTTGATTTATTTATTACCGATTGGACGTGGAGATGAACCTCTTGGGAATACTGCAGCAGCACTCCCACGTCCCTTTGCAATGCCAAGAGAGTTAGATATAGCTCTTAGGGCTAACGGAATCAAGGGATATGCAAAGAAAGTAGGTACTGAGTTTGGGTGATCATCCATTTTCATATTGAATGGCGGTGCTGGCTCAAAGGGCTGAATGGCCTACTCCTGTACCTATTTTCTATGCTTCTATTTTAACCCTTGATCAGATTTTGCTGGCTTTACCTTGCACTAAATGTTATTCCCTTATCATGTATCTATACACAATAAATGGCTCGATTGTAATCATGTCTTGTATTTCTGCTGAATGCATAGCACGCAACAAAAGCTTTTCACTGTACCTCGGTAACACATGACAATAAACTAAACTGAATTGAACTGAACTTCCTATGTTGGCTGACAATCCAAGGGCAGTTTACCTCTGGATCCATTCTGGTCCCTAACTCCATCTCTCAAACAATACAAGCTCTCAATCTAAATAATCTTGGGGCCCCATATCTGAGGAAGGATGTGCTGGCTCTGGAGAGGGCCCAGAGGATGTTTACAAGAACGATCCTGGCGGTTTACAAGAACGATCAGGAATTAATAGGTTAACCTTGGCACTGAGCCTTCACTCGCTGGTGTTTAGAAGAATGAGGGGAGACCTCATTGAAACATACGGAACAGTGAAAGGCTCGGATAGAGTGGATGTGGAGAGGATGTTTCCACTAGTGGGAGAGTCTAGGACCAGAGGGCACAGCCTCAGTATTAAAGGACGTTCTTTTCGGAAGGAGACAAGGAGAAATTTCTTTAGTCAGAGGGTGGTGAATCTGTGGAATTCTTTGCCACAGAATGCTGTGGAGGCCATCAGTGGATATATTTAGGGCAGAGATCGATTTATTCTTGATTAGTACGGGTGTCAGAGGTTACGGGGAGAAGGCAGGAGAATGGGATTAGGAGGAAGAGATGATTGAATGGCGGAGTTGACTTGATGGGCGAATGGCCTAATTCTGCCCCTACTCCTTATGACCTAATAACCTTATGATTAAACAGCAGCACGGAAATTATTGTGAGCCACTTAAATCCTAATCGGGCACAGCGGGTCAGAGAGAGAATAAAAAGGCACCTTCCAGGGGAGGAAAGTGTCCCTTAAAACATCTACCCTGTCCAGCACATCTAGCAAGAAGAACTCTCTTGTTTTAAATCTGCAGGGAGAAATCATGCCTTTATTTATTACTGCATATATAATTATTTTTTAATGCATAACAGTTGAAAGAAACATTCAATAAATTAGTCTTATTTCTAAAGACGCAGGAGACATAAACGCCAAAAAATAATCTAAAGAAAGTGTTGTGAACTGGTGGAAGAAGGAAGTTATTTGTATTGCACCTGTTCAGTCCACAAGTCAACCCAATGTAGGTTCATTACTCCTGCAGTGTTGCCAATGTTGTCTGGTTAAAAAGGTAAGCGTGGCTGGTTTACACACAGATCTGCGCCCTGCAGTATGATGGCATAAATGTTTACTAGTATTGATTAATAGGATCTACAGAAACATAGAAAATTCCCAAGGGATTGGGCAGGCTTGATGCAAGAAAGTTGTTCCCGATGTTGGGGAGTCCAGAACCAGGGGTCACAGTTTAAGAATAAGGGCGAGGCCATTTAGGACTGAGATGAGGAAAAACTTTTTCACCCAGAGAGTTGTGAATCTGTGGAATTCTTTGCCGCAGAAGGCAGTGGAGGCCAATTCATTGGATGTATTCAAGAGAGAGCTAGAACTAGCTCTTCGGACTAACGGAAACAAGGGATATGGGGGAAAGCAGGAACAGGGTACTGATTTTGGATGATCAGCCATGATCATATTGAATGGCGGTGCTGGCTCGAACGGCCGAATGGTCTTCTCCTGCACCTGTTTTCTATGTTTCTATATTACAGGGAGATCGAAACATGATACTGAAAACAGAAAATAGAGGTAAAACTCGGCAGATCAGGCAGCATCTGTGGAAAGCTGAACAGAGGTAACGTTTTGTGTCTGTGATCCTACATTCTGATCCGGCCAAAGTCACAGACCCAAGATGCTGATTGCTCTTTCTCGCCGCAGATGCTGCCTGACCTACCGAGTCTTTCCAGCAGTTTCATTTTGTTTAAATTTCAGGTTTCCACCATCTGCAGTTTGGTTTAGAGATACAGCGCGGAAACAGGACCTTCGGCCAACCGAGTCCGTGCCCACCAGCGATCACACTGTACACTAGCACTATCCCGCACACGCCAGGGACAGTTTACATTTATGACAAGCCAATTAGCCTGGAGTGCGGGAGGAAACTGAAGATCTCGGAGAAATCCCACGCGGTCACGGACAGCACCCGCAGTCAGGATTGCACCTGGGTCTCTGGCGCTGCGAGGCAGCAACTCTACCGCTTTTCACCTCCACTGCTTGGAAATAACAAACGAAAACTGACAAAGAAAGAGAGGCAGGCAGTGCGAAGTTGGTGATTTTCCATCTATTCAAAGATTCGCTTCACTGAGACAGAAACAGTACAGTACAGTGAGAGCCCTGACACGCAACAAACTACAGATAACCTCGGGGGGACGGGCAGGCAGGGGAGGGGAGAGGAGGGGGGTGGGGGGACATTGCATGCAGATCCGCAACAGTGGCCAAGGATCTGGATTCTGTAAATGCGGGGTTGTGCAAAGAACTAAAAATGCCAGAGAGGAGAAGAAGGGTGGGCGAGAGGAGGGGCGGGAGCGGGAGCAGGTGAGGGAGAGGGAGAGGGAGAGAGGGAGGGAGGGAGGGAGGGAAGGTGACTTCAGGATGGAGGGAGAGCATGCAGCAGTGAGAGTGCGTCAATGGAAAGAGAGAAGGAAGCAGATGATCGCGAGAAACAGAGAGAGAGAGAAGGCACCAGCCACCTTCCTATACAGAAAATTAACACGACAAGCAGCAATTTATAGATATATTTTACATTAGAAATAAAAAATACTTACAAACATATAATAACACTCTGAGCACCTTTTCATTTTTTAAAAAAGGAGAGTAAATACAATTTTGGAGCACCATATTTACTAGTAAAGCTTCACAGACTTAATTATTCTTTTATTTGCTGTTTGGTTCAATTTTATGGCAGGTGAACGAATTAAATAATATCGTCTCTCTCTTTTCTGCTGTGGTTTTTTTTTATATTACAATCTATGGAGAACATTTTTAATTAAAAAAAAGAAATATTTCTCTCTGGCTGCTTTCCTTAATAAAAATATAACACTCAGCGACAAACCAGGCCACTACCTCCAGAGGGGAACTGGTCGTGAAGGTGATGCAGGATGAGGGGAGGGTGATGCACTTGATGGTACAACAGGTCATCTTTGCCTTGTTGCGCTTTGCTTCACGTAAGTAACTGTTCTTCTGGTCTTCTGTAAGGTGAGCAAAGCGAGCCTTGGGAGGAAGTCCGTCTCTCTCTCTCTCTCTCGAGTCGTTGCTCGGGCGAACAGGGCTGAGAGGAGGGAGGGTGGGGGTGGGGGAGTCAGCGGGCGATAGTGACACTAGTCATGGTGGTTGGGGTTGAGTGTGGGGGGGGGGCATTGGGCGGCTGAGTTTTAGCCCTGGAAACAAACAGGTCCCACATCGAAGCCAAACTTCTGGTTGGGCTCGGCGAAGTCGGTGAACAGCACGTCCACGAAGGGCATCTGTTCGACCTGCGGAGTGTTGATCTCCAGAACTGTCTTGTCACTGCCTTTCCTCAGCTGGAAGAAGGGAAGAAAGAGACACACCTTAATTCAGAGCAAAGCACCAGCAACAGCATCTGAGACTTTGCTTGGGCAGCTTACAACCCAGCTGCGTGATCTTTGATTTCTCTAACTTCAAGTAACCCCAGCATCCCCTCTCTCTCCATCCCTCCCCCACCCAAGTCGCACCAGCTTCTCGTTCTCACCCAACAAACAGGTGTTGCCTCTTTCCTTTATCATCGTTACTTTTTTGCACATCTTTCACTCGTTCTTCTGTATCTCTTCCCATCGTCGTCTATATCTCTCCTTTCACTTTCCCGTGACTTTCAGTCATAAGAAGGGCCTCGACCCGAAATGTCACTCATTCCTTCTCTCCAGATATTCTGCCTGTCCCACTGAGTTACTCCAGCATTTGTGTCTATCTTCAGTAGGAATAGGCAGATGGATGTGCAGTAGGAACAGACACAAGGATATGCAGTAGGGTTAGGTACACTGATATGTGAGGAATGGAGATACAGGGACTGGAGATTAGTTTATCTTGTCTTCATCTTCCACATTGTGGTCCCGTTCCTGTGGTGTACTGTCCTCTGTTACAAACCCATGTGGGAGGCTTTGGAGTGGGTGAAGCAGAGATTTATCAGGATGCTGTCCGGAATAGAGGGTATTCACTATCAGGAGAGGATGGACAGACTTATAATAGATAATAGACAATAGGTGCAGGAGGAGGCCATTCACCCCCTCGAGCCAGCACCGCCATTCAATGTGATCATGGCTGATCATTCTCAATCAGTACCCCGTTCCTGCCTTCTCCCCATACTCCCTGACTCCGCTATCCTTAAGAGCTCTCTCTTGAATGCATTCAGTGAATTGGCCTCCACTGCCTTCTGAGGCAGAGAATTCCACAGATTCACAACTCTCTGACTGAAAAAGATTTTCCTCATCTCAGTTCTAAATGGCCTACCCCTTATTCTTAAACTGTGGCCCCTGGTTCTGGACTCCCCCAACATTGGGAACATGTTCCCTGCCTCTAGCGCGTCTAATCCCTTGATAATCTTATATGTTTCAATAAGATCCCCTCTCATCCTTCTAAATTCCAGTGTATACAAGCCCGGTCGCTCCAGTCTTTCAACCTAACTTGCATTGTTTTCTCTGGAACATTGAATATTGAATGGAACTGATAGAAGTAAATAAAATGATGAGAGGCGGAAAGGCACAGATAGGGTAGACATTCAGCAGCTATTTTCCAGGATGGAACTGTCAGAGACAAAACGGCATGGCTTTAACATCAGAGGGGGAATGTTTAAAGGAGAGGTGCTGGTCAAGTTGAATATAGAAGTTGGGAGGTCATGTTTCAGTTATGTAAGACGTTGGTGAGGCCGCATTTAGAGAATAGTGTTCAGTTCTGGGCACCAGGATATAGGAAAGATGTCAAGCTGGAAAGCATGCTGATAAGATTTATGAGGATGTTGCCAGGACTAAAGGGACTGACCTTTCGGGAGAGTTTGATTAGGCTGGGACTCTTCCTTGGAGCGCAGGAGGATGAGGGGGTGACCTTATAGAGGTGTATAGATTCATGAGAGGAATAGATCAAGTAGATTCAGAATCTCTTGCCAAGAGTAGGTGAAACAGGGACGATAAGACACAGGTTTAATGTGAAGGGGAAAGATTTAATAGGAGTCTGAGGGGTAACTTTTTCTCACAAAGGGTGGTGGGTGTTTATGGAACAAGCTGCCAGAGGAGGTAGTTGAGGCTGGGACTATCCCAACGCTTAAGAAACAGACAGGTACATGGATAGGACAGGTTTGGAGGGATATGACCTTTACGCAGGCAGGTGGGGCTAGTGTGACTGGGACATGTTAGCCGGTGTGGGCAAGTTGGGCTGAAGGGCCTGTTTCCACACTGTATCACTCTATGACTAGTGTAGCTGGGACATGTTGGCCGGTGTGGGTAAGTTGGGCTGAAGGGCCTGTTTCCACACTGTATCACTCTATGACTCTAAGTTCATTTTTTATATGTACAGAGTGGGGTGGGTCCCTGTAACAGGGTTATATTGAATCGTTTTATTACTTTGTCGGACCCTTTGGTTACTTTGCATGTAAGAAGGAACTGCAGATGCTGGTTTAAACCAAAGATAGGCACAAAATGCTGGAGTAACTCAGCGGGACAGGCAGCATCTTTGGAGAGGAGAATGGGTGAGGTTTCGGGTCTTCAGACAGGTTAGGGATAAGGGAAACGAGAGATATATTGCTTGGGTATGTTGGACAATAAAGTATCCCCATTGGCATCAGGTGGGTAAGGTGGAGGACTCGGACTTACTGCACAGCCATCCACGATGGCCTTGATGTATGGGTTGTTATCGAAGGACATCTCCTCATCGTTGGCTCCCAGGAAGCGCATGGCCTTGTTGTAGTTGTCGGCTGCCATGTGGTGCCAGGCGACCGAGCGGTGGCAGTGGTAGGTGAAGTTCTGGCGTGCCGCCACACTCAGTAACCGCAGGAAGGTCATCTGCACCACAGCGATGGGGTTATTGTCCGAGTCCACGTAGGACAACTGCAAGGGAGACAAGGGGTTGCGTTTAGAGCGCACCACGGGACTCCCCCAAAGCCCCCCCTCAGGCAACGAAGCATGAGACAGCAGCCCAAACTGGCACAAATCCTCTTCCAAGCTGCGATTGCAATAACGGTCGTACGTGATGTTCCCGACTCAGAATCCTGCAGCACGGTAACAGCCCATGAGCTCCATCCAAGGCCGCACGGAATTGCAAATTGTGGACGCAGCCCAGACCATCACGCAAACCGACTTCCCTCCCATTGACACCCCACGCTGCCTCGGCAAGGCCAGCAGCATAATCAAGGATGAGTCGCATCTTGGCCACCCCCGCCTCCCCTCTCCCATCGGGCAAAAGGTATAGAAGAGTGAAAACGCACACCTCCAGACTCACGGACAGTTTCTTCCCAGCAACTGAACCATCCTACCACAACCAGAGAGCAGTGCTGAACTACTAGCTACCTCACTGGAGACCCTCAGACTAGCTTTAATCGGACTTTATTGGCTTCACCTGCACTAAATGTTATTCCCTTATCATGTATCCAAACACTGTGAATGGTTCGATTGTAATCATGTATTAGACAATAGACAATATACAATAGACAATAGACAATAGACAATAGGTGCAGGAGGAGGCCATTCGGCCCTTCGAGCCTGTACGCACCGCCATTCAATGTGATCATGGCTGATCATTCTCAATCAGTACCCCGTTCCTGCCTTCTCCCCATACCCCCTGACTCTGCTATCTTGAAGAGCTCTATCTAGCTCTTTCTTGAATGCATTCAGAGAATTGGCCTCCACTGCCTTCTGAGGCAGAGAATTCCACAGATTCACAACTCTCTGACTGAAAAAGTTTTTCCTCATCTCCGTTCTAAATGGCCTACCCCTTATTCTCAAACTGTGGCCCCTTGTTCTGGACTCCCCCAACATGGGGAACATGTTTCCTGCCTCTAACGTGTCCAACCACTTAATAATCTTATACGTTTCGATAAGATCCCCTCTCATCCTTCTAAATTCCAGTGTATACAAGCCTAGTCGCTCCAGTCTTTGAACATATGACAGTCCCGCCATTCCGAGAATTAACCTTGTAAACTTCCCTCAATAGCAAGAATATCCTTCCTCAAATTTGGAGACCAAAACTGCACACAGTACTCCAGGTGCGGTCTCACTCGGGCCCTGTACAACTGCAGAAGGACCTCTTTGCTCCTATACTCAACTCCTCCTGTTATGAAGGCCAACATTCCATTGGCTTTCTTCACTGCCTGCTGTACCTCTATTGTCCACTGCCTATCGTCCTTCTGCAGGCTGGTTAGCACGCAACAAAAGCTCTACATTTTACCCCGGTACACGTGACAATAAACTGAATTGAACTGAAGCTGAACACCATGTCCATGTAGACTATCTACCTCCACTCATCCCATTTCCCATGCTTGGTCTGTGGCCCACTACTTCATCGAGTCACAGATTCCTACAGCAGAGAAACAGATCCTTCAACGCAACATGTCCATGTGTACTACCCACCTCTACTCATCCCATTTACCACACTTGGTCTAAACCCTCATACATCAAAGAGTGATAGAGCCATGCAGAATGGTAACCGGCCTTTCAGCCCAACTTGCCCACGCTGACCTACATGCCCCATCTACACTAGTCCCACTGGCTTGTGTTTGGACAATGTCCCTCTAAAGCGACCCTATCCATGTACCTGTCAAAAAGTTTTTAAAACGTTGTGATAGACCCTCCTCTGGCAGCTCGGTCCATATACCTACCACCCTATGTGTAAAAAGGTTCCTATTAAATCTTTCACCTCAAACCTAAGTCCTCTGGTTCTTGATTCCCCTGCTCTGTACATTTACCTTATCTGTTCCACTCATGACCTTATACACCTTTGTAAGATCACTCCTCATCCTCTTGCGCTCCAAGGAAAAAACCTCCTATAGGTCATATTTTCATGTGATAGGAGCCATTCGGCCCAACACGTCTACTCCGCCATTCAATCATGGCTGATCTATCTCTCCCTCCTAACCCCATAACCCCTAACACCTGTACCAATCTAGCTCTATCTTTGCCTTAAAAATATCTGCTGACGGCCTCCACAGCCTCCTATGGCTAAGAGTTCCACAGATTCATCACCCTCTGACTAAAGAAATTCCTCCGCATCTCCTTCTTAAAGGAACAAATTCTGAGGTTATGACCTTTGGTCCCAGACTCTTCCACTACTGGAAACTTTTTTCACCACATCCACTCTATCCACGCCTTTCACTATTCTATATCGTTTGTAGTTGTGTGTTTGTGCATAGGAGGTTGTGTGTGTGCGTTTGTGTATTTATGGTAGTGTGTACTTGTGTTTGTCTGTGACTGAGTGTATATGTGGTTGACTGTATAACATATGCACTCAAGCAGACGCGTGCATACAAATGCACACACATATATGCAAACACACACATACATGCACACAAGGCATACATACACGACATACAAGCACGCAAACCACAACCACATTCACACATGCACACTGAAATACACACACACACACAAGCACATACTTATATAAACACATGCACACAGAAACACACATGTATACATAACCATATATACACCAACGAACATACATACAACCACAGACACAAACATATACACACAAACACATATCCACAAACACACAATCACATGTACACACACCCACATATACATACATCCGCATTGACACACAACCACATGTACACGCAACCATACACACAGAAACACGCATACACGCAACCACATACACCTGTATACATAACCATATACACATGTAAACACAACTATATATACATAAACACATAGCCGCATACACAACCACATACACACAACCACACATACACACATCCACACATATGCACACACACACACACATACTGAAATACACTCACACACACAGAAATGCGCACACACACACACGCACGCACACACACACTCACACACACACACGCATACACACGCACACACACACACTCACACACACACGCACGCACACACACACTCACACGCACGCGCACACACACACACACACACATACACACACACACACACACACACACACACACACACACACACACACACACACACACACACACACTCCCACTCGGCTGGTTCCACTCAGCCAGAGTACCGGTGGCGATGAGTTCAGTTCCTGAATCTTACCTGCGCTCCTCGCTTGAACTCACTGAACCAGGCGCCGGGGTACTCGTTGTTCCACGAGGACATCTTCACCTGTGGGTCACACCATCAGATAAGGTCACTGCCCACATTACACTCTATACCGAAGGTCAGCGCTCTCACACCCCGGCACTGCAGGCCCCACAACATCTGGACACATTCCCCCCAAGCCCAGACATTCCCTGCCTCCATGCCCCTACTTACAGTCATAGAGTGATACAGTGTGGAAACAGGCCTGTCGGCCCAACTTGCCCACACCGGCCAACATGTCCCAGCTACACTAGAGTCACAGAGAGATACAGTGTGGAAACAGGCCCTTCAGCCCAACTTGCCCACACCGGCCAACATGTCCCAGCTACTGTACATTAGTCCCACCTGCCTGCATTTGGTCCATATCCCTCCAAACCTGTCCTATCCATGTACCTGTCCAACTGTTTCTTAAACGTTGGGATAGTCCTAGCCTCAACTACCTCCTCTGGCGGCTTGTTCCATACACCCACCACCCTTTGTGTGAAAAAGTTACCCCTCAGATTCCTATTAAATCTTTTCCCCTTCACCTTGAACCTGTGTCCTCTGGTCCTCGATTCCCGTACTCTGGGCAAGAGACCCTGTACATCTACCTAATTTATTCCTCTCATGATTTTGTACACCTCTATAAGATCACTCGCTGGAATTTAGAAGATTGAGGGGGGATCTTATAGAAACTTACAAAATTCTTAAGGGGTTGGACAGGCTAGATGCAGGAAGATTGTTCCCGATGTTGGGGAAGTCCAGAACAAGGGGTCACAGTTTAAGAATAAGGGGGAAGTCTTTTAGGACCGAGATGAGAAAGTTTTTTTTCACACAGAGAGTGGTGAATCTGTGGAATTCTCTGCCACAGAAGGTAGTTGAGGCCAGTTCATTGGCTATATTTAAGAGGGAGTTAGTTGTGGCCCTTGTGCCTAAAGAGATCAGGAGGTATGGAGAGAAGGCAGGTACAGGATACTGACTTGGATGATCAGCCATGATCATATTGAATGGCGGTGCAGGCTCAAAGGGCTGAATGGCCTACTCCTACACCTATTTTCTATGTTTCTATGTTTCTATGTTTCACCCCTAATCTTCCTGTGTGCTCCAAGGAATACAAACCCAGCCTACTCAACCTCTCCCTGTAGCTCAGACCCTCTAGTCCTGGCAACATCCTCGTGAATCTTCTCTGAACTCTTTCAAGCTTGACAATATCTTTCCTATAAAATGGTGCCCAGAAATGATCAGAATACTAAATGTGGCCTCACCGACGTCCTATAAAATTGCAACATGACCTCCTAACTTCTATACTCAATACTCTGACCGGTGAAGGCCAATGTGGCAAGAACATAGAATTGTAGAGATTCAGTGCAGAAACAGGTCACCAAGTCCATGCCATCAGCTATGCTCACATTACACCACACGATTCCCACATTCCCTTCAACTCCCTCCTGACTCCACGACTCATTGAAACACCAGGGGAAATGTGTCGGAAGGAACTGCAGATGCTCGTTTAAACCAAAGATAGACACAAAAAGAGAGAGCTAGATAGAGCTCTTAAGGATAGCGGAGTCAGGGGGGAAGGGGAGAAGGCAGGAACGGGGTACGAATTAAGAATGATCAGCCATGATCACATTGAATGGCGGTGCTGGCTCAAAGGGCCGAATGGCCTCCTCCTGCACCTATTGTCTATTGTCTATTGTCTAAGGGTCTCGACCCGAAACGTCGCCCATTCCTTCTCTCCAGAGATGCTGCCTGTCCCGCTGAGTTACTCCAGCATTTTAGTGCCTACCAGGGGAAATATACCGGGGATAATTAACAAACTGATCCATAAGGTCATAAGTGATAGGAGCAGAGTTAGGCTATTCGGCCCAGCAAATCTACTCCGCCATTCAATCATGGCTGATCTATCTCTCCCTCCTGACCCCATTCTCCTGCCTTCTCTCCGTAACCCCTGACACCTGTACTAATCAGGAATCTATCTATCTCTGCCTTAAAAATATCCGCTGACTTGGCCTCCACAGCCGTCTGTGGCGATGAAATACTGTAGATTCAACACCCTCAGACTAAAGAGGGACCGAGAGTACAAAGAGGGGGCCCCCATGAACAAAGAGGGGCCATTGGGGACCACATTGAATACTTCATAAATCCATTGGCCATCTGTATGTAGGAGGAAACTGGCACGCCCAATGCTCCTGGATGAGCATTAGAAGGATGAGAGGAGATCTTATCGAAACGTATAAGATTATTAAGGGGTTGGACACGTTAGAGGCAGGAAACATGTTCCCAATGTTGGGGGAGCCCAGAACCAGGGGCCATAGTTTAAGAATAAGGGGTCGGCCATTTAGAACGGAGATGAGGAAAAACTTTTTCAGTCAGAGAGTTGTGAATCTGTGGAATTCTCTGCCTCAGAAGGCAGTGGAGGCCAATTCTCTGAATGCATTCAAGAGAGAGCTAGATAGAGCTCTTAAGGATAGCGGAGTCAGGGGGTATGGGGAGAAGGCAGGAACGGGGTACTGATTGAGAATGATCAGCCGTGATCACATTGAATGGCGGTGCGTACAGGCTCGAAGGGCCGAATGGCCTCCTCCTGCACCTATTGTCTATTGTCTATTGTCCTGGGCACGGTGGTGCAGAGGTAGAGTTGCTGCCTTGCAGTGCAAGAGACCCGGGTTCCATCCTGACAATGGGTCCTGCCTGTACGGAGTATAAACGTTCTCCCCGTGGCCACTTGGGTTTTCCCCGGGTGCTCCGGTTTCCTCCCACACTCCAAAACCGTACATAATTGTAAGGTCTCTGTCATGGGCCTCCTCCAGTGCCATAGTGAGGCCCGCCGGAAATTGGAGGAGCAGCACCTCATATTTCGCCTGGGCAGTTTGCAGCCCGGTGGTATGAACATCGACTTCTCCAACTTCAGATAGCTCCTCTGTCCCTCCCTTCCCCTCCTCCTTCCCAGATCTCCCTCTATCTTCCTGTCTCCACCTATATCCTTCCTTTGTCCCGCCCCCTTGACATCAGTCTGAAGAAGGGTCTCGACCCGAAACGTCACCCATTCCTTCTCTCCCGAGATGCTGCCTGACCTGCTGAGTTACTCCAGCATTTTGTGAATAAAATAATTGTAAGGTAATTGGTTTGGTAACATTGTGTGTTGGATTTCAAGATGGCGCCCAACCCAGGCGAGTATTTGTGTGCTGGCTCCATAAGCAGATCTACAATCCCATATTACAATCGCTTCACACTCTTAAATCTCTACTCATTCAGCAACATTTCTTACTTTATCTTGCATCCATTCACTGTAAATGGCTCGATTGTAATCGTGTACAGTCCCTCCGCTGACTAGATAGCACGCATCAAAAGCTCTTCACTGTACCTCAGTACACGTCACTCTAAACTGGGCGGCACGGACTTGGAGGGCCGAAAAGGCCTGTTTCCGGCTGTATATATATGATATGATATGATATGATAAACTAAACTGTGACTGCAACTGTTAGTGTGCGGGGATCGCTGGTTGGCACGGGCTTGGTGGGCCAAAGGGCCTGTTTCGGCGCTTTATCTCTAAGCTAAACTAAACTGAATACTGCAAACTCACCACAGAGAGCTCTGGAGGTCAGGATCCACTGGGTCTCTGGGGCTGTGAGGCAGGGAAGCTGTTGGCTGCCCACTGTGCTTTCCTGGCCCTCTTTGTTCTCTCGGTAGCTCCCCCACATCGGGTCCCTCATTGTCCACAGTGACCCCCCCCCCCCCCCCCTCCACACGCCTTGTTCTGGAGCTTCTCACGTGTGTGCATGTAGTGAGGGCAAGGCCAGCAGCATAATCAAGGACCAGTCTCACCCCGGCCACTCCATCTTCTCCCCCTCTCCCATCAGGCAAGAGGTACAGAAGCATGAAAACACACACCTCCAGATTCAGGGACAGTTTCTTCCCAGCTGTTATCAGGCAACTGAACCATCCTACCCCAACCAGAAAGCAGTCCTGAATTATCATCTACCTCTGTGATGACCTTCGGCCTATCCTTGATTGGACTTTCCTGTCTTTGCCTTCTACGGAACATTATTCCCTTACCATGCATCTATAGACTGTAAATGGCTCGATTGCAATCATGTATTGTCTTCCCGCTAACTGAGTAGCACGCAACGAAAGCTTTTCACTTATTCACAAAATGCTGGAGTAACTCAGCAGGTCAGGCAGCACCTCGGGAGAGAAGGAATGGGTGATGTTTCGGGTCGAGACCCTTCTTCAGTCTGTAGAAGGGTCTCGACCCGAAACGTCACCCATTCCTTCTCTCCCGAGATGCTGCCTGACCTGCTGAGTTACTCCAGCATTTTGTGAATAAATCGATTTGTACCAGCATCTGCAGTTATTTTCTTATAGAAAGCTTTTCACTGTACCTCCTTACAGGTGATACTAAACTAAACTTATAGGGTCTTATAGAAACATATAGAAACATAGAAACATATAAAATTCTTAAGGGATTGGACAGGCTTGATGCACGAAAAATGTTCCTGATGTTGGAGGAGTCCAGAACCAGGGGTCACAGTTTAAGAATAAAGGGGAGGCCATTTAAAACTGAGATGAGGAAAAGCTTTTTCACCCAGAAAGTTGTGAATCTGTGGAATTCTCTGACACAGAAGGCAGTGGAGGCCAATTCACTGGATGTTTACAAGAGAGAGTTAGATATAGCTCTTAAGTCTAACGGAATCTAGGGATATGAGGAGAACGCAGGAATGGGTACTGATTTAGGATGATCAGCCATGATCATATTGAATGGCGGTGCTGGTTTGAAAGGCCGAATGGCCTACTCCTGCACTTGTTTTCTATGTTTCTATGTTTCTAAACTGCAACTGAAACTGATGCCAAGGATTGCCCCAGACCATCCCGTCTCTCCACTCACCCCTGAGGATTTTCTGTCTGGGAAGATGCATGTCTCTCCTCCGGCGGTGAAGTTACAGTAAACCTTGAAGGCATCAGCCGCACAGCCCTGGTTGGGGTCGACCCAATATTCACCTGAGTGGAGGAGGAGAAAGACAGGTGTAAATAAGCCGCATACAATAAGGGTAGAGTGGGTGGTGCAGTGGGTACAGCTCCTTCCAGATCGTCGGTTTGCTGCCACACTCCAAAGAGCTACAGGATTGTAGGTTAGTTAACTTGGTATAAATGTAAATTGTCCCTAATGTGTGCAGGACCATGTTAGTGTGCAAGGAACACTGGTCGGTACGGACTCGGTGGGCCGAAGGGCCTGTTTCCGCGCTGTATCTCTAAAATGAAATTAAACTAAACTGCACAGGGCCCAACTGAGGTGATCGAAGTCTGTGAACAATTATGATACGAAAATCTGAAAATTATAAGAAAGATGAGCAGTTTGTAATATGTTTGACCCAAGAGCTAATGCACTGGGAAAGCACGATGAGGAATGGTGCCAACATAGTGAGAGGAACGTAAGGATATTTTGGAGAAGAAATAAATAGATTCATCAGTGTTTAGATTCCATGGCAGAGAGAACTAATGCAAAAATAAGGGCCTGTCCCACTCAGGCGATTGTTTAGGCGACTGCTGGCGACTGTCAAAGTCGTAGCAGATCGCCGAAATTTCCCTTTATCGAACGACAATGACCACAACAATGCCGAGTCACGTCGAGATTACACCGTCTTCGGAAACATCGTGAAATTCCCACGCTGTCAATGCTTCTCCGGTGTCCTAATTTTCGCTGAAATCACTGACAAGTCGTTAAGTACTTTAAGTGTTTTGAAATATAACATCTTGCCCGGGTTACTTGAAAACCAAGCTTCACGGTAACAAGGCATAAACTGGATTGACTTCCAGTTTACTAATAGCAGTATTAAGACATTTAATTTTAAAAGTGGTAAAATGGATTTTTGTGAAAAGTGTGTGGGCTTTCTTTGAAAATGTACGGGAGATGCATATCTGGTTTCTGGGATGCATATCTGGGTTGGGAGCCTACTTTAAATGTAATCGCTGATGGCCATAAACAATGCGAAAATTCCCACGTTTACCTGACCGTCAAACTGTCGCCTCCACTCTACCTGTCAAATGTCTTGACGGTAAATAAATTGGTTAAACACAAGGGCGGCACGGTAGCACAGCGGTAGAGTTGCTGCTTTACACCGAATGCAGCGCCGGAGACTCAGGTTCGATCCTGACTACGGGTGCTGTACTGTAAGGAGTTTATACGTTCTCCCCGTGACCTGCGTGGGTTTTCTCCGAGATCTTCGGTTTCCTCCCACACTCCAAAGACGTACAGGTATGTAGGTTAATTGGCTGGGTAAATGTAAAAATTGTCCCTAGTGTGTGTAGGATAGTGTTAATAGTGTTAGTGTGCGGGGATCGCTGGGCGGCGCGGACTTGGTGGGCCGAAAAGGCCTGTTTCCGCGCTGTATATATATGATATGATGATGATATGATATGATATTTTATGGTATCTTCAAATGACTTTACTTAATTTAATATAACGTGCTTCTAAATGCATCTAAGACAACCTAGCAAACCTGTGGACAGCATGCGACAGTGCCCGCATTAAGCTACGATACCTGGCGACAAGCCAGCTGTCAGCGAGAAATTTCACTCCGGTTGATTTCTCAGTGACTCGCTGAGATCCACTACAATACTTGGAAGACTCCTCACGATCATGTCCGCGACACCCCGGCGAACTGTTGGCGACAGCCTAGTCACCGGCAGTCGCCTTAAAATCGCCTAAGTGCAACAGGCCCTCTAATCATTGAGGATCCTAAACTGAGCTGGGGACAATAGAACTGATTTGGAATACATACAAAAAGATGGAATTGTGAGGCTGGAAAAGGCGCTGGTCAGGTCACATTTGCAGTACTGTGAGCATATATGGGCCCCATATCTGAGGAAGGACGTGCTGGCTCTGGAGAGGGTACGGAGGAGGTTTACCAGAATGATCCCAGGAATGAGTGGGTTAGCATATGATGAGCGTTTGTCAGCACTGGGCCTGTACTCGCTGGAGTTTAGAAGGTTGAGGGGGGACCTCATTGAAACTTACAGAATAATGAAAGGCATAGATAGAGTGGATGTGGAGAGGATGTTTCCACTGGTGGGAGAGTCTCGGACCAGAGCTCAGAATTCATATCATATCATATCATATATCTACAGCCGGAAACAGGCCTTTTCGGCCCTCCAAGTCCGTGCCGCCCAGTGATCCCCGTACATTAACACTATCCTACACCCACTAGGGACAATTTTTACATTTACCCAGCCAATTAACCTACATACCTGTACGTCTTTGGAGTGTGGGAGGAAACCGAAGATCTCGGAGAAAACCCACGCAGGTCACGGGGAGAACGTACAAACTCCTTACAGTGCAGCACCCGTAGTCAGGATCGAACCTGTGTCTCCGGCGCTGCATTCGCTGTAAAGCAGCAACTCTACCGCTGCGCTACCGTGCCGCCCAATTAAAGGGCACTCTTTTAGAAAGGTGAGGAGGAACTTCTTTAGTCAGAGAGTAGTTGGTCTGTGGAACTCATTGCCACAGCGGCCATATTTTTAAGACAAATTTTTGATTAGAACGGGTGTCAAGGGTTACGGGGAGAAGGCAGGAAAATGGAATTGGGAGGCAGAGATCAGTCATGGTTGAATGTAGACTCGATGGACCGAATGGCCTAATTCTACTCCTAAGACTTGTGAACTTGTCAACTTGTGAAATAGAGGTGACGTTTATTGCACACATTTGTTGGATAAATGGAAGAATGGATTTCCAGTATTGGGAAACAGGAGCCTGAAGGTAACTTTGGTGAGAAAGAAAGATGTAAAGGCTGCAGAGACATTGATCAATGGTGAAGATAGACGCATGGTACTGGAGTAACTCAGCGGGTCAGGCAGCATCTGTGCAGAAAAAAGATGGGTGACATTTTGGGTCGGAATATCTGAAGCAGGGTCCTAACCCGAAACGTTTCTTGTTGGGACCATTCTTCAGACCTCTTCACAGTCTGAAGAAGGGTCTCGACCCAAAAAGTCACCCATTCTTGTTCCCCAGAGATGCTGCCTGTCCCGTTGAGTTACTCCAGCTCTTTGTGTCTATCTTCGGGTTGAACCCAGCCTCTGCAGTTCCTTCCTACACAAGGAAAACCGTTCCAGCCGTTGGCAACATCAGGTCAGAGGCTGGAAATCCAGCGAGTTACAGACCTCTTTGTTTCTGGCACTATCTCTTTTGCTTTTCTGCACTGTATTTTTGCGGTGCTGGCTCCAAGGGCCAAATGGCCACCTCCTGCACCTATTTTCTGTCAAGTTCTGGGGTGGCACGGTGGCGCAGTGGTAGAGTTGTCGGAGACCCGGGTTCAATCCCAACTACGGGTGCTGTCTGTACGGAGTTTGTACGTTCTCCCCGTGACCGCCTGGGTTTTCTCCAAGATCTTTGGTTTCCTCCCACACTCCAAAGACATACAGGTTTGTAGGTTAATTGGCTTGGTGTATGTGTAAATTGTCCCTAGTGTGTGACGACATTCTACTGCTGCACTATAGAGAGCATCCTAACACATGGCATCCCTGTGTGGTATCCCAGCTGCACGGAGGCAGAGGAAAGCTCTTCAGCGGGTAGGCCATAGAGCTCAGAGGACCATCGGAACACAGCTACCAGACTTGGAGGGCATCTACAACACACGATGCCACAGAAGAGCCACCAGCATCCACAAAGACTCTTCACACCCCTGCAACAGTCTGTTCGAACTCCTTCCATCGGGCAGACGATACAAGGCCTTCTACGCCCGCACCTCCAGACTCAGGAACAGCTTCATCCCCAGGGCCATAGCTGCCATGAACCGGTCCTGCTGAGCCGGATGGTCACATCGCACAGTGAACCGGCACAGATCTACTTGCACTTTATTCTGATTTAATACTGTTCTAATTTGTTTCGTTGTTGTTTAAATTAATACTGACTAGCTAATTAAATTATTGCATCGTATGGGAGGCGCATTCCCAATCTCGTTGTACCCCTGTACAATGACAATAAAGATATATTGTATTGTATTGTATTGTAGGATAGTGTTAGTGTGCGGGGATCGCTGGTCGGTGTGGACCCGGTGGGCTGAAGGGCCTGTTTCCGCGCTGTATCTCTAAACTAGTGTACTTAGAATAATTGATGTTATTGTGGAACACAGAACGGTACAGCACAGGATCAGGCCCTTCGGCCCACTGTCATGGAGTTAAGATCCTGGAACTGTCATGTAGTTAACACACGGGACACGCCACTCACCGTCCGTGTACTCCTCGTGACACAGCTGGAGGTCTCTGCAGGTCCGGGCGGGGTGTTCCTTGGTGCCGACCGGGTGCTTCATCTGCTCGATCTCTGTCTTCAGCGAGTTCAGCGAGCCGAAGATCTCCTCCATGCCGTCGGCATAGTCCAGCATCTCGTCGTCCATCATCCTCTCGTCCGGCAGGATCTGGCTCCCGTCGATGGGCACCGACCGCTTGCTCTTCCTGCGCCTCTGGATGGGCAGCGGCTGAATGACTTCACCTGGAGGACCCTAGGGAGGCCAGGGAGGAGATGCGTGGAGATCAGCAGTGGCTGCAGCCAACCCTTAGCCAAAACCCCCCCTGGGGCCCCAGCAGTCATAGAAATATAGAAACATAGAAAATAGGTGCAGGAGGAGGCCATTCGGCCCTTCGAGCCTGTACGCACCGCCATTCAATATGATCATGGCTGATCATCCAACTCAGTAACCTGCACCTGCCTTCTCTCCATACCCCCTGATCCCTTTAGCCATAAGGGCCACATCTAACTCCCTCTTAAATATAGCCAATGAACTGGCCTCAACTACCTTCTGTGGCAGAGAATTCCACAGATTCACCACTCTCTGTGTGAAAAAAAACTTTCTCATCTCGGTCCTAAAAGACTTCCCCCTTATCCTTAAGCTGTGACCCCTGGTTCTGGACTTCCCCAACATCGGGAACAATCTTCCTGCATCTAGCCTGTCCAACCCCTTAAGAATTTTATATGTTTCTATAAGATCCCCCCCTCAGTCTTCTAAATTCCAGCGAGTATAAGCCCAGTCTATCCAGTCTTTCTTCATATGAAAGTCCTGCCATCCCAGGGATCAATCTGGTGAACCTTCTCTGTACTCCCTCTAAGGCTAGAATGTCTTTCCTCAGATTAGGAGACCAAAACTGTACACAATACTCCAGGTGCGGTCTCACAGGTGCCGGTGGGGCCGGCACCTCCACCAACCCCATCTACTGCACCCGACGTGGCCTCCTTTACATCGGCAAGACCAGGCTCAGGCCCAACAACCATTTTGCCCAACACTTGCACTCGGCAACCAAATCCCACTGGATCTCCCGGTTGCGAACCATTTTAAACCTCTTCCCATTCCCACCCTGACCTTTCTGTCCTAGGCCTCCAACATTGCCAGAGAGAGGCCACACGCAAACTGGAAGAACAGCACCTCATATTCCACTAAGATCATAAGATCAATAGACAATAGACAATACGTGCAGGAGGAGGCCATTCGGCCCTACGAGAAGGACCCCCCTTCTCCCCCTCCCCACTTTTTTCACCCGATCTTTTCTGTGCCCCATCTGGATTTGTATTAATTTCTCCCCTTCCCCCTCCCTCAATCCCCTTCCTCCTATATTCTATCTTCTGGCTTCACATTTTGCACATCTTCCATCTTTAGATGACGCCATCCCATCACACATTCCCTGTGATCATGGCTGATCATTCACAACCAGTACCCCTGTGCCTGCCTTCTCCCCATATCCCTTGACTCCGCTATCTTTAAACAGCTCTACCTAGCTCTCTCTTGAAAGCATCCAGGGAATCGGCCTCCACTGCCTTCTGAGGCAGAGAGTTCCACAGATTCACAACTCTCTGGGTGAAAAAGTGAAAAAGTTCAAGAGATAGGAGTAGAATTAGACCATTCAGCCCATCGTCTACTCCGCCATTCAAACATGGCTGAACTATCTCTCCCACCTAACCCAGTCTCGTGCCTTCTTCCCATAACCTCTGACACCAGTAGTAATCAAGAATCTGTCTATCTATCTCTGCTTAAGGCTCAGTGCTTTGGCTAATTCAAGGAATTCCTTTCTTCAATCACATGACCTCTCTCAAGAGACACTTGGCCATCGCACCAAGGTGACGTGCCGGAACGATCACCATCCATTACGATGAAGAGCTTGACGTGATTGCTTAGAATGCCTCAGTAATGATCTGGAACCACACTATTTCACCTACTCCCACAACATACCAATAGCTGATACAATCTCACTGGCTCCCCATTCTGCACTGGACCACATGGATAACTGAGGTGAGAAGAAGCTTTTTCACCCAGAGTCGTGAATTTGTGGAATTCTCTGCCACAGAGGGCAGCGGAGGCCAATTCACTGGATGAATTTGAAAGAGAGTTAGCTAGAGCTCTAGGGGCTATTGGAATCAAGGGATATGGGGAGAAGGCAGGCACGGGTTACTGATTGTGGATGATCAGCCATGATCACAATGAATGGCTCGAAGGGCCAAATGGCCTCATCCTGCACCTAGTTTCTATGTTTCTATACAGGAACAAGTGCATTAGGCTTGGGCAGCTTACAACCCAGCTTACAAGCACTGAAACTCTCCAATTTTAGATAAACATCCTACAAACTATCTTATACTCCCCCCCTTTCTCCCCCCCCCCCCCCCCCCCCACTTTTTTCACCCGATCTTTTCTGTGCCCCATCTGGATTTGCATTAATTTCTCCCCTTCCCCCTCCCTCCATCCCCTTCCTCCTATATTCTATCTTCTGGCTTCACATTTTGCACATCTTCCATCTTTAAATGAAGCTCCCTCCACGCCATCCCATCACACACTCCCAGTGCAGGGCAGTGCATTCAAGAGAGAGCTGGATAGAGCTCTTAAGGATAGCGGAGTCAGGGGGTACGGGGAGAAGGCAGGAACGAGGTACTGATTGAGAATGATCAGCCATGATCACATTGAATGGCGGTGCGTACAGGCTCGAAGGGCCGAATGGCCTCTTCCTGCACCTATTGTCTATTGTCTATTGTCAGGCACATGGGTCAGACACAGGCTGCACTATCCCATCCCAGTTAACAAGGACAACTGTTGAACTCAGACTGAATCTCATTTTACGCCATCCCATCAGGATGAAGCTGCCTCTACTCTGTCCGCTCACACAGGGTCAGAAACAGGCCAAGATGGCCATTTGCGGGTCCAGGCAGCGGGCAGTCGATGGCCACACCGGGGTCGGCTGCCTGCCCCTTTTCCGGCCCTGGGTCCATGCCCGGGTGTCCCTGGAGACGGAACACGGTGGAAAGACATTCTTGCCATAGAGGGAGTACAGAGAAGGTTCACCAGATTGATTCCTGGGATGGCAGGACTTTCATATGAAGAAAGACTGGATAGATTAGGCTTATACTCGCTGGAATTTAGAAGATTGAGGGGGGATCTTATAGAAACTTACAAAATTCTTAAGGGGTTGGAGAGGCTAGATGCAGGAAGATTGTTCCTGATGTTGGGGAAGTTCAGAACAAGGGGTCACAGTTTGAGGATAAGGGGGAAGTCTTTTAGGACCGAGATGAGAATGTTTTGTTTCACACAGAGAGTGGTGAATCTGTGGAATTCTCTGGCACAGAAGGTAGTTGGGGCCAGTTCATTGGCTATATTTAGGAGGGAGTTAGATGTGGCCCTTGTGGCTAAAGGGATCAGGGGGTATGGAGAGAAGGCAGGTACGGGATACTGAGTTGGATGATCAGCCATGATCATATTGAATGGCGGTGCGTACAGGCTCGAAGGGCCGAATGGCCTACTCCTGCACCTATTTTCTATGTCTATGTTTCTATGGAGGCCTTCCGTGAACGCAGGTCACCGCGGCAGGTCAAATGTAATACTGATGCTCCTGACGTTATTTTAAAATTGCTGACTGTTGTTTTGTAAACTGCCAGAAAAGGCAGTTTCGATCGTGTTTTGCACGTTTGTTTTTGTTTTCTGAATGAAAGTATTTGTAAATTTTTAAAAAAGGGTCAGAAACGATAGCTCTCCCCACATCCTAGGTTCAGACACAGAGTGAAGCTCCCTCTACACTGTCCCGTCTAACACTCCCCAGGGTCAGACACAGAGTGAAGCTCCCTCTACACTGTCCCGTCTAACACTCCCCAGGGTCAGACACAGAGTGAAGCTCCCTCTACACTGTCCCGTCTAACACTCCCCAGGGTCAGACACAGAGTGAAGCTCCCTCTACACTGTCCCGTCTAACACTCCCCAGGGTCAGACACAGAGTGAAGCTCCCTCTACACTGTCCCGTCTAACACTCCCCAGGGTCAGACACAGAGTGAAGCTCCCTCTACACTGTCCCGTCTAACACTCCTCAGAAGCAGACACAGAGTGAGGCTCCCTCTACACTGTCCCATCACACACTACTCAGGAGCAGACACAGAGATCTCCCGGTGGCCGAGCACTTCAACTCCCCCTCCCACTCCCAGTCTGACCTTTCTGTCATGGGCCTCCTCCAGTGCCATAGTGAGGCCCACCGGAAATTGGAGGAACAGCACCTCATATTTCGCCTTGGCAGTTTGCAGCCCAGTGGTATGAACATCGACTTCTCCAACTTTAGATAGTTCCTCTGTCCCTCCCTTCCCCTCCCCCTTCCCAGATCTCCCTCTATCTTCCTGTCTCCACCTATATCCTTCCTTTGTCCCGCCCCCCCTGACATCAGTCTGAAGAAGGGTCTCGACCCGAAACGTCACCCATTCCTTCTCTCCTGAGATGCTGCCTGACCTGCTGAGTTACTCCAGCATTTTGTGAATAAATCGATTTGTACCAGCATCTGCAGTTATTTTCTTATACAGAGTGAAGCTCCCTCTACACTGTCCCATCACACACTCCCCAGGGTCAGACACAGAGTGAAGCTCCCTCTAACTGTCCCTTCTCACACTCCCCGGGGTCAAACACAGAGTGAAGCTCCCTCTACACTGCCTAGACTACTGCAACTCTGGGATCAGCCAATCTTCCCTGTCCCGCCTGCAACTGGTCCAAAACGCCGCAGCGAGACTCCTGACGGGTACCCGTAAAAGGGACCACATCACCCCGATTCTGGCCTCTCTCCACTGGCTCCCTGTACGGTACAGAATCAACTTCAAGCTCCTCCTATTCACGTATAAAGCCCTAAATGGACATTCCCCCCCCTACATCAAAAATCTTCTAACCCCCCTCTCTAACTCCAGGTCCCTCAGGTCGGCCGACTTGGGGTTACTCACTATCCCGCGGTCTAGGCTTAAGCTCAGGGGTGACCGCGCTTTTGCGGTTGCAGCTCCTGGACTGTGGAACAGCATCCCTCTCCCCATCAGAACTGCCCCCTCCATCCACTCCTTTAAGTCCAGGCTCAAAACCTATTTCTACTCCCTAGCGTTTGAGGCTCATTGAGGAGGCGCTGTGAACTGTTTATGTATGTGCTGTTGTGTTTGCGTGCTGCTGTATGTTTCATTTTTTTTTCCTTAGTACCTAATCAGATGTACAGCACTTTGGTCAACGTGGGTTGTTTTTAAATGTGCTATACAAATAAAATTGACTTGACTTGACTTGACTTGACTTGACTTGACCCATCACACACTCCCCAGAGTCAGACACAGAGTGAAGCTCCCTCTACACTGTCCTGTCTCATACACTCCCCAGAGGTCAGTGCGAGCTTGGTGAGGCCAGAGACTTGGTTTGTCAGGCAAAGGGGCCAGAGTGGACAACCTGAGGGCCACTCTTGACCAGGACCGAGTGTGACAGAGACCTCACCTCTTCACTGAGCTCAGTGTGACCGCAGTGTGTCTCAGTGCAGGGAGGGAAGGTGAGAGATTGTGAATAGTGAAAGGCCTGGATGTGGAGAGGATGTTTCCACTAGTGGGAGAGTCCAGGACCAGAGGGCACAGCCTCAGAATTAAAGGACGTTCCCTTAGGAAGGAGATGAGCAGGAATTTCTTTAGTCAGAAGATGGTGAATCTGTGGAATTCTTTGCCAGAGGAGGCCAAGTCAGTAGATATTTTTAAGGCAGAGAAGACAGATTCTTGATTAGGATGGGTGTCAGGGGTTATGGGGGGAAGGCAGGAGGATGGAATGAGGAGGGAGAGATAGATCAGCCGTGATTGAATGGCTGAGTAGACTTGCTGGGTCGAATGGCCTAATTCTGCTCCTCTTACATATGATCACAAGGACCAGTGTTGTTCGTCACAAACCTGTGTAGTTTGTCACAAACAACGATGCCTTAGCTGGCAATATAGGGTCTGATTAACAATTGAAGATGACTTGATGGGCCGAGTGGCCTAATCCTGCTCCCTTCGCTTGTGGACGTATAAGATTGTAATGAAGTACTACTTACAGTAGCGCCAGCAGGGCCAGGAACACCTCGTTGTCCTTTAGTACCGGCCGTGCCCTGCGAGAATCAGATGGGAAGAAGTTAGTTAAACACATCAGCAACAACGGCCACGATGGCGCAGCGGTGGAGTCACTGCCTGACAGCGCTGGAGACCCGGGTTCCATCCCCACCACGGGTGCTGTCTGTACGGAGTTTGTACGTTCTCCCCGTGACCGCGTGAGTTTACTCCAGGATCTTCGATTTCCTCCCACACTCCAAAGATGTGCAGGTTTGTAGGTTAATTGGGCTTGGCGTGTGTGTAAATTGTCCCTAGTGGATGTAGGGCAGCGTTAATGTGCGGGGAACACTGGTCGGTGCGGACTCGGTGGGCCGAAGGGCCAGTTTCCGCGCTGTATCTCTAACCTTACCTAAACTAAAACTTGCATTTAAGTAGCATCTTTAATGATCCAAAACACTTTGTGGGACATAATCAGGCACATTGATTCATTGAACGATACAGCACGGAAACAGGCCCCTCGACCCGCAGGGTCCACGCTGACCATTGATCACCCCAACACATGGAGTTCCGTGTGACCCCAACTTTTCATCCACTCTCCACAGACGAAGGGCAATTTCACAGACTGCCAATCGACCTACAAGCCCGCAAGTAGAAGGTTGAGGGGGGACTTGATAGAGGTTTTTTAAATTTTGAGAGGGACGGACAGAGTTGACGTGGGTAGGCTTTTCCCTTTGAGAGTGGGGAAGATTCCAACAAGGGGACATAGCTTCAGAATTGAGGGACAAAGGTTTAGGGGTAACATGAGGGGGAACTTCTTTACTCAGAGGGTGGTGGCTGTATGAAATGGGCTTCCGGTGGAAGTGGTGGAGGCTGGCTCGATTTTATTATTTAAGAGTAAATTGAATAGGTATATGGATAAGAGGGGATTAGAGGGTTATGGTCTGAGTGCAGGTAGATGAGACTAGGTCAGGGAGAATGGTCGGCGTGGACTGGTAGGGCCGGACAGGCCTGTTTCCATGCTGTAGTTGTTATATTGTTATATTGTTAAGTCTTTGGGATGTGGGAGGTAACCGGAGCAAACCCACACGGTCACGGGGAGAACGTGGATACTCCACACACGCAGAAACAGCGCCTGAGGTCAGGATCGAACCCGTGTCTCTGGTGCTGTGAGCCACCACGCCACAGTGGCGCAGCAGTAGAGTTGCCGCCTTACAGCGAATGCAGCGCCGGAGACCCAGGTTCGATCCTGACTACGGGCGCTGTCTGTACGGAGTTTGTACGTTCTCCCCGTGACCTGCGTGGGTTTTCTCCGAGATCTTCGGTTTCCTCCCACACTCCAAAGACGTGCAGGATTGTAGGTTAATTGGCTTGGTAAATGTAAAAATTGTCCCTAGTGGGTGTAGGATGGTGTTAATGTGCGAGGATCGCAGGTCGGTGCGGACATGGGTTGGCCAAAGGGCCTGTTTCTGTGCTGTATCTCTAAACTAAACCAAACTAAACTAAACTAAACTAAAGCCACCACACTGCCTTTTAGATGCCGACAAAGGCCAATTAATGCCTACAGGATAGAAGAGGAAGCATTGACTGAACTGGAGGCCTCTCAGCTTTATATGTAATGGGGGCTTGTTTAAGATACTTAGCCAACCAACTATTCGCAGCAAAAGACAGGGATCCAGAGCAACATTATTGTTAGAAGCTTCACTTCACACTCTCCCCAACAGGTATCGGGGCAGCACGGTGGCACAGCGGTAGAGCTGCTGCCTAAACTGCACTAAACTGCATTATTCAGTGGGTCAGGCAGCATCTGTGGAAGCCTCGAATGTTAGGGGCGCAGCAGTAGAGTTGCTGCCTCACAGCGCTAGAGACCCGGGTTTGATCCTGACTGTCGATGCTGTCTGTACGGAGTTTGTACGTTCTCCCTGTGACCTGCGTGGGTTTCCTCCGGGTGCCCTGGTTTCCTCCCACATTCCAAAGACTTGCGGGATTGTAGGCTAATTGGCTTCTGTAAATTGCCCCTTGGGTGTGTGGGATAACATGGAACACGTATACGGGTGATCGCTGGTCGTAGTTGACTCAGTGGGCCGAAGGGCCTGTTTCCACGCTGTATCTCTACAACTGAGATGCTGCCTGACCCGCTGAGTTCCTCCAGCAGTGCCTCTCGTTATGCTCTAAACTCCAGCATCTTGTGTCTCCAACTCGTTTGCTCTTTGTTCTGGACGCCCAATATCTCATGGAAGGAGATACAGGCTTCCAACAGTTATCCCTGAACAATGCATCCTCTCTTTTAGAGTTTGCTCTTGACACTTTTGTGGTTTGTTTCTACTTCCCACATCTGGCTCAGGGCGTTGAGGTCGATGACCGTGAGGAGAGGGGGGACAATGAGGACCCGGCGTGAGGCGACCACCGTGAAGAACAATGGAGGAACCTGGCGTGGGGCGACCGGCGTGAGGGACGGTGGGAGAACAAAGTGGGGGAGGGGGGGGGGGCACTCTAGTTTTAAAGTCCTCTGCCAAGGGATAAGCCCACGTTTGTCTGTTTGTTTGTTTGTTTGTTTGTTCCAGTGAAGGCGCTGTGTACATGGCAGCCAGCCAACGGCTGCTTGCCTTCGGTTTTCACCTTTGATTTAATTTTCATTTCAAGTTTCCATATAGCTTGCGTGTTCTGGCTGGTGGCAGACCAATTTTCCCCCGGGGATGAATAAGGTTCTATTGTATCGCATCGTATCGTATCGTTTCGTATCGCATCGTATCGTAACTATGAAATAGGTTAACTCACCATAGAACCTTTGGATCCTTTTGGACCAGGGGAGCCCTGGAAGAGAAAGAGAGCAAAAGCAAAGAGTATTAAGATGGTGCAGATAAAGTTTGCAACCCCTCCTCCCATGGGCACATGTCACAGAGGATTTGCTTGAACTTCTACAGGTGTCCAGTGGAGAGCATATTGACTGGTTGCATCACAGCCTAGTTCAGCAACTTGAATGCCCAGGAGCTAAGAAGACTGCAAAAAGTTATGAACACTGCCCAGTCCATCACTGACTCTGACCTCCCTACCATCGAAGGGATTTACCAGAGTCACTGCCTCGAAAAGGCAGCCAGCATCATCAGAGACCCACACCACCCTGGCCACACACTCATTTCACCCCTGCCATCGGGAAGAAGGTACAGGAGCCTGAAAACTGTAACGTCTAGGTTCAGGAACAGTTTTCTTCCCTGCAGCCATTAGTCTATTAAACACTATAACCTCAAACAAACTCTGAACTACATAGAGTATTATTGTTGTTATTGCACTGTTATTGTTTGATTTTTTGTGCGTACGTATGTGTGCATGTATATATATGCATATGTATATGATCTATATATATGTGTACTTGTGAGTATGTGTATATATATATATACACACTGTACTTTTTTTTCCAATCATTTATTATATTGTTTATAATAACTATGTTAGCATATTCTCTTGTGCTGCTACAAGTAAGAATTTTATTGTTCTACCTGGGACATATGACAATAAAACACTCTTGAATCTTGACGTTTCAAAGAATGCCATTACAGGTAGTTCTGCTATAAAGTGATAATTGCACTCAAAATAAAACTTGCACTTTAGAAAATTACATTGTAAAGTCAACAAGTGAAGAAGCTGGGAAGCTAGATAGAGCTCTTAAGGATAGCGGAGTCAGGGGTATGGGGAGAAGGCATGAATGGGGTACTGATTGAGAATGATCAGCCATGATCACATTGAATGGCAGTGCTGACTCGAAGGGCCGAATGGCCTCCTCCTGCACCTATTGTCTATTGTCTATTGTCATGCTGCAGTTATATAAGACGTTGGCGAGGCCACGTTTAGAGAATTGGTTCAGGTTTAGTCACCATGTTATAGGAAATATGTCAAGCTGGAAAGGGTGCAGAGAAGTTTGAAGATAACGTTGTCAGGACACGAGGGCCTGGGCTATCGGGAGAGGTCGAGTAGGCTAGGATTTTATTCCTTGGTGCACAGATGATCTCACAAGGTGTATCAAATAACGAGGAGAAAATCCAGCAAACGCAGCCTTTTGCTGCAGAATAGGGAATTTGAGAACCTGAGGGCATAGGTTTATGGTATGGGGGGGAGGGGGAAGATTTAATAGGAACTTGAGCGGCAACTTTTCTACACCAAGCATGGTGGGTGTATGGAACAAGCTGCCAGAGGAGGTAGTTGAGGCTGGGACTTTCGCAACTTTTTAAAAAACATTTAGACAGGTACATGAATAGGGCAGGTTTAGAGGGATATGGGCCAAACGCAGGCAGGTGAACTAGTGTAGATGGGGTATGTTGGTCGGCATGTGAAAGTTGCGCCGAAGAGCCTGTTTCATAGCAAGAGGATTTGAGTATAGGAGCAGGGAGGTTCTGATGTAGTTGTACAGGGCCTTGGTGAGACCGCACCTGGAGTATTGTGTATAGTTTTGGTCTCCTAATCTGAGGAAAGACATCCTAACCTTAGTGGGAGTACAGTGAAGATTCACCCGATTGATCCCTGGGATACCAGGACTTTCATATGAAGAAAGACTGGATAGACTAGGCTTATACTCGCTGGAATTTAGAAGACTGAGGGGGGATCTTATAGAAACATATAAAATTCTTAAGGGGTTGGAGAGGCTAGATGCGGGAAGATTGTTCCCGATGTTGGGGAAGTCCAGAACCAGGGGTCACAGCTTAAGGATAAGGGGGAAGTCTTTTAGGACCGAGATGAGAAAACATTTCTTCACACAGAGAGTGGTGAGTCTGTGGAATTCTCTGCCACAGAAGGTAGTTGAGGCCAGTTCATTGGCTATATTTAAGAGGGAGTTAGATGTGGCCCTTGTGGCTAAAGGGATCAGGGGGTATGGAGAGAAGGCAGGTACAGGATACTGAGCTGGATGATCAGCCATGATCATATTGAATTGCAGTGCAGGCTCGAAGGGCCGAATGGCCTACCCCTGCACCTATTTTCTATGTTTTCTATGTAAGGCTCTATGACACTAAGTCAAATACATCAAAGGGGGATGAGGGGGAAAGGGGGATGAGGGTTCGAACATTTCACTCTCACAATAACAAAGGTGTTTTTAATCTATTTTTGCGACTAAAAGCTACAACTATCTAAGGCTGTATGTCCCATCGCTTAATGGAGTATTGCTACACATGTCAATAGAACTGATTACTTGATAAGTTAACACTGTGACGTGCATAAAGTTCTAACACTGCTGATGAACCTCTGGTGTTCGCTACCCCAGAGACTTGCGGAGTCCAAATCATTGGAAGTGTTTCCAAATCATAGGCTTGTATACACTGGAATTTAGAAGGATGAGATCTTATCGAAACGTATAAGATTATCAAGGGGTTGGACACGTTAGAGGCAGGAAACATGTTCACAATGTTGGGGGAGTCCAGAACAAGGTCCCACAGTTTAAGAATAAGGGGTAGGCCATTTAGAACTTAGACGAGGAAAAACTTTTTCAGTCAGAGAGTTGTGAATCTGTGGAATTCTCTGCCTCAGAAGGCAGTGGAGGCCAATTCTCTGAATGCATTCAAGAGAGAGCTAGATAGAGCTCTTAAGGATAGCGGAGTCAGGGGGTATGGGGAGAAGGCAGGAACGGGGTACTGATTGAGAATGATCAGCCATGATCACATCGAAGGGCCGAATGGCCTCATCCTGCACCTATTGTCTATTGTCTATTAAAGTGGAGGCAGATGATGTTAAAGGAATATCATGTCTAACCTACAGATAAGAATTAACAATGAACAGGGAAGGTTGAATATGGAAGTGTGAGTTGATTTAATATACATGGACATCAAAATGGATATTTGATGAGATGAAACATATTAATATTGAGGAGTGTGGGAAGGAACTGCAGATTCTGGTTTAAATCGAAGAAGGTCACAAAATGCTGGAGTAACTCAGCAGGTCAGGCAGCATCTCTGGAGAGAAGGAATGGGTGACGTTTCGGGTCGAGACCCTTCTTCAGAATGACGAGACCCACTCCCCTGACATCAGTCTGACGAAGGGTCTTGACCCGAAACATTATTCCTTCTCTCCAGAGATGGCACCTGACCCGTTGAGTTACTCCAGCATTGTGCGATTAATGTTGAGGAAGAAGTTTTTTTTTTAAGAAACTCAAAATTCCTATTCCTGCTCCCATTTCATTGAGTTCTTGAGCTCATGCTGGCCTTTCTGAAGATGGCATTTCTCCCGAAGGATCGCAGGAAAAATGTCCCTAATGTTGGGGGAGTCCAGAACCAGGGACCACAGTCTGAGAATAAAGGGGAGGCCATTTAGAACTGAGGTGAGAAGAAACTTTTTCATCCAGAGAGTTTTGAATTTGTGGAATTCTCTGCCACAGAAGGCAGTGGAGGCCAAATCACTGGATGAATTTAAAAGAGAGTTAGATAGAGCTCTCGAGGCTAGTGGGATCAAGGGATATGGGGAGAAGGCAGGCACAGGTTACTGATTGGGGATGATCAGCCATGATCACAATGAATGGCGGTGCTGGCTCGAAGGGCCGAATGGCCTCCTCCTGCACCTATTTTCTATGTTTCTATATTTTCTAGGATTAACAGGAGATCAATGCTAAGTCAAACATCAATAGTTGAGTTTAGTTCACTTTATAAACTGAAATATCGAGGTATAACCTTGTTTAGTATATCGAGCGACAGAATGCAGTCACTTGAAGAGTGAATTCGGTAGATCTAATAGCTTATTAAATAATTAAATTAAATAATAGATTAAATAAACTGCAAAGCCAGCAAGAATTTGTTAAAGGAATATGTAAGAAAATAACTGCAGATGCTGGTACAAATCGAAGGTATTTATTCACAAAATGCTGGAGTAACTCAGCAGCATCTCGGGAGAGAAGGAATGGGTGACGTTTCGGGTCGAGACCCTTCTTCAGACTGATGTCAGGGGGGCGGGACAAAGGAAGGATATAGGTGGAGACAGGAAGACAGTGGGAGATCTGGGAAGGGGGAGGGGAAGAGAGGGAATATAGTGCCTAACCTAAAGATGGGAATTAATGGGCACAGCATTAGAGCTACTGCCTTGCAGTGACAAAGACCTGGGATCGAACCTGGCCACGGGTGCTGTCTAATCGGAGTTTGTACGTTCTCCCCGTGACCTATGTGGGTTTTCTCTGGGATCTCCGGTTTCCTCCCACACTCCATAGACGTACAGGTTCGTAGGTTAAATGGCTTGGCAAAATTGCAAATTGCCCCTGGTATGTGCAGGACCGTGTTAGTGTGCGGGGATCGTAGATGTGGAGAGGTTGACAGCTGGAACAGCGGATACAATACATGAGGTTGGGGGAGGGGCAGGTCCTTAGATGACCCAAATGCATGGCAAAGCGAAACCGCCTCAAGGTATGTCAAAGAGAAAACTACCTCAGCAAAGGTCCCATCTCAGCGTGCACCCAACCCAACACATGCCCCAACCCAACACACGCTCCACCCCACCCACGCCTCCCCCCCCCCCCTTCAGATAGCAGGAACTGGGAGGGTTGGGGTTTGGATGCATCAATGACCGCCTTTCACCGGCGGTGAAGCTTACCGGTAAACCTGGTGGGCCTCCTGGGCCGATGGGACCGGTTCCACCAGCAATACCCTAGGGGCAAAGAGAAGATAATGAGAAAATCTGTGTGTGTGTGTACACTTCTGTTAGTCCACTGATGGAGTCACCTTTCAAACATATCTCCATTCATTTCAATTCTGCTTGTGGATCCAAGCAAATAAACACAAACATTGTAATCAATGTATTTCATTGCCCTTGCGTCTGGTGGCAAGTGGGTATGACACACTCTGCCTCGGGAGGTTCCTGGTGTTGGGGGAGTCCAGAACCAGGGGTCACTGTTTAAGAATAAGGGGTAGGCCATTTCGGACTGAGATGAGGAAAACCTTATTTAGCCAGACAGTTGTGTATCTGTGGAATTCTCTGCCACAGAAGGCAGTGGAGGCCAATTCACTGGATGTTTTCAAGAGAGAGCTAGATTTAACTCTTAGGGCTAACGGAATCAAGGGATATGGGGAGAAGGCAGGAACGGGGTACTGATTTTGGATGATCAGCCGTGATCATATTGAATGGCGATGCTGGCTCGAAGGGCCGAATGGCCTCCTCCTGCACCTATTGTCCATGTTTCTATGTTTCTATGGTACGGGTTCGGATGGAAGTTGGAACACAGCGTGTGGGAGCAACTTCACAAGGCTGACTCCATCAGTGGTTGACCCCACTGCTGAGACGTTGCAAAGAGTAAAGGTTGCAGGTAATTACGTCGTCGCCTTTGACACCTCCTTGCCCCGACCGACCAGAAGCTCCTCGATCTCCCTTCTCGCCTTGTTCACCCGGTGGTCCGATCAACCCAATGAGACCAGGGTGACCCTAAAGGAGAAACACAGAGGAGAGAAACACGCGAGATTAGTGAGGACGTCAAGGGTTGAAGGGAGGTGGCAAGAGAATGGGATTGAGAGGGAAAAATAGATCAGCCAGGATTGAATGGCAGAGCCGACTCAATGGGCCAAATGGCCTGATTCTGCTCCTGTGTGTTATGGTCTTGTGATTTGATCCTGACCGTGGTGCTTGTCTGTACAGGGTTTGTACGTTCCCTCCGTGACCACATGGGTTTTCTCCGGGATCTTCGGTTTCCTCTCACACTCCAAAGATGTGTAGGTTTGTACACTAATTGCCTTGGTGTAATTGTTTTTAAAATATTGTCTCTGGTGTGTGTAGGATAGTGATAATGTGCGGGGATCACTGGTCGGTGCGGACTCGGTGGGCTGAAGGGCCTGTGTCCACACTGTGTCTGTAAACTAAACTAAACCTTGGGAAGACTTTGCACATCCCCGATCCTGAACTTTCCACTTGTCACTTCAATTTCATGTTTTATGTATCTTGTGGTGTTTAACCAGGTTAATTCCCAGGTTAATTTCATCACTTCATATGATGAAAGAAGAATAGATCATCTGGGATTCACTGGAATTTAGAAGGATGAGAGGAGATCTTGTAGAAACATATAAAATTCTTAAGGGATTGGACAGGCTAGATGCAGGAAAGATATTTCCGATGTTGGGGGGAGTCCAGAACCAGGGGTCACAGTTTAAGAATAAGGCCTAGGCCAGTTAGGACTGAGATGAGGAAAAACCTTTTCAACCAGAGAGTTGTGAATCTGTGGAATTCTCTGCCACAGAAGGCAGTGGAGGCCGATTCACAGGATGTTTTCAAGAGAGAGTTAGATGTAGCTCTTAGGGCTAATGGAATCAAGGAAAATGGGGAGAAAGCTGGAAAGGGGTATTAATTTTGGGTGATCAGGCGTGATCATATTGAATGGCGTTGATGACTCAAAGGGCCGAATGGCCTACTCTTACACCTATATTATTTGATTCTCTGTTTTTACGACTGTTGGCAGACAAATTTCCCTCCTAGGATGAGTAGAGTTCTATCATATCGTATGGTATGGTGTATTGTAGTGTAGTGTAGTGTAGCGTACTGTAGTGTAGTGTAGTGTGTAGTGTAGTTTAGTGTAGTGTAGTGTAGTGTAGTGTAGTGTAGTGTAGTGTAGTGTAGTGTAGTGTAGTGTAGTGTAGTGTAGTGTAGTGTAAGGAAATAACTGCAGATGCTGGTACAAATCGATTTATTCACAAAATGCTGGAGTAACTCAGCAGGTCGGGCAGCATCTCGGGAGAGAAGGAATGGGTGACGTTTCGGGTCGAGACCCTTCTTCAGTGTAGTGTGTAGTGTAGTGCAGTGTAGTGTAGTGTGGTGTAGTGTAGTGCAGTGTAGTGTGGTGTGGTATGGTATGGTGACATGGTATGGTGTGGTGTGGTATGGTATGGTGTGGTATGGTTATTGTGGTGTGGTATGGTTTAGTGTGGTGTGGTATGGTATGGTATAGTGTGGTATGGTATGGTATAGTGCGGTATGGTATGGTATAGTGTGGTGTGGTATAGTGTGGTGTGGTATGGCATGGTATGGTATAGTGTGGAATGGTATAGTGTAGTGTGGTATGCTTTGGTATAGTGTGGTGTGGTGTGGTATAGTGTGGTGTGGTATGGCATGGTATGGTATAGTGTGGTATGGTGTGGTATAGTGTGGTGTGGTATGGTATAGTGTGGTATGGTATGGTGTGGTATAGTGTGGCATGATATGGTATGGTATGGTATGGTGTAGCGTGGTATGGTATAGTGTGGTATGGTATAGTGTGGTATGGTATAGTGTGGTATGGTATGGTATACTGTGGCATGGTATGGGGTAGTGTGGTATGGTATAGTGTGGTATGATATGGTATAGTGTGGTATTGTATGGTATAGTGTGGTATGGTATGGTCAGTCTTACCTTCTCTCCCTTGACCCCGCCATCTCCCTTCAATCCAGGCAAACCAGGGGGACCCTGTAGACAGAGGAGTAAAGAGTTAAGATTAACGTTGTCAGAGCAGTGCACGGCTCACAGTGAAACAGCGTGGGCATGCCCTGTGCAGGACTCTCGCAGAAGGCTTCGGGCCTTCAGCAGCCGAACCGTACAACCGGCAGATTGTGGCTTCAGGGGTAGACCGCTGCCGAATGGTGAAGCAGACTCAATGGGCCGAATGGCCTGATTCTGCTCCTGTGTGTCTATAGTCTTATGGAGAGACGAAAGGGCAAATCTGCAGAGAGTCAGAGCAGGGTCAATAAGGCAGCAAACAGGGTTGATTACAAATCCCAGGCACATCAAATATGGTATATGTGGAGAGAGAATGGTACAAGGGCAATATTGTCAATGAGAGTCAGTGGTGCAGCTGGTAGAGCTGAAGATACGACACAAGATGCGAGTGTCTGGGCGGGTCAGGCAGCATCTCTGGAGAGAGGGAATGGGTGACGTCTCTGGAGAGAGGGAATGGGTGACGTCTCGGGTCAAGGCCCTTCTTCAGAGCTGGTTGTTAGGTTATCAGTGGGTCTCTGTCCAACCGTCTATGCCACTGATACCCTCGCAAACAATCAACGTTGGACCTGAAGCCTCCTCCCAGCATGCATTGTATGAATAAATCTAAACCTCTTACCCCCTTACTCCGAAATTCTCTCATTAGTCCCGCCAACCTTTGCTCAATAGACGCAGAATGCTGGAGTAACTCAGCGGGACAGGCAGCATCTCTGGAGAGAAGGAATGGGTGACGTTTCGTGCGTCTGAAGAAGGGTCTTGACCCGAAACGTCACGCATTCCTTCTCACCGGAGATGTTGCCTGTCCCGCTGAGTTCCTCCAGCATTTTGTGTCTGCCTTTAGTGGGAACCAGGGTGGTTCAAGGTTGTCAGGAGATCGAGGTTCATTACCAGTGAGTTTTCAGGGTGCTGGTGTTGGGTCTTCGAAATCGGAGGGACTACAGTGAGTTGGGAGCATCCGGAGGCTGATTGTCACGTGTAGACAATTAGACAATTGAGGAAATTCAGAGTGTCTCTGAGGATCCTTCATTGCTTCTACTCTGGGGCTGTAGAGAGCATCCTGTCCGGCAACATTACAGTCTGGTTTGGGAACAGCTCTGCCCAGGACAGGGTGGCCCTGCAGAGAGTAGTGCGTTCGGCAGAACGCACCATGGGAACTACACTCGCCCCCCTGCAGGACCTATACATCAGGAGGTGCAGATCCAGAGCAAGCAAGATCATGAGGGACCTCTGCCACCCCAGTAACGGACTGTTCCAGATGCTACAATCAGGCAAACGCCTCCGCTGTCACGCTGCGAAAACGGAGAGGATGAGACGGAGCTTCTTCCCACAGGCCATCAGGACTGTCAACTTTTATAACCCCAGGGACTAAATTTTTGTCGACACTAATAGTAACTTATTAACTTTATTTATATGCTGTAACTGTAATTCTTTTTTGTGCACAACCCACAGGCATTGCCACTTTCATTTCACTGCACATCGTGTATGTGTATGTGACAAATAAATTTGACTTGACTTGACTTGACTTGACTTGTACTGAGGTACAGAGAAAAGCTTTGGTTGCGTGCTAACCAGTCAACGGAAAGACAATACACGATTACAATCGAGTCGTCCACTGTTTACTGATATACATGATAAAGGGAATAGCATGAATAACTTTTAGTGCAAGATAAAGTCCAGTAAAGTCCAATCTAAGATAGTCTGAGGGTCTCCAATGAGGTAGATAGTAGTTCAGGACTGCTCTGTGCTTGTGGTAGGATGGTTCAGTTGCCTGATAACAGATGGGAAGAAACTGACCCTGAATCTGGAGGTGTGCATTTTCACACTTCGATACCTTTTGCCCGATGAGAGAGGGAGACGAGGGAGTGGCCAGGGTGCGACTGGTCCTTGATTAGTGCTGAAAGGCTTGGAGCTATGGAGGTGGGAGTGGGGTGGAAGGGGAGCAGTGTACACTGGTGCTATTGGGTTGTCTGGGTCTCTCCGTATTAGAAAGAGGAGACTGCATACCGTTGGAACTCATTTAAATCTACCAAATAATGGAAGGCCGAGATAAGGTGGATGTGGAGAGGGTGTTTCCAGTAGGTGGCGCAACAGTAGAGTTGTTGCCTTTCAGCACCGGAGACCCGGGTTCGATCCTGACTACGGGTACTGTCTGTACGGAGTTTGTACATTCTCTCCATTTGCTCCAGTTTCCTCCTACACTCCAAAGACCAGTAGGCGAATTGGCTTGATAAAATTGTAAGTTGTCCCGAGTGTGTGTAGGATAGTGTTCGTGTGCGGGGATCGCAGGTCGGCGCAGACCTGGTGGGCCGAAGGGCCTGTTTCCGCGCTGCATCTCTAAAGTAAACTAAACTAGCGTGAGAGTCTAGGACCAGAGGGCACAGTCTCTGAATAAAAGGACATTCCTCTGGAATGGAGATGAGGAAGAATTTATTCAGCCAGAGGTTCCCTAACAAAGATACTAGAGGAACAAGATAGACCACTCGACCCTAAAAACCGTAGTACGTCATGGCGCCATTTTAGTAGGCAGAAACTTGCAGAAACATTTTAAAAGAAAAATAACAAAAATCTGTAAATTGAAAGATGAGAGAAATTCTGCATTTTTATGGTATCATCACACATACTGTTCCCCCAAAACACTGATTACTCTGCGAGAGGCAGAGCGAACTTTGCTTACTAAAATGGCGGACGTTACGCTCCTTTGCGTACTACACTTCAGTATAGGCGATATCAACGTAGTGGTCCATCTTGTTCCTCTAGTATCTTTGGTCCCTAGTGTGTGTAGGCTAGTGTTCGTGCACAGGTATCAATGGTCGGTGCGGACTCTGTGGGCCAAAAGCCTGTATCTCTAAACTAAACTAGCAGGAGAGTCCAGGACCAGAGGGCACAGTCTCAGAATAAAAGACCTTTCCTTTAGAATGGAGATGAGGAGGAATTTCTTTAGCCAGAGGGTGGTGAATCTGTGGAATTTGTTGCAACAGGCTGTGGAGGCCAAGTCAGTGGGTGTTTTTAAAGCGGAGATGGATAGGTTGTTGATTAGGAAGGGCCTCAAAGGTTGCAGGGTCTCGGTGGGCTGGAGGCCTTCATGTTACGTTTCACTCAGCAGCAGGGATTGACTGTCGGACGGCTCCTGTCGGATCAGATCTCATCTCCAGCCAAGGAGAGACAGAGCGGGGAAGGCACCAAGATGCACCTACCATTGGGCCAGGTGGGCCGACCTGTCCTGGGACTCCGGGGGTTCCTTGTTCGCCCTGTAGGAGAGAGAGACAAGGAGACAGCATCATCATCTGGAGATCACTGTGTACAACACGGTGTGACTGGGTCAACATATTGAGGTACGGTAAGGTTGGGTTAACGTATGAAGCGTGTTTGATGGCTCTGGGTCTGCCCTCATAAAGTCATACAGCACAAAAACAGAGCACAACTTTCCCAGCATGCCCCATCTACACCAGCCCCACCTGCCTGCGCTTGGCCCATATCTCTCTAAACCTATCCTATACATGTACCTGTCCAAATGCGGCACGGTGGCGCAGCGGTAGAGTTGCTGCCTTACAGCGAATGCAGCGCCGGAGACTCAGGTTCGATCCTGACTACGGTCGCCGTCTGTACGGAGTTTGTACGTTCTCCCCGTGACCTGCGTGGGTTTTCTCCGAGAACTTCGGTTTCCTCCCACACTCCAAAGACGTGCAGGTATGTAGGTTAGTTGACTGGGTAAAATGTGAAAAATTGTCCCTAGTGTGTGTAGGATAGTGTTAGTGTGCGGGGATCGCTGGGCGGCGCGGACTTGGTGGGCCGAAGGGCCTGTTTCCGCGCTGTATCTCTAAATCTAAATCAAATGTCTCAAACGTTATGATAGTACCTACCTCAACTACCTCCTCCAGCCGCTCGTTCTAAATGCCCACCACCCTTAGTGTAAAAAAGATTCCCCTTGGGGACCTAGTCAATCTCCCCCCCCTCCCCCCCCCACCCACCCCCCACCTTCAATCTATGGCCTGTAGGGTGGTGAACATATGGAAGGCACTGCCAGGGGTGGTGATGGAGGCCCACACCATAGTGGCATTTAGTGCCATGGATATGCAGCGGATGGAGAGATATGGATCACATGCTGGTAGAGAAGATTAGTTTAACTTTGCATCATGTTCAGCACTGACATTGTTGGCCGAAGGGCCTGTTAACGGTGTTGCACTGTTCTATATTAACATACAGTCCTATGTTAAAGGCCTGTTCTATGTTAACATTGATCTTCAGAGAAAGTTCAGAAGTTATAAGAGCAGAATTCGGCGATTCCAGTCTACCCCGCCATTCGATCATGGCTAATCTATCTTCCCCCTCAACCCCATTCTCCTGCCTTCTCCCCATAACCCCTGACACCTGTACTAATCAGGAATCTGTAAAGGAAGAGAGGTGGTGCCGTGGTAGAGTTGCTGCCTCACAGCGCCAGCGACCTGGATTTGGTCTTGACGTCTGGTGCTGTCTGTGCGGAGTTCGTTCGTTCTCCCTGTGACAGCGTGGATTTTCTCCGGGTGCCCTGGTTTCCCCCCACACAGGTTTGTAGGTTCGGTGATATTGTCTCCAGCGTGTGTGGGGTAGTGTTAGTGGGTGGGCCGAAGGGCCTGGGGCTGCCCTGTATCACTAAAACGAGAAAACTAAAACTAAGAACAAAGGAGAAATTTCAGGATGTCGGCCTCCACTAATCTGCAGTCGAGAGGAAAGGACCCTGTGGCTTTTCTCGGTGCGATCCTACTGGACTTACCACTGCTCCGGGAATTCCGCGGAGTCCATCGGGACCTTGCTTCCCTCCGGGACCCTGGGGTCCAACAGGTCCAGTCTTCCCGTGAGGTCCCACTGCTCCGGATTCTCCCTGGAATGAAGAGGGAAGAGCAGGTGAACAGCTGGCTCCCACTCCGAGACTGTGGAACAGCATCCCTCTCCCCATCAGAACTGCCCCCTCCATCCACTCCTTTAAGTCCAGGCTCAAAACCTATTTCTACTCCCTAGCGTTTGAGGCCCTCTGGTTTTTAAAAAAATCAAAAATATTTATTCAAATATTAAAATAATATATACAATACAATAAACCAAAACAGAAACCACCACCGGAATACTATACAAAGAAATATACCAATTGGAACTATTATGCAATTATATTACAATCCCCATCCAGGATACATCCAATCCCCAGCGGTGCCCAGGGGTCCCGGAAACCCCCCAGGGTGCCCGTGGACAGCCGGTGGTCCCTCTCTAACACCACCCGGGCGCGGGCATAACCCCGGAAAAGGGGCAGGCAGCCGGCTCGGGCACAGCCCTCTTCCGCCTGGCGCCGTGACTCGCAGATGGCCAGCTTGGCCAAGCCCAGGAGCAACCCGACCAGGACATCTTCGCCCCTACCCTCTCCTCTAAGCACACGGTGTTTCGAGGCCCTCTGAGGGGGCGCTGTGAACTGTTTATGTATGTGCTGTTATGTTTGTGTGCCATTGTATGTTCGTTTCTTAGTACCTGAACTGATGTTCAGCAGTTTGGTCAATGTGGGTTGTTTTTAAATGTGCTATACAAATAAAATTGACTTGACTTGACTTGGACGAAGGTGCAGCCTGAAAACCGTTAACATCCAGCTTCACAAGCAGCGTCTTCCCAACAACGGTGGCGCAGCTGTAGAGTTGCTGCCAGACAGCGCCGGAGACCCGGGTTCTGTCTTTACGGGGTTTGCACGTTCTCCCCGTGACCTGCGCGGGTTTTTATAGAGTCACAGAGTCCTACAGCACAGAAAGAGGCCCTTCGGCCCATCGTGTCCGCGCCGCCCGTTACCAAACACAGTCTAATTTTAATCCCATTTTCCCGCATTTGGACCGTAGCCCTGAATGTTGTAGCATTTCAAGTGCCCATCCAAATGCCTCTTAAACGTTGTGAGTGTTCCCGCCTCCACCACCACCCCAGGCAGTGAGTTCCAGACTCCAACCACCCTCAGAGTGAAAAAGTTATTTCTCACATCCCCCGAAACCTCCCTCCCCTTACCCTGTATCTATGTCCCCTCGTTGTTGAACCTTCCACCAGTGGAAGAAGTTCCCCGCCATATACCTTATCTATGCCCCTCATGATCTTGTACACCTCGATCATGTCCCCTCTCAGCCTTCTCTGCTCCAGGGAAAACAACCCCAGTCTGCTCAGTCTCTCCTCATAGCCGAGGCCCTTCATCCCTGGCAGCATCCTGGTGAATCTCCTCTGCACCCTCTCCAAAGCTATCACATCCTTTCTATAAGAAAATAACTGCAGATGCTGGTACAAATCGATTTATTCACAAAATGCTGGAGTAACTCAGCAGGTCAGGCAGCATCTCGGGAGAGAAGGAATGGGTGACGTTTCGGGTCGAGACCCTTCTTCAGACTGATGTCGGGGGTGGGACAAAGGAAGGATATAGGTGGAGACAGGAAGATAGAGGGAGATCTGGGAAGGAGGAGGGGAGGGGAGGGACAGAGGAACTATCTGAAGTTGGAGAAGTCGACGTTCATACCACCGGGCCGCAAACTGCCCAGGCGAAATATGAGGTGCTGCTCCTCCAATTTCCGGCGGGCCTCACTATGGCACTGGAGGAGGCCCATGACAGAGAGGTCAGACTGGGAATGGGAGGGGGAGTTAAAGTGCTGGGCCACCGGGAGATCAGTTGCGTTAATGCGGACCGAGCGCAGGTGTTCAGCGAAGCGATCGCCGAGCCTGCGCTTGGTTTCGCCGATATAGATGAGTTGACATCTAGAGCAGCGGATGCAATAGATGAGGTTGGAGGAGGTGCAGGTGAACCTCTGTCTCACCTGGAAAGAATGTTTGGGTCCTTTGATGTGGTCCTTTCTATAATGTGGTGACCAGAACTGTACACAATACTCCAGCTGTGGCCTCACCAGTGTTCTGTACAATTCCATCATTACCCCCCTACTTTTACATTCGATGACCCAGTTTTCTCCGAGATCTTCGGTTTCCTCCCACACTCCGTGCAGATTTGCAGGTGAATAGGCTTGGTGTAAATGCAGAATTGTCCCTATCGTGTGTGCAGGGTAGTGTTAGTGTGCGGGGATCACTGGTTGGGGCGGACTCGGTGGGCCGAAAGGGCCTGTTTCCGCGCGTTATCTCCAAACTAAAGTAAGCTAAACCAACAGGCTTATTGAAGCAAGAAGACAGACACAAAAAGCTGGAGTAATTCAGCGGGTCAGGCAGCATCTCTGAAGAGAAGGAAAAGGTGACGTTTTGGGTTCAGAGTGAGAGTGGGGGGGAGGGAAACTAGAGGTAAGAAAGGCTATGGAGGAAATCAGACTCAGGAAAGGCAGAGCCCACAATGGTCCATTGTTGGCTGGTGAAGAGGTGGAACCATAAACTGCAACTAATGTCTAAACTACAAACCACCTTGATTGCACTCGGGGCTTGGAGGGCATTGCTTTGGGCTTTGCATTATATTGTTGGATGCTTTGTATATATTCAACCTCTTTTTGTTGTTGACTATGATGTTTACAGGGTACCACGTTTACATAATGTAATAAAAAAGCAACTGTGGATGCTGGTTTATGGCAAAGATAGACGCAAAACGCTGCAGTAACTCAGCGGGCCAGGCAGCATCTCTGGGGAAAAGGAATAGGTGACGTTTTGGGTCGAGACCCTTCTACAGACTGAAAATAGAGTGGTGGGGGTGGGGAGACTGGAGGTAAGAGGAAGCCAGAACGAATCAGGACCGGCAACAGATGAACAAGGAAGGGTGGAGCCCACAATGGCCCATTGTTGGCTGGGGAACATGATTTGTGGGTTAATTGGCTTGTGTAAATTGCCCTGATGGTGTAGGATAGGACTTGCGTACGCTGGTTGGCGTGGACTCGGTGGGATGGGCTGAAGAGGCTGTTTCCACGGCATTTCTCTGCTGGGATAAAGAACGTTATCTCGCGTCGCATAGCATCGTAAACCAAACTCTTTACCTTCTTGCCTTTGTCTCCCTCTCGCCCCTCGGGACCTCGTGTTCCGGCTGGACCCTGTGGGAGGACAACGGAGAGAACGGGATGTTAAAACTGCAGACTGTTGAGTTGGGACAGCTCCCAGTCCCAGCCTTTCTGAGGACAGTGTTGACCCAGTAATAGAAACATGGAAATATAGAAAATAGGGCCCTTCGAGCCAGCACCGCCATTCATTGTGATCTTGGCTGATCATCCACAATCAGTAACCCGTACCTGCCTTCTCCCCATATCCCTTGATTCCACTGGCCCCTGGAGCTCTATCTAACTCTCTTTTAAGTTCATCCAGTGAATTGGCCTCCACTGCCTTCTGTGGCAGAGAATTCCTCAAATTCACAACTCTCTGGGTGAAAAAGTTCCTTCTCACCTCAGTTTTAAATGGCCTGGTTCCGGACTCCCCCAACATTGGAAACATTTTTCCTGCATCTAGCTTGTCCAGTCCTTTTATAATTTTATGTCTCTAAAAGATCCCCTCTCATCCTTCTAAACTCCAGTGAATACAAGCCTAGTCTTTTCAATCTTTCCTCATATGACAGTCCCGCCATCCCAGGGATCAATCTTGTGCAACCTACGCTGCACTGCCTCAATTACAAGGATGTCCTTCCTCAAATTAGGAGACCAAAACTGTATACAATGCGGTCTCACCAGGGCCCTATACAAGTGCAGAAGAACCTCTTTACTCCTATCGGTGGATCGGTACAGCACTCCACATTCTCACTAGCAGCAACTACACTGAACCAGTCTGTGCAACGGTGCTGCAGTGGAAACATTAAAAAATAGGTGCAGGAGGAGGCCATTCGGCCCTTCGAGCCAGCTCCGCCATGCAATATGATCATGGCTGATCATCCATAATCAGTGTCCCGTTCCTGCTTTTTCCCCATATCCCTTGATTCCGTTAACCATATGAGCTAAGTCTAACTCTCTCTTGAGTGTTGATAGATTGATTCATACTTTATTATCACATGTGACATGCCACAGTGAAACTCTTTGTTTTGCACAAGTGGTGATTCTCTGCCACAGAGGGTAGTTGAGGCCAGTTCATTGGCTATATTTAAGAGGGAGTTAGATGTGGCCCTTGTGGCTAAAGGGATCAGGGGGTATGGCGAGAAGGCAGGTACAGGATACTGAGTTGGATGATCAGGCATGATCACAATGAATGGCGGTGCGTACAGGCTCGAAAGGCCGGATGGCCTCCTCCTGCACCTATTTTCTATATTTCTATGTTTCTAACATATACAAGGTATGCAAAGAGTCGCCACATAAAGGGCACCAACAAAGTTACACAGTGTTCAATGCAGTCCCAATCATCCCTGTGCTCTTTCTGCTCTCTCCCCTCCCCCCCCTCCCCCTCCCCCCCCTCCTTCCTCCCCACTCCGTATCTCTTTTTGTTCTCCTGATGGTAAACATAGACAATAGGTGCAGGAGGAGGCCATTTGGCCTTTTGAGCCAGCACCGCCATTCATTGTGATCATGGCTGATCATCCACAATCAGTAACCCATGCCTGCCTTCTCCCCATACCCCTTGACTCCACTAGCCCCTAGAGCTCCATCTAATGTGATATACCTCATGGTATTCCCGGTCGAGTTCTCAAAACCCGTGCAGACCAACTGGCTGGAGTTTTTGCGGACATTTTCAACCTCTCATTACTGAGGTCTGAGGTTCCCACCTGCTTTAAGAGGGCATCAATAATACCGGAGCCCAAGAAGACTAAGGTGACGACCATTGACCATCGACCAGTGGCACTGACGTCCCTGGTGATGAAGTGCTTTGAGAGGTTGGTTGTGGTGTGTATCAACTCCTACCCCAACAACAACCTCGCTCGACCCACTACAGTTTGCCTACCGTCACAACAGGTCAATAGACAATAGACAATAGGTGCAGGAGGAGGCCATTCGGCCCTTCGAGCCAGCACCACCATTCAATGTGATCATGGCTGGTCATTCTCAATCAGTATCCCGTTCCTGCCTTCTGAGGCAGAGAATTCCACAGATTCACAACTCTCTGACTGAAAAAGTTTTTCCTCGTCTCCCTTTTAAATGGCCTACCCCTTATTCTTAAACTGTGGCCCCTTGTTCTGGACTCCCCTAACACTGGGAACATGTTTCCTGCCTCTAACGTGTCCAACCCCTTAATAATCTTATATGTTTTTATAAGAGGAGGAGGTTGCGATCTCACTGGCTCTCCACACCGCACTGGACCACTTGGACATTTATTATATTGTTTACAGAGTACGATGTTTACATATTCTGCTGTGCTGCTGCAAGTAAGAATTTCATTGCTCTATCTGGGACACTTGGCAATAAAAGACTCTTGACTCTCAGTCACTCGGTCAAGAGCTTCAAGTTCCTGCTCATAACTATCACCAACAATTTGTCCTGGACTTACCACATTAGCCTCGGGCCAAGGACGCACATCAATAATATATTCCTTTGTTCGTCCCACACCAGGGAAATGCCTCTACTTCCTCAGAAATTCATGAAATTCGGCCTGTCTCAAACGACTCTTATCAATTTTTACACATGCACCGCTGAAAGCATCCTATTGGGATTCATCACAACTTGATTTGCCAACTATTCTGGCCAATACCGCAAGAAATTGCAGAGAGTTCTGCAAACCTTCCCCCCCCACCCCCCTCACCTCTCTCCGTCATCAGTCGGAAGAAGGGTCTCAACCCTCTAGGGATAGAAACATAGAAACATAGAAAATAGGTGCAGGAGTAGGCCATTCGGCCCTTCGAGCCTGCACCGCCATTCAATATGATCATGGCTGATCATCCAACTCAGTATCAGATGGCAGTCATAGAGTCATAGAGTGATACTGTGTGGAAACAGGCCCTTCAGCCCAACTTGCCCATACCGGCCAACATGTCCCAGCTACACTAGTCCCACCTGCCTGCGTTTGGTCCATATCCCTCCAAACCTGTCCTATCCATGTACCTGTCTGACTGTTTCTTAAACGTTGGGATAGTCCCTGCCTCAACTATCTCCTCTGGCAGCCTGTTCCATACACCCACCACCCTTTATGTGTTGAGTTGCTGCTTTACAGCGCCAGAGACCCGGGTTCGATCCCGAATACGGGTGCTGCCTGCACGGAATTTGTGCGTTCTCCCCGTGGGTTTTCCCCACCTGCTCCGGCTTCCACCCACACTCCAAAGACGTGCAGGTTTATAAGTGAATTGGCTTTGGTAAGATCGTAAATTGTCCCTAGTGTGTGTAGGATAGTGTTAGTGTACAGGGTGATCGCCAGTAGGTCTCGGTGGGCCGACGGCCCTGTTTCCACGCTGTGTGTATAAAGTCTAAAATTGTGGACACACCCAGACCATCATCAATCGGACTTTCCTGGACCTTATCTTGCTCAAAACGTTAGTCATGTTATTCCCTTTATCCTGTATTTGTACACTGTGGATGGTTTGATTGTAATCACGTATAGTCTTTCCGCTGACTGGCTAGCTCGCAACAAAAGCTTTTCACTGTGCCTTCGGTACACATGACAATAAACTCCAGCCACCCTTCTTTCGACTCCATCTACACATCACGCTGCCTCGGGAAAGCAGCCAACATAATCAATTACCGCTCACACCCCTCTTCATTCCCATCAGAGAGAAGGTACAAAACCATGGAGCAACCATCACCAGACTCAAGAACGGCTTGTTTCCCTGCTGTTATCAGACTCGAGAACAAACTAGGGGTCCTGGGGTATTGTGTGCAGTTTTGGTCTCCAAATTTGAGGAAGGACATGCTTGGTCTTGAGGGCGTGCAGCGTAGGTTCACCAGGTTAATTTCCCGGGATGGCCGGACTGTCATATGTTGAAAGACTGGAGCGACTGGGCTTGTATACACTGGAATTTAGAAGGATGAGAGGGCATCTTATTGAAACATATAAGATTATTAAGGGCTTGGACACGTTAGAGGCAGGAAACATGTTCCCGATGTTGGGGGGGTCCAGAACCAGGGGCAACAGTTTAAGAATAAGGGGTAGACCATTTAGAACTGAGGTAAGGAAGAACTTTTTCAGTCAGAGAGTTGTGAATCTGTGGAATTCTCTGCCACAGAAGGCAGTCGACCATGCCAATTCTCTGGATGCTTTCCAGAGAGAGTTAGATAGAGCTCTTAAAGATAGCGGAGTCAAGGGATATTGGGTGAAGGCAGGAACGGGGTAGTGATTGTGGATGATCAGCCATGATCACAGTGGATGGCGGTGCTGGCGTGAAGGGCCGAATGGCCTCCTCCTGCACCTATTGTCTATTGTCTATTGATCTCCAAATCTGCCTCGTTACGGCCCTTGCACTGATGCACACTGCTCCCAGTCCCCAGTTTCACATGAGGCCATGCAGCCGGTGAACGAAGTTGGAATAAACGCTGACTTACCCTCTTCCCAGGAGGACCTGGTGGGCCCACTTCACCGGTAGGACCTGGAGATCCCTGTGTGGTCAGACAAAAGTGGGAGAGAGAAAGAGGTCAATCGTTGAACAAGGCAACCCCAACCCAACAGGCACCCAACACCCCTTCCATCGCCACTTACAGGTTGCCCTTGCTCTCCGTCTTCTCCTCGTTCACCTTTGGCACCATCGTGACCCTAAAACAAGGGAGGAGAAAAAAAACACGTTGGTTTAAAAACGAACAATGGGGATCTTATAGAAACATATAAAATTCTTAAGGGATCGGACAGGCTAGATGCAAGAAAAATGTTCCCGATGTTGCGGGAGTCCAGAACCAGGGGTCAGAGTTTTAGAATAAGGGGTCGGCCATTTAGGACTGAGATGAGGAAACGCTTTTTCCCCCAGAGAGTTGTGAATCTGTGAAATTCTCTGCCACAGAAGGCAGTGGAGGCCAATTCACTTGATGTTTTCAAGAGAGAGTTAGATATAGCTCTTCGGGCTAACGGAATCAAGGGATATGGGGAGAAAGCAGGAATGGGGCACTGATTTTGGATGATCAGCCATGACTCGCTGGAATTTAGAAGATTGAGGGGGATTTTATAGAAACTTACAAAATTCTTAAGGGGTTGGACAGGCTGGATGCAGGAAGATTGTTCCCGATGTTGGGGAAGTCCAGAACAAGGGGTCACAGTTTAAGGATAAGGGGGAAGTCTTTTAGGACCGAGATGAGAAAACATTTCTTCACACAGAGAGTGGTGAGTCTGTGGAATTCTCTGCCACAGAAGGTAGTTGAGGCCAGTTCAGTGGCTATATTTAAGAGGGAGTTAGATGTAGCCCTTGTGGCTAAAGGGATCAGGGGGTATGGAGAGAAGGCAGGTACGGGATACTGAGTTGGATGATCAACCATGATCATATTGAATGGCGGTGCAGGCTCGAAGGGCCGAATGGCCTACTCCTGCAACTATTTTCTATGTTTCTATGTTTCTATGATCACATTGAATGGCGGTGCTGGCTCGAAGGGCCGAATGGCCTATTCCTGCACCTATTTTCTATGTTTCTATGTTTCTAGAGGGCTGTTGACCAAATTCAGACAAATGGGACTAACCCAGAGTGCCACCTTGTTTGGCATGGACAAAATGGGCCGAAGGGCCTGCTTCCATGCTGTGTAAGCTCTATGACTCCGTCATGGAGGGAACCTGGAGAGCTAGGAACATTGAACCATGGGACCATGATGGGCAGGTGGAATATTGGCCTGGGAGGAGGAAATAATAACTCAGAAAGCTGTTTAAATTGGGCAGGAATGGGGGTGAGGAATCTGTGCGTGGAATTCTCAGTCAGAATGCTGGCACATTATCCCGCCCAGGCCATTTACAGGCCTGTGTTCATCCAAAACAGTCTGACTGCATGCCAGGAGAGAAGGGATCAATATCTCTCACAGTGCTGGAACTAATCAATAGCTTATAGTGGGGATAGACACGGCTCAGGCGATAGATGGCGCTGTGGTGCAGGACATCGCTCTGCTTATGTCTAGGAAGGAACTGCAGATGCTGGTTTCAACCAAAGATAGACACAAAGTGCTGGAGTAACTCAGCGGGACAGGCAGCATCTCTGTAGAGAAGGAATGGGGGACGTTTCGGGTCAAGACCCATTCTTCAGACTGGAAGACGAAGAACGGCTCTCGACCCGAAACGTCGCCCATTCCTTCTCTCCATAGATGCTGCCTGTCCCGCTGAGTTACTCCAGCATTTTGTGTCTATCATAGCTCTGCTTATAACAGACAGCAGTGCAGCACTAAGGTGAGAGGGGCAAAGTTTAAAGGAGATGTGCACAATAAATAACGTAATGTTGCAGGAACTTCTAGTGAAGAGGACCACGCTTAAATCTCCCAGTTTTAAGTCTGTAGTCTCTTTTTTGCTCTGCTTTATTTTCACCCACATGTTTAGACCGTAATGTTGTACCCTTATTGTTTTGAAGTGGTTATGCTTTGTTCTTAATTGTTAACTGTATGTTTGTGTTGTCATTTGTGAGCGGAGCACCAAGGCACATTCCTTGTATATGCACATACTTGGCCAATAAACTTATTCATTCATTCATTCATTCATTCATTCATTTAAGGGCGGCACGGTGGCGTAGCAGTAGAACTACTGTCTCACAGCGCAAGAGACTCCCGACTAAGGCTGCTGTCTGGATGGCGTTTACACGTTCTCCCCGGTTTTCTCCGAGATTTTCGGTTTCCTCCCACACTCCAAAGATGCACAGGTTTGTACGAGAAATGCTCAACCAGAATGCTGTCGTAAATGGCACATTACACCGCCCAGCCCATTTATAGGGCTTGGTATAAATGTAAAATTGTCCCTGTCCTTAGGGTAGTGTTAGTGTGCGGAGATCGCTGGTCGGCACGGACTCGGTGGGCCAAGGCGCCTGTTTCTGCGCTGTATCTAAACACTGTCCATGAATATATAAGAAAATAGCTGCAGATGCTGGTACAAATCGAAGGTATTTATTCACAAAGTGCTGGAGTAACTCAGCAGGTCGGGCAGCATCTCTGGCATAACCTGCTGAGTTACTCCAGCACTTTGTGAATCTCCCGAGATGCTGCCCGACCTGCTGAGTTACTCCAGCACTTTGTGAATAAACACTGTCTATGAATGGCAGATTACCCCACCCAGCAGCTTTATGGGAAGGAGGAAAAACTGCAGATGCTGCTTTCCATCGAAGGTAGACAGAAAATACTGGAGTAACTCAGTGGGTCAGGCTGCATCTCGGGAGAGAAGGAATGGATGACGTTTTGGGTTGAGACCCTTCTTCAGACTGAAGAAGGGTCTCGACCCGAAATGTCACCCATTCCTTCTCTCCCGAGATGCTGCCAGACCCGCTGAGTTACTCCAGCACTCTGTGTCTACCTTCATGGGAATGCTCTCATCCAAAACAATCTGACTCCTTTCCAGGTGAGAAGGGATCAATATATTTTGCCCCTTTTCCGGGGTTACGTCCGTGCCCGGGTGGTCTTTAGAGAGGGACTACGGGCTGTCCACAGGCACCCTGGGGGATTTCAGGGACCGTTGGGCATTGTGGGGGTGGGGGGGACGGGGGGGTGGAATGTATCCTCAATAAGGACTGTATTATAGTTATTTGAAAATTTTGTATCTTAGATAATTTGGTGATTTTGTACTGTGGTGGTGTGGGTGTGTTACCACGGTTTTGTTTCCTATCGTATCGTAATTTTGAATAAATTATGTTTTGATTACATATTTTTTTAAAAGGGATCAATATCTCTCACCATGCTAGAACTAATCAATAGCGAACAGTGAAGATAGATGGGGCACAGGCGATAAATGGCGCTGTGGTGCAGGACAAAGCTCTGCTTATAACAGGCAGCATTACAGTTCTGAGGTGAGAGGGGCAAAGTTTAAAGGCTTGTTCTGTTTACACTGAGGATGCCATTAACAGATCTGCCTTTTGGACAGCCCGTAGTCCCTCTCCAAAGACCACCCGAGATCTGCCTTTTGGATAGACACGTGGATATGCAGGGTATATATTCTTATAGAGATGTTTAAAATTGTGAAAGGACTGGACAAACGAGATGCAGGAAAAATGTTCCCAATGTTGGGGGAGTCCAGAACCAGGGGACACAGTCTAAGAATAAAGGGGAGGCCATTTAAAACTGGTGAGAAAAAACCTTTTCACCCAGAGAGTTGTGAATTTGTGGACTTCTCTGCCGCAGAGGGCAGTGGAGGCCAATTCACTGGATGAATTTAAAAGAGAGTTAGATAGAGCTCTAGGGGCTAGTGGAATCAAGGGATATGGGGAGAAGGCAGGCACGGGTTACTGATTGTGGATGATCAGCCATGATCGAATGAATGGCGGTGCTGGCTCGAAGGGCCAAATGGCCTCCTCCTGCACCTATTTTCTATGTCTATGTCTATCTATGTGAATAGGTTTAGTTTAGTTTAGTGTAATTTAGATACAGCACAGAAACAGGCCTTTTGGCCCACCGAGTCCGAGCCGACCAATGATCCGTGTACACGAACACTCTCTGGCTAAAGAAACTCTTCCCCATCTCCATTCCAAAGGAGCGTACTTTTATTCTAAGACTGGGCCCTCTGGTCCTAGACTCTCCCACTAATGTAGTTTAGATTAGACATACAGCGCAGAAACAGGACCTTCATCCCACCAAGTCCGGGCCAACCAGCGATCCCCGCACACTAACACTATCCTACACACACTAGGGACAATTTACAATTTCACCAAGCCAATTAACCTATTAACGTGTACCTCTTTGGAGTGTGGGAGGAAACCGAAGATCTCGGAAAAACCCCACACGGTCACGGGGAGAACGTACAAACTCCGTACAGACAGCACCCGTTGTCGGGATCGAACCCGGGTGTCTGGTGCTGCAAACGCTGTAAGGCAGCAACTCTGCACTGCACCACCTTGCCGGGTTATGTGCCGGTATACAGGTGATGGGTCTTGGATGACAGGTGATGGGTCTTGGATGACAGGTGATGGGTCTTGGATGACAGGTGATGGGCCAAATGCGGGCAGGTGGGAATAGTGTAGCTGGGACATTTTGACCGGTGTGGGTAAGTTGGGCTGAAGGGCCTGTTTCCACCCTGTATCTCTTTATGAATCTATGACTCTATATATTATCCATTATCCATAATATATTTATCCATATGTAAATTTTTGTACGTTCTCCCTGTGACCTGCGTGGGTTTTCTCCGGGTGCCCCGGTTTCCTCCCACGCTCCAATGACGTGTGGGTTTGCAGGTTAATTGGCTTCTGTAAATTGCAAATTGTCCCTGGTGCGTGTAGGATAGTGCTAGCGTACGGGGTGATGGCTGTTCGGCAAGGATCCGCTGGGCCGAGGGGCCTGTTTCCGCGCTGTAGCTCGAAAGTCTAAAGTCTAAAGTGGTTAGCACGCAACAAAAAGCTTTTCACCGTATCTCGGTACACGTGACAATGAACTAAACTAAAATGCACGTATGGCCATTTCTTCATCACAACTGGCTTGAAGTCTTACATAATGCAACCACCACATCTCCCAGGGTGTTCAGTATGGGAGCATCATTCTCCACCGGGTGGCGCCGTCAGCGATGGCAGCCTCGCCAACTGTCTGTTGTTTCGTCTTTTTTGTTATTTTTAGTGTGGTTTAAAAGTTTGTGTGAATGTTCTCTGGTTTGTTTTATGTGGGGGTGGGTCTGGGAAACTTTTTCTCAATCTCTTACCTTGCCGGAGATGTGATTGTTTTCCGGATCGTATCTCCGGTCGCTCTGCGGCCTAACATCACGGAGCTGGCGGCCTTGCCCGGGACTGATTTTGAGCCCCACCGCGGGGGCCATGGATTTACAATGGGAGCCTGCGATCCCTTGCCTGGGATCGACGCTCCAACTGCGGCCTGCGGATTTCAATATCGAGGAGCTCACAGTCTCGGGTAGAGACTGATGTCGGGTAGCTCCAGCCGCAGAAGGTTCCGACTAGCCCCGGCCCGGGGTCCGATCGCCCGGTGTGGGGGAGCTGAGATCCCCCCCATGCAGGAGCTTGATCGCCCCAATGCGGAGGGCCCGACCGCCGGCTCGAGGCCCCCGACCGCAGAAGAACAAAGCAGGGAAGAGATTGGACTTTTTTTTTCCGCCTTCCATCACAGTGAGGAATGTGGAGGAGTCACTTTGGTGGATGTTCGTGTTAAAATGTATTTTGTGTGTTCTGTTGCTTTTAATTGGTCTGACTGTATGGCAAATCAAATTCCTCGTATGTTGCAAAACATACTTGGCTAATAGAGTTTGAGCATGAGTATGAAAGCTTCCCGAAGAAGAGCTGAGCGGTGAATGATCCATGCTTGCGATGCTCGTTGCAGGAAGGGGAAAGGTTAGCAACGTGCCGACGAACAGTAACAGGAGCAGGTTTTGGTAAAGGCCGCTAATACTCACACGTGGGCCGACTTCGCCAGCAGGCCCTGGATCGCCGGGGAAGCCAACTGGACCCTAGGGGACAAGAAGAACAACGAGCAGGTCAGCAAACCAGCAACATCATCTGCATACGTTCATCAGTTGTAGGAGAATAATTAGCCCAAGAGGCCCATCAAGCCCACTACGCCATTCAATCCATCTTTCCCTCTCAAACTCATTCTCCTGCCTTCTCCCCAAAACTCCTCATGCCCCGTACTAATCAAGAATCTATCTATCCCTGCCTTAAAATACCTAATGACTTTGCCCTCCACAGCCTTCTGTGGCAAACAATTCCATAGTTTCACCACCCCCTGACTAAAGAAATTCCTCCTCATCTCCTTTCTAAAGGTACGTCCTTTTATTGTGAGGCTGCGCCCTCAGGTCCTGGACTCTCCCACTAGTGGAGACATCCTCTGCACATCCACTCTATCCAGGCCTTTCACTATTCGGTAAGTTTCAATGAGGCCCCCCTTTATCTTTCTAAACTCTAGCCCATACAGGCCCAGTGTTATTGAATGCTGCCCAGTGTGGGGAGGATGATATGCACAAAGAACGCCATTTTGTTTGCATCTTGTGCATTAACCAACCGTCAGCTCTCTGTCCTATCTGCGGCTCAGATTGGTCAGCGATGCTCTGCTCTTCACCCAAGGCCGTGTTACTGGTCGAGAGAGTCCAGAAGATGCAAGTCCACCCTGTCCAACCCAACCTCACTAGACAAACCAGGTATTATGTGGAGGAAGGAACTGCAGATGCTGGTTTACACCGAAGATGGACACAAAATGCTGGAGTTAATCAACGGGTCAGGCACCAACTTCCTCACTGCCAAATAAGGGACAAGGTGACGTCACTACCCCGCGCCCCACGTGACCTCACCCAACCAGTGGCCATGTGCTCCAGCTCCACCAATGGCGGCCGCCCGGAGGCGGGTTGCTACGCAACCTCCATTAGGCGGCAACCTGACCTACACTGTCCGGGACTACAGCGGCCCCCGGGCCCACAGTGTCCAGCCCTACAGTGTCCGGGCCTACAGTGTCCGGGCCTACAGTGTCTGGGCCTGTACTATCCAGGCCTACACTGTCCGGGACTACAGTGTCTGGGCCTCTCGTGTCCACGCCTACACTGTCCGGGACGACAGCCACCCCCGGGCCTAGAGTGTCCGGGCCTACAGTGTCCGGACCTACAGTGTCCGGGACTACAGTGTCCGGGACTACAGTGTCCGGGACTACAGTGTCCGGGCCTACAGTGTCCGGGCCTACACTGTCCGGGACTATGGCCGCACCCTTGGCCTACAGTGTCCGGGCCTACACTGTCCGGGACTACGGCCGCACCCTTGGCCTACAGTGTCCGGGCCTACAGTGTCCGGGCCTACAGTGTCCGTGCCTACAGTGTCCGGGCCTACAGTGTCCGTGCCTACAGTGTCCGGGCCTACAGTGTCCGGGCCTGCAGTGTCCGGGCCTGCAGTGTCCGGGCCTGCAGTGTCCGGGCCTACAATGCTGTCCGGTTCTAATATGGGACAAGGGCGGTCCCGTACGGGACAAACCAATTTAGTCCAAAATACAGGATGTCCCGGCTAATACGGGACAGTTGGAAACCCTAGGCAGCATCTCTGGATAGAAGAAATGGATGACCTTTCGGGTCGGAACCCTTCTTCAGACTGAGAGTCAGGAGAGAAAGAGACACGGAGATAAGGAAGTGTAAGGTGTAAAAATGAGACATCAAATGGGATGCCGTTCAAGGAAAATGTAGAATAGATCATTGTTAGCTAGAAAGTGGCAACAAAGCATACAGACATAACATTAATCTCCTTCCCCCTTCCTAGTTCTCCGACCAGTCTGACTGTCCCCCTGACTAAATGTTATCTCTCTATGCTTTGAGTTGGTATGGTACTGATTGAATTATTCTACCTCCTACCCTAAAATCCAAACTTATAGTTCCCCAGCCCCACACGGCCTGATTCTACCTCCTACCCAAAAAGCTTCCTTTGTCCCGCCCCCCTGACATCAGTCTGAAGAAGGGTCTCGACCCGAAACGTCACCCATTCCTTCTCTCCTGAGATGCTGCCTGACCTGCTGAGTTACTCCAGCATTTTGTGAATTAAATATACCGTCCCTGAAATAAATTGAAATTAAAACAATCGGGCAGATTTGCAGACTACTTACAGGATTGCCTTTGGGTCCATCGTCTCCAGTGGGTCCTTTGGTTCCAGGCGGCCCAGCGGCGCCTGGTTGCCCGGTCTCTCCTCTCTCCCCTCTTTCACCTTTTGGACCCTGTTTATTTTTAAAAGAAAATATATGAGCGGGCAGCTTATCGCACCGTGACAGTCTCACATTCTCACTTTAGCTTCAGAGTATTTGTCTCTCTTCTTGTGAGGACCCCAGTTGCCGGTTTACGGGACCAACGGGCACTTGCCCAGCCACCTGTGCCTTCCCGGGATTGGGAAGCAGGTTTCCCGGTGGAATGAGCGGGACAGGATTTCAACCTTGAAATGGCCTTTAAAATTACCTTCCGAGCAACATATCCGGAGGGAGAAATGACACCAAGGGAAGTCAGAACGACTTGGTCAAGGTTCATTGTGTTGGGAAAGGAGTTTTCTTTTTTTTAAATAATTGTTTTTATTTACAAATACTTTATGCCAAAACAAAAACAAACATACAAAGTAGTAAAGCGATCAAATCAAAAGCTGCCTCTATTGGCAAGAAATTGCAGTGAATTGTGGACGCAACCCAGACCAACACACAAACCAATCTCCCTTCCATTGACTCCATCTACACCTCACGCTGCCTCGGCAAGGCCAGCAGCATAATGCATTCAAGAGAGAGCTAGATAGAGCTCTTAAGGATAGCGGAGTCAGGGGGTCTGGGGAGAAGGCAGGAACAGGGTACTTCCTGATTGAGAATGATCAGACATGATCACATTGAATGGTGGTGCTGGCTCAAAGGGTCGAATGGCCTACTCCTGCACCTATGGTCTATTGTCAAGGACCAGTCTCACCCCGGCCACTCCCTCTTCTCCCCTCTCCCATCGGGCAAGAGGTACAGAAGTGTGAAAACGCACACCTCCAGATTCAGGGACTGTTTCTTCCCGGCTGTTATCAGGCAACTGAACCATCCTACCAACAACTAGAGAGGGGTCCTGAACTATTATCTATCTTATTGGAGACCCTCAGACTATATTTGATCAGACTTCACTGGAGTTTATCTTACACTAAACGTTATTCATGTTATTCCCCTTATCACTTATCTGTATTCAGTGGATAATAACAATAATAATAATAATAATAATAATAATAATAATAATAATAATAATAATAATATATCCCTTTAATTGTCCCACACCGGGGAAATTTACAGATGCCTTGATAATTGTGATAAACAAAAATAAACAAAACTGAACTGAAATAAATTAGACTGAGCTGGCGATCAACCGGCATCTAAATCTATTCCTCCATCGTTTCCGCGCGCCAGTATCGGATGACTGGATGAAATTCCGGGCCTTATACTCACCCTGCCGCCTGAAATGCCTTGGATCCCCGGAGCACCGGATTCACCAGACTCACCCTGGAAGGAAGGGGAAGGGTGAGGAGAGCAAGAATTACACCAGCCCGTCAACGATACCAGCCCCAAAACCCCCGTCAATACATGACCAAGACCATGGAGCTCCTTACCCTTAACCCTGAGCTCCACGTCACCAGGGCCCCACACCAAGCCCCAGCCTCGCAAAACCCAAAGCCCAGCCCCCAAACCCCGTCAACACATGACTGTCCATGGAGCTGCTTACCCATAAACTCGAGCTCCAAGTCACTGAGACACTGCTCCGAGACCCCAGCCTCGTGAGACCCAAAGCCCGGCTTTGTGTAGTGTAGTGTAGTGTTGTGTCGTGCAGTGTGTAGTGTAGTCTAGTGCAGTGTAGTGCGGTGTAGTGTGCAGTGCAGTGTAATGCGGTGTAGTGCAGTGCAGTGCAGTGCAGTGTAGTGTGGTGTCATGTAATGTGCTGTAGTATGGTGTAGTGTAGTGTAGTGTCGTGTAATGTGCTGTAGTGTAATGTAGTGCAGTGCAGTGTAGTGTAGTGTAATGTAGTGCAGTGTAGTGTGGTGCAGTGTAGTGCAGTGTAGTGGGTGGTGTGGTGTGGTGTAGTGTAGTGCAGTGTAGTGCAGTGTAGTGACGTGTAGTGTAGTGTAGTGTAGTGTAGTGTAGTGTAGTGTAGTGTAGTGTAGTGTAGTGTGGTGTAGTGTGTAGTGTAGTGTGGTGTGGTGTAGTGTAGTGTAGTGTGTAGTGTAGTGCAGTGTAGTGTAGTGTAGTGTGGTGTAGTGTAGTGTGGTGTAGTGTAGTGTAGTGTAGTGTAGTGTAGTGTAGTGTAGTGTAGTGTAGTGTAGTGTAGTGTGGTGTAGTGTGTAGTGTAGTGTGGTGTGGTGTAGTGTAGTGTAGTGTGTAGTGTAGTGTAGTGTAGTGTAGTGTAGTGTGGTGTAGAGTAGTGTAGTGTGGTGTAGTGTAGTGTAGTGTAGTGTAGTGTAGTGTAGTGTAGTGTAGTGTAGTGTAGTGTGGTGTAGTGTAGTGTGGTGTAGTGTAGTGTAGTGTAGTGTAGTGTAGTGTGGTGTAGTATAGTGTAGTGTAGTGTGGTGTAGTGTGGTGTAGTGTGGTGTGGTGTGGTGTAGTGTGGTGTAGTGTGGTGTAGTGTGGTGTAGTGTGGTGTAGTGTAGTGTAGTGTAGTGTAGTGTGGTGTAGTGTAGTGTAGTGTAGTGTGGTGTAGTGTGGTGTAGTGTAGTAGTGTAGTGTAGTGTGGTGTAGTGTGGTGTAGTGTAGTGTAGTGTGGTGTAGTGTAGTGTAGTGTAGTGTAGTGTAGTGTAGTGTAGTGTGGTGTAGTGTAGTGTAGTAGTGTAGTGTAGTGTAGTGTAGTGTAGTGTGGTGTAGTGTAGTGTAGTGTAGTGTGGTGTAGTGTAGTGTGGTGTAGTGTAGTGTAGTGTAGTGTGGTGTGGTGTAGTGTAGTGTAGTGTAGTGTAGTGTAGTGTAGTGTAGTGTAGTGTGGTGTAGTGTAGTGTAGTGTAGTGTGGTGTAGTGTGTAGTGTAGTGTGGTGTAGTGTGTAGTATAGTGTGCAGTGTAGTGTAGTGTAGTGTAGTGTGGTGTAGTGTAGTGTAGTGTAGTGTAGTGTAGTGTAGTGTAGTGTAGTGTAGTGTAGTGTAGTGTAGTGTAGTGTAGTGTGGTGTAGTGTAGTGTAGTGTAGTGTGGTGTAGTGTGTAGTGTAGTGTGGTGTAGTGTGTAGTATAGTGTGCAGTGTAGTGTAGTGTAGTGTAGTGTAGTGTAGTGTGGTGTAGTGTGTAGTGTAGTGTGGTGTGGTGTAGTGTAGTGTAGTGTAGTGTGTAGTGTAGTGTAGTGTAGTGTAGTGTAGTGTAGTGTAGTGTAGTGTAGTGTAGTGTAGTGTAGTGTAGTGTAGTGTAGTGTGGTGTAGTGTGTGGTGTAGTGTGGTGTGGTGTAGTGTAGTGTAGTGTGTAGTGTAGTGTAGTGTAGTGTAGTGTAGTGTAGTGGAGTGTAGTGTAGTGTAGTGTGGTGTAGTGTAGTGTAGTGTAGTGTGGTGTAGTGTGTAGTGTAGTGTGGTGTAGTGTGTAGTATAGTGTGCAGTGTAGTGTAGTGTAGTGTAGTGTAGTGTGGTGTAGTGTGTAGTGTAGTGTGCAGTGTAGTGTAGTGTAGTGTAGTGTAGTGTAGTGTAGTGTAGTGTGGTGTAGTGTGGTGTAGTGTAGTGGAGTGTAGTGTAGTGTAGTGTGGTGTAGTGTAGTGTAGTGTAGTGTAGTGTAGTGTAGTGTAGTGTGGTGTAGTGTGTAGTGTAGTGTGGTGTGGTGTAGTGTAGTGTAGTGTAGTGTGTAGTGTAGTGTAGTGTAGTGTAGTGTAGTGTAGTGTAGTGTAGTGTAGTGTAGTGTAGTGTAGTGTAGTGTAGTGTGGTGTAGTGTGTGGTGTAGTGTGGTGTGGTGTAGTGTAGTGTAGTGTGTAGTGTAGTGTAGTGTAGTGTAGTGTAGTGTAGTGGAGTGTAGTGTAGTGTAGTGTGGTGTAGTGTAGTGTAGTGTAGTGTGGTGTAGTGTGTAGTGTAGTGTGGTGTAGTGTGTAGTATAGTGTGCAGTGTAGTGTAGTGTAGTGTAGTGTAGTGTAGTGTGGTGTAGTGTGTAGTGTAGTGTGCAGTGTAGTGTAGTGTAGTGTAGTGTAGTGTAGTGTAGTGTGGTGTAGTGTGGTGTAGTGTAGTGGAGTGTAGTGTAGTGTAGTGTGGTGTAGTGTAGTGTAGTGTAGTGTGGTGTAGTGTGTAGTGTAGTGTGGTGTAGTGTGTAGTATAGTGTGCAGTGTAGTGTGGTGTAGTGTAGTGTAGTGTAGTGTGGTGTAGTGTGTAGTGTAGTGTGGTGTGGTGTAGTGTAGTATAGTGTAGTGTGTAGTGTAGTGTAGTGTAGTGTAGTGTAGTGTAGTGTAGTGTAGTGTAGTGTAGTGTAGTGTAGTGTAGTGTGGTGTAGTGTGTGGTGTAGTGTGGTGTGGTGTAGTGTAGTGTAGTGTAGTGTGTAGTGTAGTGTAGTGTAGTGTAGTGTAGTGTAGTGTAGTGGAGTGTAGTGTAGTGTAGTGTGGTGTAGTGTAATGTAGTGTAGTGTGGTGTAGTGTGGTGCAGTGTAGTGTAGTGTAGTGTAGTGTGGTGTAGTGTGTAGTATAGTGTGCAGTGTAGTGTAGTGTAGTGTAGTGTAGTGTAGTGTAGTGTAGTGTAGTGTGGTGCAGTATAGTGTGGTGCAGTGTAGTGCAGTGTAGTGTGGTGTAGTGTGGTGTAGTGTGTAGTGTAGTGTGTAGTGCAGTGTACTGTGGTGTGGTGTAGTGTAGTGCAGTGCAGTGTAGTGTAGTGTAGTGTAGTGTGGTGTAGTGCAGTGCAGTGTAGTGTAGTGCAGTGTAGTGTAGTGTAGTGTGGTGTAGTGTAGTGTGGTGTAGTGTCGTGTGGTGTAGTGCAGTGTAGTGCAGTGTAGTGTAGTGTAGTGCAGTGTAGTGTAGTGTAGTGCAGTGTAGTGTCGTGTAGTGTAGTGTGGTGTAATGTAGTGTGGTGTAGTGTAGTGTAGTGTAGTGTGGTGTAGTGTAGTGTGGTGTAATGCAGTGTAGTGTAGTATAGTGTGTAGTGCAGTGCAGTGTAGTGTACTGTAGTGTAGTGTAGTGTAGTGTAGTGCAGTGCAGTGCAGTGTAGTGTAGTGTAGTGCAGTGCAGTGCAGTGTAGTGTAGTGCAGTGTAGTATAGTGTGTAGTGTAGTGTGGTGTAGTGTAGTGTAGTGTAGTGTAGTGTGGTGTGGTGTAGTGTAGTGTAGGGTAGTGTAGTGTAGTGTAGTGTGGTGTAGTGTAGTGTAGTGTAGGGTAGTGTAGTGTAGTGTAGTGTAGTGTAGTGTAGTGTGGTGTAGTGTAGTGTAGTGTAGTGTGGTGTAGTGTAGTGCAGTGTAGTGTAGTGTAGCGCAGTGTAGTGTAGTGTAGTGTAGTGTAGAGTGGTGTAGTGTGGTGTAGTGTAGTGTAGTGTAGTGTAGTGTGGTGTAGTGCAGTGCAGTGCAGTGTAGTGTAGTGTAGTGCAGTGCAGTGTAGTGTAGTGTAGTGCAGTGTGGTGTAGTGTAGTGTAGTGTAGTGTAGTGTAGTGTGGTGTAGTGTAGTGTAGGGTAGTGTAGTGTAGTGTAGTGTGGTGTAGTGTAGTGTAGTGTAGGGTAGTGTAGTGTAGTGTAGTGTAGTGTAGTGTAGTGTGGTGTAGTGTAGTGTAGTGTAGTGTAGTGTAGTGTAGTGTAGTATAGTGTAGTGTAGTGTACTGTAATGTAGTGTAGTACAGTACAGTATAGTGTCGTTTAGTTTAATTAAATTGAGTTTAGTGTGGTTTAGTTTAATTTCATTTCTTTTAGTTGGGTTTAGTTTAATTTCGTGATACAGCACAGAAACAGGCCCATTTACCACTGAGTCTGTACACTAACACTATCCTACACACACTGGGAACAATTTACAATTTTACCAAAGCCAATTAGCCTACAAAGCCATTCGTCTTTAGAGCGTGGGAGCAAACCGGAGCACCCGGAGAAAACCCACGCAGGTCATGGGGAGAATGCACAAACTCCGTGCAGACAGCACACATAGTCTGGATCAAACCCGGGTCTCTGGCACTGTCAGGCAGCAGCTCTACCCGCTGCGCCACCGTGCCTCTCTTGGCATAGAATCATAGAATCATAGAGTCCTACAGCACAGAAAGAGGCCCTTCGGCCCATCGTGTCCGTGCCGCCCGTTACCAAACACAGTCTAATTTTAATCCCATTTTCCCGCATTTGGACCGTAGCCCTGAATGTTGTAGCATTTCAAGTGCCCATCCAAATGCCTCTTAAACGTTGTGAGTGTTCCCGCCTCCACCACCACCCCAGGCAGTGAGTTCCAGACTCCAACCACCATCTGGGTGAAAAAGTTCTTTCTCACATCCCCCCGAAACCTCCCTCCCCTTACCCTGTATCTATGTCCCCTCGTTGTTGAACCTTCCACCAGTGGAAGAAGTTCCCCGCCATCTACCTTATCTATGCCCCTCATGATCTTGTACACCTCGATCATGTCCCCTCTCAGCCTTCTCTGCTCCAGGGAAAACAACCCCAGTCTGCCCAGTCTCTCCTTGAGGAACGATTCTTCCTCTCAAGAGTTTGACGGTCTTTGGAATTCTATGACAAGGAGAGCAGTGAGGGGGTGGAGGAGGGGGGGAGGGGTGGGAGGGGAGGGGGAGGGGGGGGAGGGGAGGGGGGATGTGGGGCAGGGTAGGCCTATGGGTACGTTAAGTCTCAGAGAGGTGGGTTTCCAATCAGTGAGGGAATCTATGGATAGGCTGGGCGAGTGATGGGAGATCAGTCATGTCCCTAATGAATGGTGGAGCAAGAGATTGGGGGAGAATGGCCTTCTCCTGTTCCTACTTATTGTCTAAGTTGAATACCATCCATGGCTTGGCATTTCACACCGCTTCCACCCAGCACCAGTGGTCTCAGTTCCATCCCGTCCTCTGACTGGTTAGCACGGAGGAATAAAAGCTTTCCACAAGGTTGGCGGTGGAGGCAGGTACGATGATGATGTTTGAAGAGGCTTTTAGATCGGCACATGGACATGCAGGGAATGGGGGAATGTGGATCAGGTGCAGGAAAAGGAGATCGGTTATCTTGACATCATGTTTGGCATGGAGTCATAGTCATACAATGTGGAAACAGGCCCTTCGGCCCATCTTGCCCACACCGGCCAACATGTCCCAGCCACACTAGTCCCACTTGCCCACGTTTGGCCCACATCCCTCCAAACCTGTCCTAATCATGTACCCGTCTAACAGTATCTTAAACATTGGAATAGTCCCAGCCTCAACTACCTCATCTGGCAGCTTGTTCCATACACCCACCACCCTTTGTGTGAGAAAGTTACCCCTCAGATTCCTATTAAATCTTCCTCCCTTAACCTTAAATCTATGTCCTCTGGTCCTCGATTCCCCTACACTGTGGCAAGAGACTCTTTGCATCTCCCCAATCCATTCCTCTCGTGATTTTATGCACAATTTATACGTTTTAATTATGCTCATATGTCCTCTGGTCCTCGATTCGCTCACTCTGGGCAAGAGCCTCTACCTGATCTATTCCTTTCATGATTTTGTACACCTCCATAAGATCACCCCTCAACCTCCTGCGCTCCAAGGAATAGAGTCCCTGCCTGCTCAACCTCCCTCTGGACTTTGTGGGCAAGTTGGGCTGAAGGGCCTGTTGCTGTGCTGTACGGTTTGATGGTCTATGTCTACAAGTGAGAACGTTGGTCTGTGCCATCACTGAACTCCGTTTGCTGATAGCTCACCTTCTCGCCGATGGACCCCGGGTTTCCGACCCCCCCAGGACCACCTTGGGGACCCTGCAAGAGAAAACATGGGAAGCATGAGTTTGGGGGGTGGGGGGTTGAGGGAGTGGCAAGTTCAATTGAAGATAATGAAGAGAAGCTGAGCTCACGTCTGCTCCTGATGGACCGGCTGGACCTCTCGGTCCTGGAGGACCTGGTGGACCCTGTGAAGAAGAAGAAGAAGAAAGAGAAGTCAATGGACAATCACTCAGGGCAGTGCGCTCGAAGGTTAGCAGGGCATCTAAAGCCCGTACCTTCAACATAACCGATGCTCTGACCACATGGTGTTTGACAGTGGGGGTCAGATCCCAAATCTCACCAGTGCGGCAACGAAGATACTCACCATGGGGCCGACGTCACCCGTTTCACCCTTCTCCCCTGATGGTCCAGGCATTCCCTGCAACACAAAGCACGCATTGACTATGGCTGACAGATGCATCACGGAGACAGGCCCTTCGGCCCACCATGTCCACGCCGACCCATTCGCAATAGTTCTACGTTATCCCACTTTTATCATCCACTCCCTACACACTAGACGTAATTTACAGAGGGCCAATTAACACACAAAAACCCCACGCGTCCTTGGGAGTGTGGGAGGAAACCGGAGCACCCGGAGGAAACCCTCGCGGGTCACGGGGAGAACGTTCAAACTGTTCACAGGCAGCACCCGAGGTCAGGATCGAACCCAGGTCTCTGGCGCCGTGAGGCAGCTGATGTGCCAACTGCACCATTGTGTCAACCAACACACTCCCTACCCACAAGGAGCAATTGTACACAGGCCTCGTCAGCTACAAACCGTATCAGCTTACAACATAATGGTACTAATATTAAATTTGCCAATTCTAGGTAACTGACCTAAAAGCACAATTCCTGCCCTGCCTTCTCCCCCTGCTCCTCCCTCCCAATCCTTCCTCATGCTCAACCTGGACTCACACATTTTCCTCTCCTTCCTCTGATATTCCTTCCTCTGGCTTCACAATTCTCACCTCTTCCATCCTTATCTCTCACACCTTTTGTCTTTTCATCTCTGTCCAACTCTCTGCCCATCAACAACCTGTATCCACCTATCACTCGCCAGGCTTTGTACTGCCCCAGCTTTCGTCCCTCCACACCAAACCCAACCACAGTAGGTCTGCAGGAGGGTGCCGAGCGAAACGTCACCTATCCATGTTCTCCACAGATGCTGCCTGACCTGCTGAGTTAATCCAGCACTCTGTGAAACGTCACCTATCCATGTTCTCCACAGATGCTGCCTGTCCCGCTGAGTTACTCCAGCACTCTGTGAAACGTCACCTATCCATGTTCTCCAGAGATGCTGCCTGACCCGCTGAGTTACTCCAGCACTCTGTGAAACGTCACCTATCCATGTTCCCCACAGATGCTGCCTGACCCGCTGAGTTACTCCAGCACTCTGTGAAACGTCACCTATCCATGTTCTCCACAGATGCTGCCTGACCCGCTGAGTTATTGCAGCACTTTGTGTCCAGAATTTTTACTTCAAGTTGCTAGCTTCCTGCAATGTTTATTCTCACAGGGGGCAGTGAATCTCTGGAATTCTCTGCACCCCCTCCCAGCCAGGGTGATGGAGGCCATATAGTCATAGAATGATACAGCATAGTCACGGCCCTTATGTTCCATCTCATCCACACTGATCCTATATGCTGGCATTGGGCCAGATAGAGTCATACAGTGATACAGTGTGGAAACAGGCCCTTCAGCCCAACTTGCCCACACTGGCCAACATGTCCCAGCCACACTAGTCATAGAGTGATACAGTGTGGAAGCAGGCCCTTCAGCCCAACTTACCCACACTGGCCAACATGTCCCAGCTACACTAGTCACAGAGTGATACAGTGTGGAAACAGGCCCTTCAGCCCAACTTGCCCATACCGGCCAACATGTCCCAGCTACACTAGTCACAGAGTGATACAGTGTGGAAACAGGCCCTTCGGCCCAACCTGCCCACACCAGCCAACATGTCCCAGCTGCACTAGTCCCACCTGCCTGCGTTTGGCCCATATCCCTCTAAGCTTGTCCTATCCATGTACCTCTCGAACTGTTTCTGAAACATTGGGATAGTCCCTGCCTCAACTACCTCCTCTGGCAGCTTGTTCCATGCACCCACCACCCTTTGTGTGAAGGGATGTATCATCAGAAGTAAATAGACACAGAATGCTGTAGTAGCTCAGCATCAGAAGCATTTGACTCCAAGGCTCGTAAGTCTAAACCTAATCAAATGGCATGCACCAATAGCCAGGACAAAACAGCCCAGTTAATTAGTGCCCTCTCCACCACCTTAGCACCCAGGCACGAAGTGAGTGGTAGATACTGCCCAGTCCATCATTGGTGCTGACCTCCCCACCATCGAAGGGAACTACAGGCAGCCAGCATCATCAGAGACCCACACCACCCTGACCACGCTCTCATCTCACTGCTACCATCGGGAAGAAGGTAGCATCTGTGGAGAACATGGATAGGTGACGTTTCACAGAGTGCTGGAGTAACTCAGCGGGTCAGGCAGCATCTGTGGAGAACATGGATAGGTGGCGTTTCACAGAGTGCTGGAGTAACTCAGCGGGTCAGGCAGCATCTGTGGAGAACATGGATAGGTGACGTTTCACAGAGTGCTGGAGTAACTCAGCGGGTCAGGCAGCATCTCTGGAGAACATGGATAGGTGACTTGGATAGATTAGGCGAGTGGGCAAATGCATGGCAGATGCAATATAATGTGGATAAATGTGAGGTTATCCACTTTGGCGGCAAGAACAGGAAAGCAGAGTATTACCTGAATGGTGACCGAATGGGAGAAGGGGAGATGCAACGTGACCTGGGTGTCATGGTGCACCAGTCATTGAAAGCAAGCGTGCTGGTGCAGCAGGCAGTGAAGAAAGCGAATGGTATGTTAGCATTCATAGCAAGAGGATTTGAGTATAGGAGCAGGGAGGTTCTGCTGCAGTTGTACAGAGCCTTGGTGAGACCGCACCTGGAGTATTGTGTACAGTTTTGGTCTCCTAATCTGAGGAAAGACATTCTTGCCTTAGAGGGAGTAAAGAGAAGGTTCGCTAGATTGATCCCTGGGATGGCAGGACTTTCATATGAAGAAAGACTGGATAGACTAGGCTTATACTCGCTGGAATTTAGAAGACTGAGGGGGGATCTTATAGAAACATATAAAATTCTTAAGGGGTTGGAGAGGCTAGATGCGGGAATATTGTTCCCGATGTTGGGGAAGTCCAGAACCAGGGGTCACAGCTTAAGGATAAGGGGGAAGTCTTTTAGGACCGAGATGAGAAAACATTTCTTCACAAAGAGAGTGGAGAGTCTGTGGAATTCTCTGCCACAGAAGGTAGTTGAGGCCAGTTCATTGGCTATATTTAAGAGGGAGTTAGATGTGGCCCTTGTGGCTAAAGGGATCAGGGGGTATGGAGAGAAGGCAGGTGCAGGTTACTGAGCTGGATGATCAGCCATGATCATATTGAATGGCGGTGCAGGCTCAAAGGGCCGAATGGCCTACTTCTGCACATATTTTCTATGTTTCTATGTTTCTATGTTTCTATGTACAGGTTACTGAGCTGGATGATCAGCCATGATCATATTCAATGGCAGTGCAGGCTCGAAGGGCCGAATGGCCTACTCCTGCACCTATTTTTTTCTATGTGCATGTTGACCATCACGTTGACCTACTAATTCCACTAGCCTGCATTAATTCCGAATCCCTCTGCCCCTACTCATTCAAGTTGCTGTCCCGATGCCTCTCAGATGTTGTTACTCTTCCTGCTGTACTCTAGTTTTAGAATTCTCTGCCCAGAGGATAAGCCTGCGTTTGTTTGATCGTTTGTTCCGGTTCAGGCGCTGTGCACACGGCAGCCAGCCAACTCGCTTGTCTTTTTCTTTTGTTTTCACTTTTAATTTAATTGTAATTTCAAGTTTGCGTTGTTTGTGTGTTGTGACTGTTTGCAGAGCAATTTCCCTCCAGGGATGAATAAAGTTCTATCATATCCTACCGTATCGTATCAATAGACAATAGACAATAGGTGCAGGAGGAGGCCATTCGGCCCTTCGAGCCTGTACGCACCGTCATTCAATGTGATCATGGCTGATCATTCTCAATCAGTACCCCGTTCCTGCCTTCTCCCCATACCCCCTGACTCCGCTATCCTTAAGAGCTCTATCCAGCTCTCTCTTGAATGTATTCAGAGAATTGGCCTCCACTGCCCTCTGAGGCAGAGAATTCCACAGATTCACAACTCTCTGGGTTGAGGAAAAAGTTTTTCCTCATCTCCGAGCTAAATGGCCTACCCCTTATTCTTAAACTGTGGCCCCTTGTTCTGGACTCCCCCAACATTGGGAACACGTTTCCTGCCTCTAATGTGTCCAACCCCTTAATAATCTTATACGTTTCGATAAGATCCCCTATCATCCTTCTAAATTCCAGTGGATACAAGCCTAATCGTACCGCCTCCTCTGGCAGCTCATTCCAGCCGACAGCTATTCTATGTGTGAAATATTTACCCCTTCGTTTCTCCTCCCTGACACCTTGCAGCACAGTCCCAGGCTGCTGGATGAAGTAGATTAGTTGGTAGGTAGCAACAAGGAACAGCGGATGGTGGTATAACAAGGAAAGACACAAAGTGCTGGAGTAATTCAGCTTAGTTGGGCAGCATCCATGGAGATCATGGATAAATGACCTTCCGGGTCCAACTTTTCAGGTGGGGTCCAGTCTGAAGAATGTTTTCAACCCAAACGTCACTTATCCATGTCATTCATGGATAAGTTTATGTGATAGGAGTAGAATTAGGCCATTTGGCCCACCTGGCAGTCACTCTGTGAAATTAGTTGTTTTCAATTACAAAGTTCTTTCTTAAAAGCTAAAAATGTATTTTTGTCACTGCAAGCTAAAAATACTGAAGGCTTGTTACATTGTTTAACAGAGTTAAGTGTTGACCAAAGCGATTGCTTGTCAATTCCAAAGACTTGTCAATTCCAATGCCTTGTCAATTTCAATGCCTTGTCCATTTCAATGCCTTGTCCATTTCAATGCCTTGTCCATTTCAATGCCTTGTCAATTTCAATACCTTGTCAATTTCAATTCCTCGACAATTTCAATGCCTTGTCAATTTCAATTCCTTTTCAATTTCAATGCCTTGCCAATTTCAATCCCTTGTCAATGTGACAATTTCAAACCCTTGTGAATTTCAATGTGTTGTCAATTTCAATGCCATGTCAATTTCAATGCCATGTCAATTTCAATGCCCTGTCAATTCCAACACCTTCTCAATTTCTACGCCTTGTCAATTTCAATGCCTTGCCAATTTCAATCCCTTGTCAATGTGACAATTTCAAACCCTTGTCAATTTAAATACCTTGTCAATTTCAATCCCGTGACAATTTCAATGCCTTGTCAATTTCAATGCCTTGTCAATTTCAATCCCTTGTCAATTTCTATGCCTTGTTAATTTCAATGCCTTGCCAATTCCAATGCCTGGACAATTTCAATAGCCTCCGCAGTGTAATTAACAGCCTATACTCTTACTATAACCAAAAGAGGTTTACTGTATTTACATTTGGCATATCTGATCTGTGTGGAGAGCATGCAAATCAAAACTTTTCACTGCACCTCGGTACATGTGACAATAATAAATCTAACCCTTAAATAAAAGAACTGACCATCAGACAGAGGACAGACACTGCAAGTTATGGGTTCAACACTCAATCCACCTTTTCCCATCTAACATCTAGGTATTTTGCCTTCAGGAAGACTCACTTACTTCCTCACAGTCCTTATCAACCTTTTCCCTCCCCAGAGGGTCTCCGATCCCACTCCCCCTTCCCAGCTTTGCCGGTACATCCGTTTCCCTTCCAAATCTGACACGAGTCAGGGGTTATGGGGAGAAGGCAGGAGAATGGGGTAGAGAGGGAAAGAGATCGGCCATGGTTGAATGGCAGAGAAGACTTGATGGGCCGAATGGCCTAATTCTGTTCCTATCACTTATGGACTGTGAACATTTCTTCATTTTGTCTTTGGAGTACATCCTGTCTCCTCTCCTGCACCACCCAGTCGCTATCTCACCTCCCCAATCTCCTGTTTAGAGTCTTGCTCCAATTTAGCTCTGGGTCCTCACCCAGTCTGCCCTCGTCAAACCCACCTCCTCCACCAACTCAGCATAGATCCCCATCGCAATCCAACTTCACCACATTCCCACTCCCGTCACCCCGGCCCCGGGAGCGCCGGCGTCGAGGATCGCCGGCCGTAGACCGCGCAGGTCGGACACACTCACCTGCAGGCCAATTGGACCAGGTGAACCCGGGAAGCCTCGTGGACCTTCATCTCCCTTCTGCCCAAAGTGACCTTGTTGGCCTCTGGCTCCGGTTTCACCGTCTGCCCCCTGTGGAAAGACCACAAGCAACGGTGAGGCGACGTTCAATGCTGGAACCCAGTTATCACCCCCTACCCCGCCAGCTCGGAAATCCCTCCCAACTCGGCACAGTGGACAGGCGAGCGAAGGGGGAGATTGTGTCGTGCGGACTCCACGGAGACAATACTTACACCGGGACCGGGTTGGCCAACAGGACCGATGGGACCAGGAGGTCCAGGCGGACCCTGCAGAGGATCACAAAAACACAAAACCGTCACGACCAAACAAATAACTTCAACACTGAGAGCACAAACTTCAACAACGGTGGCGCAGCGGTAGAGTTGCAGCGCCGGAGACCCGGGTTCCATCCCGGCTGCGGGCGCCGCCTGTACGGAGTTTGTACGTTCTCCCCGTGACCTGCGTGGGTTTTCTCCGAGATCTTCGGTTTCCTCCCACACTCCAAAGACGTACAGGTACGTAGGTTAATTGGGTTGGTAAATGTTTTTTAAAAATTGTCCCTAGTGGGTGTAGGATAGTGTTAATGTGCAGGGATCGCCAGTCAGCGCGGATCAGGAGGGCCAAAAGGGCCTATTTCCGCGTTGTATCTCTAAACTAATCACAGCCACCTAAGTATCTCGCCCATTATGCACATTGACATTTCTTTTATCCAAGACCCAGTTTTCCATTTTTTGTTGATATAATTTCATTTAGATCGACTGTTATTGGGTCGTACAGCATGGGAACAGGCCCTGCGGCCCAACTTTCCCACACCAACCAACATGTCCCATCTGCACTAGTCCCACCTGCCCGCGTTTGGCCCACATCCCTCCAAACCTGATCTATCCATGCTTTTTAAACGTTGCGACAGTCCCTGCCTCAACTACCTCCTCCGGCAGCTCGCAGCTGGAGTTTGCCCGTTCTCCCTGTGACCGCGCGGGTTTGCCCCGGGTGCTCCGGTTCCCTCCTTCATCCCAAAGATGAGCAGGGTTTGGAGGCTAATTGGCCGCTAGAAATTGCCCTGAATGTCCAGGCTTGTGGTAGAATCTGGGGGGAGTTGATGGTTGGCCCAGACTTGGCGGGCCGAAGCACTTCTGTGTCTGCGCTGTATGACTTTACGTTAATGACAATAGAGTCATAGAGTGATACAGTGTGGAAACAGGCCCTTCAGCACGACTTGCCCACACCGGCCAACATGTCCCATCTACACTAGTCATAGAATGATACAGTGTGGAAACAGGCCCTACGGCACAACTTGCCCACACCGGCCAACATGTCCCAGCTACACTAGTACCACCTGCCCACGTTTGGTCCACATCCCTCCAAACCTGTCATATCCACGTACCTGTCTAACTGTTTCTTAAACGTTGGGATAGTCCCTGCCTCAACTACCTCCTCTGGCAGCTTGTTCCATACACCCACCACCCTTTGTGTGAATTCTCAGATTCCCATTAAATCTTTTCCCCTTCACCTTAAACCTGTGTCCTCTGGTCCTCGATTCCCCTACACTGATCAAGGGACTCTGTGCATCTACCCGATCTATTCTTCTCATGATTTTATGCACCTCTATAAGATCACCCCTCATCCTCCTGCGCTCCAAGGAATAAAGTCCCAGCCTACTCAACCTCTCCCCACAGCTCAGTCCCTCTAACCCTGGCAAAATGCTTGTAAATCTTCTCTGCGCCCTTTCCAGTGACAATGGTTACAGTGTCCCATCTGCATCCAGTCCCACGGGTAGTTGATACTTGAAGTGACCGTCTGGGTAATGAAGTAGGGTTGAGATAGATAGATACTCACATGTTCACCTTTATCGCCCCTCCTTCCTTTGTGTCCTGATTCCCCGACTTCACCCTGAGAAAGAAGACAGAGACAAAGACGTCAGTTCCCAATGATGGTGGGAACAATCAACCCATCAGTTTTGCTCGGACATCAAGGTGTGTGAATACTCTGCTTTGGGTGGCACGGTGGCGCAGCGGTAGAGTTGCTGCCTTGCAGCGAATGCAGCGCCGGAGACCCGGGTTCGATCCCGACTACGGGTGCTGTCTGTACGGAGTTTGTACGTTCTCCCCGTGACCTGCGTGGGTTTTTGCTGAGATCTTTGGTTTCCTTCCACACTCCAAAGACGTACAGGTTTGTAGGTTAATTGGTTTAATAAATGTAAAAATTGTCCCTAGTGTGTGTGGGATAGTGTTAATGTGCAGGGATCGCTGGTCGGCGCAGACACGGTGGGCCGAAGGGCCTGTTTCCGCGCAGTATCTCTGAACTAAACTACACAACTGCAATCTCACAGGGCATTGTGTGCGATGTGTACAACTCTGCCCACAATGGAGGCCCGGCGGGGGGGGGGGGGCACTGTGAGGGAGGGGGGAGGACAATGAACAATGGAGGCCTGGAGTGGGGGGGCATTCTGAGGGAGGGGGGAGAACAATGGACAATGGAGGACCTGGCGTGGAGGGCCGCAGTGAGGGGGAAGACCAATGGACAATGGAGGCCTGGTGTGGGGGGGCATTCTGAGGGAGGGGGGAGAACAATGGACAATGGAGGACCTGGCGTGGAGGGACCACCAGGGGGATACAAAGGAGGACCTGGCGCAGATACTCTGTAACTTTGTCAGCGCCCTTCATGTGTGACTATTCGCATACCTTGGGGATGTAAGGTACGTTCTTTTATTCGGAGGCTGTGCTCTCTGGTCCTAGACTCTCCCAATAGTGGAAACGTCCTCTCCACATCCACTCTATCCAGGCCTTTCACTATGCGGTAAGTTTCACTGAGGTTCCCCCCACCTCACCCTTCTAAACTCCTGCGAGTACAGGCCCAGTGCCTTCAAACGCTCATCGTATGTTAACCCACTCATTCCTGTGATCATTCACCTCTGGATCCTCTCCAGTGCCAGCACATTTTTCCTCAGATTATGGGGCCCAGACTTGCTGACAATACTCCAAATGCAGTCTGACCAGCACCTCGTGAAGCCTCAGCATTACATCCCTGTTTTTGTATATTCAAGTCCTCCAGAAATAAATGTTTTTGTATATTCAAGTCCTCCTTCATCACATTTTGTCCTCGCTGGGCTGGGAGTGCAATGCCTATTCAGTTTCCCCAGGACTCTGGGCAAGGCTGGTTTCCACCAGGCAGCTCACAACCCAACCAGTGCCTGGTACTCTTCGCGGTTCACAGACTCGCCAGCCGCCTGCCACGTTTGCGGGCTGGAAGAGTATGTGTACCACGTGTACATGGAGTACGTGAGTCTGTGTTCCACGTGTACATGGAGTGTGTGAGTCTGTGTACCACGTGTACATGGAGTGAGTGAGTCTGTGTACCACGTGTACATGGAGTGTGTGAGTCTGTGTTCCACGTGTATATGGGGTGTGTGAGTTTGTGTACCACGTGTACATGGAGTGTGTGAGTCTGTGTTCCATGTGTACAAGGAGTGTGTGAGTCTGTGTACCACGTGTACATGGAGTGTGTGAGTCTGTGTACCACGTGTACATGGAGTGTGTGAGTCTGTGTACCACGTGTACATGGAGTGTGTGAGTCTGTGTACCACGTGTACATAGAGTATGTGAGTCTGTGTTCCACGTGTACACGGAGTGTGTGAGGTTGCAGCCCCTGTTTCAACATCTAAAGGGGCTGCTCCTTGCTTTTTGGCTGCACTTCTCACCCACCGCCCTCATATTTGGACCCCCTGTGCGTAGGGGAAAGGGTGGGGCCAAAGATGTCCTGGTTGGGTTGCTCCTGGGCCGGGCCAAGCTGGCCATCCGCGAGTCACGGCGCCAGGCGGTAGAGGGCTCTGCCCGAGCCGGCTGCCTACCCCTTTTCCGTCGTTACATCTGCGCCCGGGTGGTGTTCGAGAGGGACTACGTGCTGTCCACGGGCACCCTGGGGGGTTTCCGGGACCGTGGGGGGTGGAATGCATCGTGGACAAGATGTGTAAGATGGTTGTATAATAGTTCATTGCCGGTCTTGCATTATGGCGATGGGTTCTGTTTCGGTTTTATTGTATTGCATTATTATTTTAATATTTGAATAAATATTTCTGATTAATAAAAATTTAAAACGTGGCTGGAACCCTCTGCCTTGCACCCCATAAACTCAAGGCAACCCACCCCCAACGCACATCAGCAAGCAGACCCTGAACGTCTGAGGTGTTCTTAGCCTAACCTCCAGCCCAGTGTGGTGCCAGCACTAAACCGGGCAGACTCTACTCTACTATGAATGAGCCATCAGCCTCCTTCAATGCCCAAGGTGCCAGCCCATCGCCGAGTATACGATGCGATGCAATACGATACAACTCTATTGATCCCAGGAGGGAAATTGATCTGCCAACGGTCATAAAACACAAGATATATGAAACATGACATTAAAGTGATGTGTGGAAAGGTTTGGGGATGTGCAAGGATTGGGGAGGGGGGGGGGAGAGGTGGAGGGGAGTCAGTCTCAGTCTCAGTCTACCCCACGACAGAAGGGGGAGGAGTTGTACAGTTTGATAGCCACAGGGTAGAAGGATCTCCTGTGGCGTTCTGTGCTGCATCTTGGTGGGACCAGTCTGTTGCTGAAGGTGCTCCTCAGGTTGGCCAATGTGAGCTGTAATGTCCAGGATGCTCCGCAGTTTGACGAGCATCCTCCCCTCCAAGACCCCCTCCCGTGAACCCAACTCCGCCCCCAGGACGGAGCCAGCCTTCCTGATGAGTTCGTTGATCCGGTTGGCATCCGCGACCTTCGCCCTGCTGCCCCGGCACACGACCACGAAGAGCATCCTCCCGTACAGGACCACCAAGCACAGGATGGTTCTGCTACCACCAAGCACAGGATGGCCCTGTGTGCTCTGGAGCACTGGTGGGATCCTGGTGGAGATGTGGTCTTGGGGATTTGGGGGGGGGGGGGGAGCTCTGACGAGGGTCTTACCTTGTCACCGTCCTCACCGGGACCTCCGGGAGTCCCTGCGGCTCCAGGAAGACCAGCTGGGCCTTGGGAACCATCACGACCAGCGGGTCCGATCGGCCCCTTCTCGCCCTGTGAACAAACGGCAAAGATGACTCACAAACGTTGTAAAGCCTTAGTTTCATATTGGGAAGATGGGCAGAGAGAGTTTATTCTGCATCCCGCAATGTGGAGTTCCAGATCAGCTAGAGGAAGGACATCTTTGCTATTGAGGCAGTGCAGCATAGGTTCACCAGGTTAATCCCCGGGATGGCGGGACTGTCACATGAAGAAAGATTGGAAAGACTAGGCTTGTATTCACTGGAGTTTAGAAGGATGAGAGGGGATCTTATAGAGACCTATAAAATTATAAAAGGACTGGACAAGCTAGATGCAGGAAAAATGTTTCCAATGTTGGGGGAGTCCAGAACCAGGGGCCACACAATCCAAGAATAAAGGGGAGGCCATTTAAAACTGGGATGAGAAAAAACTTTTTCACCCAGAGAGTTGTGAATTTGTGGAATTCTCTGCCACAGAGGGCAGTGGAGGCCAAATCACTGGATGAATTTAAAAGAGAGTTGGATAGAGCTCTAGGGGCTAGTGGAATCAAGGGATATGGGGAGAAGGCAGGCACAGGTTACTGATTGTGGATGATCAGGCATGATCACAATGAATGGCGGTGCTGGCTCGAAGGGCCAAATGGCCTCCTCCTGCACCTATTTCCTATGTTTCTATGTTTAGTTTATTGTCACGTGTACCGAGGTACAGTGAAGAAACATTTTGTTGCGTGCAGGAATACCTTACATGATTACAATCGAGCCATTTACAGTGTATAGATACATGATAAGGGAATGACGTTTAGTGCAAGGTAAAGCTAGCAAAGTCCGATCAAGGATAGTCCGAGGGTCACCAATGAGGTAGATAGTAGTTCAGCACTGCTCTCTAGTTGTGGTAAGATGGTTCAGTTGCCTGAACACAGCTGGAGTTCTGACATTTACTGTTGCTCCCCTACTTTAACTCCCCTTTCGGTTCCCACACCATCTCTCTGTCGTGGATCTTCTCCATTGCCAGAGTGAGGCCACTGGAGGAACTGGGGGAACACGCCTCATAATTCCACTTGTGTAGCTTACAACCCATCGGATAGACACAAAGTGCCGGAGTAACTCAACGGGACAGGCAGCATCGCTGGAGAGAAGGAATCGGTGACGTTTCGCTTCGAGTCCCTTCTTCAGACTGAGTCAGGACAGAGGGAGATAGAGAGTGCATGAAGAGCAAGGTGTGAAAACAAGACAAAGGAGATGGAGATGAAGGAAACTAGAATAGATCATTGCTAGCTCAGAGAAGGTAACAACAAAGCAAACAGAGGTAAAATGTAAACAAGGACAGTCAGACTAGTCAGAGAACTAGGAAGGGGGGAGGGATGCAAAGAGAGAGGGAAGGCAAGGTTTACTTGAAGTTAGAGAAGTCAATATTTATATACCGCTGTGGTGTAAGCTGCCCAAGCGAGATATGAGATGTGGTTCTTGCAATTTGCGCTGGGCCTCACTCTGACATTGGAGGAGGCCCAGGACAGAAAGGTCAGTGTGGGAGTGGGAGGGGGAGTTGAAGTGCTGAGCAACCGGGAGACCAGGTAGGTTTAGGCGGACCGAGCGGAGGTGGTCAGTGAAACGACCCAGCGGTAAGAACGTCGAGGTACAAGGAATTGCAGATGCTGGTTTTTTTTAAAAGATACAAAGTGCTGGAGTAACTCCGTGGGTCAGGCAGCAATTCCGGAACTCGTGGATAGGTGATATTTCTGGTTGGGGCCCTTTCTTCAGATTCACCGATTATTGAGTTCTCTAACCTACAAACCATCCATCCTGTATAAGTTCAGAAATTATAGGAGCTGAATTAGGCCATTCAGCCCATCTAGCCTACTCTGCCATTCAATCATGGCTGATCTATCCTTCCCTCTCAACCCCATTCTCCTGCCTTCTCCCCATAACCCCTGACACCCGTACCAATCAATAACCTTTCAATCTCCACCTTAAAATATCCATTGACTTGGCCTCCACAAACTTCTCCTTTCACCATCCTTTACATATCCCCCCCCCCCCCTCTGTCCTACCTGGATGTGCACCCATTTCTCCATTCCCCCTTCCCTCCACTCTCCACAGCCCCTTCCACCTACATTCCTTCTCTGGCTTCACATTTCAGGTCTCCTATCCATATCTCACACTTTTAATCTTTTCATTTCTCACCTTTGTCCGACCATCTGATCATCAACCCCCTTCTGTATCCACCCATCACTTGCCAGGTTTCATCTTTGCCCACATCTCTTCCAGCTTTGTCCCCCCAACTACAATCAGCCTGAAGAAGGTGGTACAGCGGTAGAGTTGCTGCCTTACAGCGTCAGAGACTCGGGTTCAATCCTGACTAGTTTAGTTTTGTTTAGTTTAGAGATACAGCGCGGAAACAGGCCCTTCGGCCCACTGGATCCGCGCCAACCAGCGATCCCTGCACACTAACACTATCCTACACCCACGAGGGACAATTTTTACATTTGCCCAGCCAATTAACCTACAAACCTGTGCGTCTTTGGAGTGTGGGCGGAAACCGAAGATCTTAGAGAAAACCCACGCAGGTCACGCGGAGAACGTACAAACTCAGTACAAACTACGGGCGCTTTCTGTATGGAGTTTGTAACTTCTCCCCGTGACCTGCATGGGTTTCCTCCGGGTGCTCCGGTTTCCTCCCACACTGCAAACACCCACAGGTTGGTAGGTTAATTGGCTTGGTAAAACTGTCCCTAGTGAGGGTGTGTAGGATACTGTCAGTGTGCGTCGATCACTGGTCGGCGTGGACTCGGTGGGCTGAAGGGCCTGTTTCTGCGCTGTTTCTCTAAAGTAAATTAAGAGTCCCGACCCGAAACGTCACCTGCCCATGTGCTTCACAAATGCTGCCTGACCCGCTGAGTTACTCCATCGTCTGAGATTCCTTACGTCTACACTGGCTGTTGGCAAGGGGACCAATATTGCCGGCTTCACCTCCCCCAGTGCGCGGAACAGCTGCAAACAGCTGGAGTTCTTTGTCGGGGGCAAGGTCACCACCCGCCACCCATCCCACACCCATGAGGTAGTGGAATTTAACCCGATCTCAGCAGACTGGATAGCCAGGCTCCACCTGAGATCAACATCCCATTCAGCATCGCAACCTCATGACTCTGCCGTGGGCTTGCAATCAAATGTAGGGGCCCCATAGCAGAAGCGTCCACATCGCGGGGCTGGAAACTGGAAGTGCCCTGAGCTAATTCTGCTGCCACCATCATCTATCGAAACCTATAAGATTATTAAGGGGTTGGACACATTAGAGGCAGGAAACATGTTCCCAATGTTGGGGGAGTCCAGAACCAGGGGCCACAGTTTAAGAATAAGGGGTAGGCCATTTAGAACAGAGATGAGGAAAAACATTTTCAGTCAGAGAGTTGTGAATCTGTGGAATTCTCTGCCTCAGAAGGCAGTGGAGGCCAATTCTCTGAATACATTCAAGAGAGAGCTAGATAGAGCTCTTAAGGATAGCGGAGTCAGGGGGTATGGGGAGAAGGCAGGAACGGGGTACTGATTGAGAATGATCAGCCATGATCACATTGAATGACGGTGCTGGCTCGAAGGGCCGAATGGCCTACTCCTGCACCTGTTGTCTATTGTCTATTGTCTATCTACTGCACAAGTGATGGCTCCCGCTGATTGTCGCCGGAAGCCTGTGCCCTTTTCAGGCCGGACGATGACAGTGATGTTACATTTGAAACATGGATGATGGACACGTAGAAAGGTCTCCTCTCCACAGTGGCAGGAGACTCCCCACAAACCAAACAATGGGCAACCCACCCAATGAATGGGCAATTTCCCCAATCAATACCCAGTCTGAAGAAGGGTCTCGACCCGAAAAGCCACCGTCTTCCCATCGATCAAGACATTCTGCCTGTTCATATCATATCATATCATATATATACAGCCGGAAACAGGCCTTTTCGGCCCTCCAAGTCCGTGCTGCCCAGTGATCCCCGTACATTAACACTATCCTACACCCACTAGGGACAATTTTTACATTTACCCAGCCAATTAACCTACATTGCTGAGTTACTCCAGCAATTTGTGTCTGTCTTCAATACCCATAGCTCTTCCCTGAACCAACCATTGGTCAATGCCCAGCAAACCAATGGGTGCACTCCAACCAAGCCAGTGGATATAGCTCCAAAATAAATGGGTGCCCACCTTTCCCAACCAATGGGAACCCCAAGACCAATGGGAATGCCTCACACTCAGCCAATGGGAACGCACCTCCCATTGAACCAATGGGAACATCTTTCACTGAACCAATGGGAACATCTTTCACTGAACCAATGGGAACATCTTTCACTGAACCAATGGGACCATCTTTCACTGAACCAATGGGAACATCTTTCACTGAACCAATGGGAACATCTTTAATTGAGTCAATGGGCACCCAAGCAAACCAATGGGTGCACCCCCACATCAGTGGGCGCCAGCACCCCCATGGGCATACTCCAAACCAATGTCCTTGTCCTAACCCTATACTAAACCACGGCACGGTGGCGCTGTGGTAGAGTTGCTGCTTTGCAACACTTGCCGCCCCAGTTACCTGCTTCGATCCTGACTACGGGTGCTGTCCGTACGGAGTTTGTACGTTCTCCCCGTGACCTGCGTGGGTTTTCTCCGAGATCTTCGGTTACCTCCCACACTCCAAAGACGTACAGGTTTGTAGGTTAATTGGCTTGGTAAATGTAAAATTTGTCGCTGGTGTGTGCAGGAGAGGGTTAATATGTGGGGATCGCTGGTCGGCCACACTCCCTGTGGGCCGAAGGGCCTGTTTCCGGCCTGTATCAATAAACTAAACCAAACTAAACACTGGTTAGCCCCCTTCCCCAAACCAATGGGTGCACTCCAAATCAGTATCCATGTCCTGCCCCTACACCAAACCTCTAGTTAACCCCCTTCGCCAAGCCTATGGGAAGACCTCACCAAACCAGTAGGCAACACCCTAGACCAATGACCACCCAACCATTGAGAACACCCCAACCCCAAATCTCCCATGAAACGAAAATAGACACAAAAGGCTGGAGTAACTCAGCGGGACAGGCAGCATCTCTGGAGAGAAGGAATGGGTGATGTTTCGGGTCGAGACCCTTCTTCAGTCTGATGTCAGGGGAGAGGGAGATGCATAGATACAGAAGTGTGAAGATGTGAAAACAGGACGAAGGGAATAGGGATCAAGGAAAATGTAGAAAAGATCATTGTTAGCTGGGAGAAGGTAACTACAAAGCAAACAGAGATAAAATGTGGTCAGAGACAGTCAGACTGGTGGGAGAACTGGGAAGGGAAGGACGGAGACAGAGGGAAAGCAAGGGCTACTTGAAGTTAGAGAAGTCTATGTTTATAGACAATAGACAATAGGACAATAGGTGCAGGACGAGGCCATTCGGCCCTTCGCGCCAGCACCACCATTCACTGTAATCATGGTTGATCATCTACAATCAATACCCCTGCCTTCTCCCCATATCCCTTGACTCCGCTATCTTTAAGAACTCTTTCTAACTATCTCTTGAAAGCATCTCTTGAATCGGCCTCCACTGCCTTCTGAGGCAGAGAATTCCACAGATTCACAATTCTCTGGGTGAAAACGTTTTTCCTCATCTCCGAGCTAAATGGCCTACCCCTTATTCTTAAACTGTGGCCCCTGGTTCTGGACTCCCCCAACATTGGGAACATGTTTCCTGCATCTAGAATGTCCAATCCCTAAATAATCTTATATGTTTCAATAAGATCCCCTCTCATCCTTCTAAATTCCAGTGTATACAAACCCAGTCACTCCATTCTTTCAACATATGACAGTCTCGCCATCCCGGGAATTAACCTGGTGAACCTACGCCACACATCCTCAATAGTAAGAATGTCCTTCCTCAAATTTGGAGCCAAAACTGCACACAGTACTCCAGGTGCGGTCTCACCAGGGCCCTGTACAACTGCAGAAGGACATCTTTGCTCCTATACTCAACTGCTCTTGTTATGAAGGCCCGAATGCCATGAGCTTTCTTCACTGCCTGCTGTACCTGCATGCTTCCTTTCAGTGTTGGGTGCTGGGCCGTGAGCTGCCCAAGGGATCCAAGCTCAGCCTCCCAAGAAACAATGGGAACACACCCCACCAAACTAAGGGGAACTCCATCAGACCCAATAGGAACACCGCTCACGCAACCAAAGGAAATACCTCCCACCCATCCAATGGGAATGCACCCCACTCAACCAATAGAAACACACTTCCCACTCAACCAATAGGAACGCACCCCACTCAACCAATAGAAACACACTTCCCACTGAACCAATAGAAACACACTTCCCACTCAACCAATAGAAACACACCCCACTCAACCAATAGAAACGCACCCCACTCAACCAATGGAAACACTTCCCACTCAACATATAGGAACGCACCTCACTCAACCAATGAGAATGCACCCCACTCAACCAATAGAACACACCCCACTTAAGCAATGAGAACGCACCCCACTCAACCAATAGGAACACACCTCCCACTGAACAAATGGGAACACACCCCACTCAACCCGTAGAACACACCTCCCACTTAACCAATAGGAACGCACCACACTCAACCAATAGGAACACACCTTCCACTGAACCAATGGGAACGCACCCCACTCAACCAATAGGAACAAACTTCCCACTCAACCTACAGGAACACACCTCCCATTCAACCAATAGGAACACACCTCCCACTGAACCGATGGGAACACACCCTACTCAACCAATAGGAACGCACTTCCCACTGAACCAATAGGAACACACCTCCCACCGAACCAATAGGAACGCACCAACCCAACCAATGAGAATGCCCCAACCGCAAACCGAGGGGCTCCTACTGAACCAATGGATGCACCCCCACATCAGAGGCTGTTCACCACCAACAAACCAATGGGTGCACCCTACACCAATATCCATGCCCAAACCAATATGTGCATTCCTCTAAAGAAATGGGCACATCCCCTTCCCCCCCCCCCCATTTCCATGGGTGCAGGGCTAACCCAATGGGCACCCACCACCAAACGAATGGGCACCCACCCACCAGACCAATGGGCATACACCCACCAGATCAATGGGCACCCACCCACCAGACCAATGGGCACCCACCACCAAACGAATGGGCACCCACCCACCAGACCAATGGGCACCCACCACCAAACGAATGGGCACACACCCACCAGACCAATGGGCATACACCCACCAGACCAATGGGCACCCACCCACCAGACCAATGGGCACCCACCACCAAACGAATGGGCACACACCCACCAGACCAATGGGCATACACCCAACAAACCAATGGGCACCCAACACCAAATCATAGGAACACACCCAACAAACCAATGGGCACCCAACACCAAATCATAGGGACACACCCAACAAACCAATGGGCACCCAACACCAAATCATGGGAACACACCCAACTAACCAATGAGCACCCAACAGCAAATCATGGGGACACATGCAACTAACCAATGAGCACCCAACAGCAAATCATGGGGACACACCCAACAAATCAATGGGCATACACCGTCAAACAAATGGCACCCCCCACCAAATTAATGGGCACCCGCCACAAAAATATGAGCACCCACCACCAAGCCAATGGGCACCCATCACCATACCAATGGGCACCCATCACCAAACCAACGGGCACCCATCACCATACCAATGGGCACCCACCACCAAACCAACGGGCACGCATCACCATACCAATGGACACCCACCAGCAAACCAACGGGCACCAAGCATTAAATCAATGGGCACCCATCGCCATACCAATGGGCACCCATCACCATACCAATGGGCACCCACCACCAAACCAATGGGCACCCAGCACCATACCAATGGGCACATCACCATACCAATGGGCACCCACCCACCATACCAATGGCTATGCCCCTCCCCGATGACCATGTCTGGAATCAACACGAACACTCACCGGCACTCCTTTCTCTCCGGCGGGCCCGGGTGGCCCCTGGGGTCCGGGACGTCCTGGCAGGCCGATGGGACCACCTGGACCTGACTTGCCACGGATGCCTGGGGAGCCCTGGTGGAAACAAAGGAGGAGGGAGAGGTGAGGTGAGGAGGCAGGAGGGGATGGGGTAGGGGCAGCGACAGAGCAATGGGCAACGGCACCCTTCAATCCTTCCCCTTGCAGTTGGGCACAGAGGAACGGTCAATGGCTGTGCCTTCATGCAGATGTTCTGACGTACACGGGACACTTAGTGTTGGCTTATTAATGTCAAGTGGACCGAGAAACATCGACAGACTTTTGCCTATCAACCTGGTAGATCAGACCATCGGTGAGTACATCTGGTTGTGCAGAAGAGAAAATAAACTGATTGCAGAATATGGTGCCTCAACTACAGAGAAAGTGCAGATTTTTCTTTTAAAAGCACAAGGGCTGCAATGTGGTAGGTTGGAAGATCGGAAATACATCCTTAGCTTCTGAGAGGTCTCTTCGGGAGTCTGATAAAAGTGGGGAAGAAGCTGTTCTGAAACAGGATAGATCTGGATTGGGTGCATTATGGGTAATAGTGTATTATTGCACTATTATTGTTTGTTAGTTTTTTATGTGTACGAATGCGTGTGTGTGTGTGCGTGTATGTGTGCGCGTGTGTGTGTGCGAGTGTGTGCGTGTGTGTGTGTGTGTGTGCGTGTGTGTGTGCGTGTGTGTGTGTGTGCGTGTGTGCGTGCGTGTGTGTGTGTGTGCGTGTGCGCGTGTGTGTGTGCGCGTGTGTGTGTGTGTGTGTGTGCGTGTGTGTGTGTGCGTGTGTGTGTGTGTGTGTGCGTGTGTGTATGTGTGTGCGCGTGTGTGTGTGTGTGCGTGTGTGTGTGCGCGTGTGTGTGTGTGCGTGCGTGCGAGCATGCGTGTGCGTGTGTGCGTGCATGCATGCGTGCGTGCGTGTGTGTGTTTACATACACACTGAACTTTATTAATCTAATTTATTACACCATTTACGGGTGAGTGTGTGCATGTGTGTGTGCTTGTGTGTGTGTGTGTGTGTCTGTGCGTGTGTGTGCGTGTGTGTGTATGTGTGCATGCGTGCATGTGTGTGTGTGTGCGTGTGTGTGCGTGTGTGTGTGTGCGCGTCTGTGCGTGTGTGCGTGTGTGTGTGTATACACACACTGAACTTTTTAAATCTGATTTATTACAGCGTTTACGGTGTATGATGTTTGCATTTTCTGCTGTGCTGCTGCAAATAAGAATGTTACTGTTCTATCTGGAACATATGACAATAAAACACTCTTAGCTCTTGAGGCAGCATGAAGTGTAGATGGAGTCAGTGGCGGGGAGTCTGGTCTGTGCGCGTTTGAGAGCTTGTTCGGGGTTCAGCAAGCGTGGGGTTTGAACCCACGTCTCTGGGTTACGTGAGCGGTGAGTTTAACCGTGGCACCGCGGCCGGTGACAACGTCGGGTACTTACCGCCGATCCGGGTGGGCCTGGGGGTCCTTGGCTGCCTTTCAATCCAGTGCCACCCTGCAGGAGCGGAGAGAGAGAGAGTAAGGTGAAGTGTAGGAAAATCACACAGGTTATAGCCACGGGGGCAAACCATACTTTGGTGATCGGACGTCAAATGCACCAGCCTTATAGAACCGAGGAAGAAGTTCAGGCAACTACAATGACAACTGCGAAGAGGATGCTAGGAGGTTGCAGGGTGACTTAGACAGGTTGAGTGAGCGGGCAGATGCATGGCAGATGCAGTTTAATGTAGATAAATGTGAGGTTATCCACTTTGGCGGCAAAAACAAGGAGGCAGATTATTATCGCAATGGTGTCAGATTAGGTAAAGGGGAAGTGCAACAAGACCTTGGAGTCCTTGTACACCGGTCACTGAAAGTAAACATGCAGGTACAGCAGGCAGTGAAGAAAGCTAATGGCATGTTGGACTTCATAACAAGAGGAGTTGAGTATAGGAGCAAAGAGGTCCTTCTGCAGTTGTACAGGACCCTGGTGAGACCACATCTGGAGTATTGTGTGCAGTTTTAGGGGGAGATTTGGGGGGAGAGTTGGGGGGAGAGTTAGGGGGAGAGAGTTGGGGGTGAGAGTTGGGGAGAGAGTTGGAGGGAAAGAGTTGGGGGTGAGAGTTGGGGGCAGAGTTAGGGGGAGAGAGTTGGGGGGAAAGAGTTGGGAGGAAAGAGTTGGAGGCAGAGTTGGGGAGAGAGTTGGGGAGAGTTGGGGGGAAGCGAGTTGGGGGAGAGAGTTGTGGGGGAGAGAGTTGGTCGTGGGAGTTGGGGGGGAGAGTTGGGGGGGGGGGGAGATGTGGGGGGAGAGAGTTGTGGGGGGGGGAGTTGGGGTGGAGGAGCCATGACTTCTGTGTGTCATTCCCACCTCTATTCCCGACCGTGACGCGGTTGACTCCACCGTTACTCACCGGCGTTCCGGGCAATCCGGTCTCACCAGGGAAGCCTCTCAGTCCAGGGGGTCCATTTTTGCCGGGGCCCCCGGGCGGTCCAGGGTCACCCTGTGGGAGACAAGAGGGAGGGAGTCACCGACTGGCAAATCTATCTCTCCCCCCTAACCCCATCCTCCTGCCTTCTCCCCATAACCCCCGACACCCAAACTGATCACGAATCGATCTATCTCTGCCTTAAAAATATCCACGGACTTGGCCTCCACAGCCATCTGTGGCAAAGAATCCCACAGATTCACCACCCTCTGGCTAAAGAAACTCCCCCTCATCTTCGTCCTGAAAGAACGTCCTTTAATTCTGAGGCTGTGCCCTCTGGTCCTAGACTCTCCCACCGGTGGAAACATCCTCTCCACATCCACTCTATCCAGGCCGCTCACTATTCTGTAAGTTTCAATGAGATCCCCCTTCGTTCTTCTAAACTCCAGCGAGTACAGGCCCAGTGCTGACAAACGCTCATCGTACGTTAACCCACTCATTCCTGGGATCGTTCTTGTAAACCTCCTCTGGACCCTCTCCAGAGCCAGCACGTCCTTCCTCAGATACGGGGCCCAACGTTGCTCACCTTGGTGCCTTCCTTCCCTGACGGGCCGGATAGTCCTTGTTCTCCAGGTGGTCCAGGAGGCCCAGGATGTCCTCTCTCCCCCATCTGTCCCGACTCCCCACTGGAGCCCTGTGTTCAGAGTCAAAAAGTCGCATTAACATCCAAACCTTCGGCGGGGGTGGGGGAAGGAGGAGGGAGGGGTGGGACGGTGGGGGAAGGGGGAGGGAGGGGTGGGACGGTGGGGGGAGGGGGGAGAGGAGCGCGGCGAACAGGGAGAGCGACGTTGAAGGGTGGGACTTGCACTTGCCTGTGGTCCCACTACGCCCGGTGGCCCAGATGGGCCGGTCTTGCCTTGGAAACCCTGGACAACACATCAGTGGACATTGCCCATGGACATGTGGGGACGAGAGAAGTCAGCCATTAGTAACAACCAGCAACACATCCCACCCATCCCAGCCCAGTACGCTCAGCTTTACCATAGTTTAGAGATACAGTGCGGAAACAGGCCCTTCGGCCCACCGAGTCCGCGCCGACCTGCGATCCCCGCACACTAACACCGTCCGACACACACCAGGGACAATTTTACATTTACACCAAGCCAATTAACCTACAAACCTGCACGTCTTTGGAGTGTGGGAGGAAACCGAAGATCTCGGAGAAAACCCATGCAGGTCACGGGGAGAACGTACACACTTCACAACCCAATGGCTTCCCAATGCCAGATTCCGGGAATGCTGCCAAACACTTTAACTCCCCCTCCCATTCCCACACTGACCTCTCTGCCCTGGGCCTCCTCCATTGTCAGAGTGAAGCCCAGCTCAAATTGGAGGAACAGCACCTCATATTTCGCTCGGGCAGCTTACAGCCCAGCGGTACGAACATTGACCTCTCTAACTTCACTTAACCCTTCCTTTCCTTCACTCTCCATCCCCTCCCCATCCGAGCCATCATTCAAAGTCGTCTTGTTGAGTCTCATTGTCTGTAACTCGTTTTTCACCTAGCCCACAGCTAACAATGCCCTGCATCCTTTACCAGTGTTACTTTTTTTTTGCATTTCTTTCATTCATTGGTTCTATATCTCTCGTTTCCCTTTCACATCTGAAGAAAGGTCCCGACCCGAAACGTCACCCATTCCTTCTCTCCAGAGATGCTGCCTGACCCGCTGAGTTACTCCAGCCGTTTGTTACTACCCAAGGTAAATCCTCTAATCCCGGCATCTTAGCTAACCTGATGAAATGTTACTCTATTGTAAATAACTGTCCCAAGAAACACCCTATCCAAGAAACACATATACCCATATAACCATATAACAATTACAGCACGGAAACAGGCCCGTTCGGCCCTACCAGTCCACGCCGACCACTCTCTCTGACCTAGTCTCATCTACCTGCTCTCAGACCATAACCCTCCAATCCCCTCCCATCCATATACCTATCCAATTTACTCTTAAATAATAAAATCGAGCCTGCCTCCACCACTTCCACCGGAAGCCCATTCCATACAGCCACCACCCTCTGAGTAAAGAAGTTACCCCTCATGTTACCCCTAAACTTTTGTCCCTTAATTCTGAAGTTATGTCCCCTTGTTGGAATCTTCCCCACTCTCAAAGGGAAAAGCCTACCCACGTCAACTCTGTCCGTCCCTCTTAAAATTTTTAAAACCTCTATCAAGTCCCCCCTCAACCTTCTACGCTCCAAAGAATAAAGACCCAACCTGTTCAATCTCTCTCTGTAGCTTAAGTGCTGAAACCCAGGCAACATTCTAGTAAATCTCCTCTGTACCCTCCCCATTTTGTCGACCAGAACTGCACACCATACTCCAGATTCGGCCTCACCAATGCCCTGTACAATTTCAACATTACATCCCAACTTCTATATTCGATGCTCTGATTTATAAAGGCAAGCATACCAAACGCCTTCTTCACCACCCTATCCACATGAGATTCCACCTTCAGGGAACAATGCACAGTTATTCCCAGATCCCTCTGTTCCACTGCATTCCTCAATTCCCTACCATTTACCCTGTACGTCCTATTTTGATTTGAATAGGAACCAACCCACGTCCCAAGAAACACATGAACCAACCCAGTTCCCAGCCCATTGCTCCGGTCCCGGGAACGCTGCATCCAGGATCTACTCACCACTTCCCCTCTCTGCCCGGGGTGTCCTGGTAGTCCGTCCTTTCCTGGTGGTCCCTGTTGATGGAAGGGATCGGAGTTAATCTGGGACAGACAGAGTGTGGCCAGCCCTCCCTGGTACTGACGTCTAGTCTTTCCGCTGACTGGCTAGCGCGCAACAAAAGCTTTACACTGAAAGTGACAATAAACTGAAAGGCAACTGCGTGATACTGACATCCCTAATGGTTCCTGAGCCGTCCAAACAATGGTGGGTGCTCACCACCAGTCCCACCCATAGTCCCCTGCAACCTGTGTCTCTCGCGGTTCACAGACTCGCCAGCCGCCTGCCATGTTTGCGGGCTGGAAGAGTCTGTGTACCACGTGTACATGGAGTGTGTGAGTCTGTGTACCACGTGTACATGGAGTGTGTGAGTCTGTGTACCACGTGTACATGGAGTGTGTGAGTCTGTGTACCACGTGTACATGGAGTGTGTGAGTCTGTGTTCCACGTGTACACGGAGTGTGTGAGTCTGTGTACCACGTGTACATGGAGTGTGTGAGTCTGTGTACCACGTGTACATGGAGTGTGTGAGTCTGTGTACCACGTGTACATGGAGTGTGTGAGTCTGTGTACCACGTGTACACGGAGTGTGTGAGTCTGTGTACCACGTGTACATGGAGTGTGTGAGTCTGTGTACCACGTGTAAATGGAGTGTGTGAGTCTGTGTACCACGTGTACATGGAGTGTGTGAGGTTGCAGCCCCTGTTTCAATATCTAAAGGGGCTGCTCCTTGCCTTCTGCCTGCACGTCTCATGTGTGTATGTGTGTGAGAGGGTGCGTGCGAGAGTGTGTGTATCCGTGTTTGAGAATGTGAGTGGTATTATGTGTGTGTGTGTGTGCATGAGTGCGAGAGAGAATATGGACATGCATGTGCACATGTGCATCTGTGCCCACACATACCTACGTGTCAATGTGAAAGAACAAGTATGCGCATACACACACACACACGTTCAAAGATTCATTAATGTTAGAAGCAGAATTAGGCCATTCAGCCCATCAAATCTACACCGCCATTCAATCATGGCTGATCTATCCCTCCCTCCTAACCCCATTCTCCTGCCTTCACCTCATTGTGTGTGTGTGTGTGTGTGTGTGTGTGTGTGTGTGTGTGTGTGTGTGTGTGTGTGTGTGTGTGCGCGCGTATGTGCGCAGGTATGTGCAAAAATGTGCATGCGTGTGCATGTATAAGTATGCAGGTCTGTATGTGTTTGTACGTATATGTGTATGTATAAGTGGACAGGCCTGTGTGTGCAAAAATGTGTGCATGCATGTGTGTGCGTGCGTGTGTGCATGTATAAGTGCGCAGTGTGTGTGTGCGTGTGCATACGTGCATTTTCATGTGCGTGTATGCATGCGTGTGTGTGCGTGTCACAGGCATGAGTAGCACACGGTAGGATCTGGTCACGGATGTGATTCACTCACGTGTGGTCCCTTAGGTCCGGGGAATCCAGTTGGTCCTTGAGGTCCAGGAAGTCCCTGTGTGGAATCGGACAGAGGAGAAGAGGATTACAACTTTAAAACAAGACACACACAGTCGGTGAGAACCACCTGCCTCACCAACACCCAGACACCCCTTGAAGCAAGCTAAAGCCACCCGACACAAGGACCACCCACCCCCCAACCCAATCCCTCACATGCCCACCCTCAAACCTAACGTGGACATTAACTCTTCACCAGGATGTTGCCAGGACACAAGAGCCTGAGCTGCAGGGAGAGGTTGAGTGGGCTGGCATTTTTACAAGGAGTTGCCAGGACTAGAGGGCCTGAGCTGCAGGGAGAGGTTGATTAGGCTGGCATTTTTATGAGGATGTTGCCAGGTCTAGAGGGCCTGAGCGACAGGGAGAGGTTGATTAGGCTGGGGTTTTTACGAGGATGTTGCCAGGACTCGAGGGCCTGGGCTGCAGGGAGAGGTTGAACGGGCTGGGCTACAGGGAAAGGTTGATCAGGTGGAGTTGGGATGTCAGGCCGCAGTTACATGAGACATTGAAGAGCCTCGCGGGTCGGAGCTGGAGCCTTGCGGATCGACAGGGCTGGGTCCTGGGTCGGAGCCCGCGGCTGGGGCCGGCGGCGATGGTGGAGAGGTCAGTGTGGCGGTCGATCATGGCGAAGGACGAGGACGAACACGTGGAAGCGCGGACGCTGCGGCCGAGGGAAGCAACAATGGAGGACCTGGCAAGGGGGTCCGCCGAGAGGGGGGGGGGGAGAGCAATGGAGGATCTGGCATGAGGTGGGGGTGAGGGAGGTGGTGGAGAATAAAGGGGGACCAGGTGCGGGGGGTACTTTGTAACTTTGTCGGCGCCCTTTATGTAGCGGCTATTTACATACCTTGGGCAGGCAAGCAAAGAATTTCACTGTGACATCACATGTGACAACAAAGTATTCATTCATTCATTCATTCATTCATTCATTCATTCATTCACTCATTCATTCACTCATTCATTCCTTCATTCAATCATTAATTAATTATTAATCAATTAATTAATTATTCAATTAATCAATCAATTAATCAATTAATTAATCGATCAATTAATTGATTAATTAATTGATTCGTTAATTAATTGATTAATTCACTCGTTCCATCACTCATTCATTCACTCATTCATTCATTCAGTAATTCATTCAGTAATTCATTCATTCATTCCTTCCTTCCTTCCATCCTTCCTTCCTTCCTTCCTTCATTCATTCATTCATTCATTCATTCATTCATTCATTCATTCATTCATTCATTCATTCAGTAATTCATTCATTCATTCCTTCATTCATTCCTTCCTTCCTTCCATCCTTCCTTCCTTCCTTCCTTCCTTCATTCATTCATTCCTTCATTCATTCATTCATTCATTCATTCATTCATTCATTCATTCATTCACTCGTTCACTCATTCATTAATTCATTCATTCATTTATTCACTCATTGATTGATTGATTGATTGATTGATTGATTGATTCATTCATTCATTCATTCATTCATTCATTCACTCATTCATTCATTCATTCATTCATTCATTCATTCATTCATTCATTCATTCACTCATTCATTCACTCATTCATTTCTTTCATTCAGTCAAGAGGCCACATTGAGAGCATTGCGTTCAGTTCTGTGCACCATGTTAATGGAAAGATGTTGTCAAGCTGGAAAGGGTGCAGAGAAGATTTACCAGGATGTTGCCAGGACTGGAGGGCCTGAGCTACAGGGAGAGGTTGAGTAAGTTGGGTCTCTGCTCCTTGGAGCGCAGGAGGATGAGGGGGTGATCATATGGAGGTGCACAAAATCATGACAGGAATAGATCGGGTAGATGCACACTCTTGCCCAGAGTAGGTGAATCGAGGACCATAGGATTAAGGTAAGCGGGTGGGGGGTTGGAGATTCAATAGGATCCTGAGGGGTAACACAAAGAGAAATGGGTGCATGGAATGAGCTGCCAGAGGAGGTGGTTGAGGCTGGGACTATCCCAACGTTTAAGAAACAGTGAGACAGGTACATGGATAGGACAGGTTTAGTCGGATACGTGCAAAATGCAGGCAAGTGTGACTGGTGTGGATGGGGCATGTTGGTTGGTGTTGGCAAGTTGGGCCGAAGGGCCTGTTTCCACACTGTATGGCTCCAGGAGAAAACCCACGCAGTCACAGGGAGAACGTGCAAACTCCACACAGACAGCACCCGTGGACAGGATTGAACCAGGTTAGGCAGCAGCTCTACCCGCCGCGCCACCGTGCTGCCCGAGTAGCTGTGACAACAGTGGACCGCTGCCCCCTTCCCGATGTGCCGGCACCGGCTGGCATTAACTGATGGAGGAAGACGGACTCACCCTTTCTCCAGAAGGACCAGGAGGTCCATCAGTCCCTGAGGTTCCCTGTTGGAAGAGGAAAGATCAAAGTGAGTGGCTACAGATTCTGGCCTGGGGTTGGTCTGCTGCAGGGTCTTTGCTGATACGACACAGGGCTACACATCCAGTGTAGGACCTCAGTAACACCACCCCTCCCTCCCTCCATCCCTCCCTCCACCCCTCCCTCCTTCCCTCCCTCCCTCCCTCCCTCCATCCCTCCCTCCCTCCCTCCACCCCTCCATCCTTCCCTCCCTCCCTCACTCCATCCCTCCTTCCCTCCCTCCCTCCATCCCTCCCTCCATCCCTCCTTCCACCCCCCAATCCCTCCCTCCATCCCTCCCTCCATCCCTCCCTTCAACCCTCCCTCCCTCCTTCCATCCCCCCCTCCCTCCATCCATCCCTCCCTCCATCCCTCCCTCTCTCCATCCCTCCCTCCAACCCTCCCTCCCCCCATCCCTCCCTCCCTCCTTCCATTCCTCCCTCCATCCCAACTAAAGAAATGTCCCAACTCGAAAGGTCACCTATCCACATTTGCAGAGATAGACCCAAAGTGCTGGAGTAACTCAGCGGGTCAGGCAGCATCTGTGGAGAACATGGACAGGTGACGTTTCACAGAGTGCTGGAGTAACTCAGCGGGTCAGGCAGCATCTGTGGAGAACATGGATAGGTGACGTTTCACAGAGTGCTGGAGTAACTCAGCGGGTCAGGCAGCATCTGTGGAGAACATGGATAGGTAACGTTTCATAGAGTGCTGGAGTAACTCAGCGGGTCAGGCAGCATCTCCGGAGAAAAAGGATGGGTGACATTTCGGATCGGGGCCCTTCTATTCTCCGGAGATGATGCCCGACCCGCTGAGTTACTCCAGCACTTTGTGCCTTTCTTTGTAAACCAGCATCTGCAGTTCCTTCTGTCCCATCCTTCCCACTGACCGGTTTAAAGTCGCTAATGAAAACAACCCATTACATCTCCACTCAAAGCACACTGTTACAACTTGTCACCTCAGATCAGATCCACAGTTATTACATGCTGATACACACCATTATCTCACCATTAAGGCACTGTGCCAAGTATGATGCTCACAGCTATTACTCTTGGGCACATGGATGCTATCCCAACACAGGGAATGCCAGTGTTACTGGTCTTACCCCTGGAGTAAAGCTCCCAGTTACATTACACACTCCTCATCTACTGAATCCGCTGTTCCAGGTGCGGACTGTATATCGACGAGACCAAGCGCAGTCTCGGTGATCGCTTCGCTCAACACCTCATAGAGTCATAGAGTCAGAGTCACAGAGTCCTACAGCACAGAAAGAGGCCTTTCGGCCCATCGTGTCCGCGCCGCCCGTTACCAGTCCGTCTCAACGTACCTGATCTCCAGGTTGCTCAACACTTTAACTCCCCCCCCACTCCCACACTGACCTCTCTGTCCTGGGCCTCCTCCGTTGTCAGAGTGAGGCCCAGTGCAAATTGGAGGAACAACACCTCATATTTCGCTTGGGCAGCTTACACCCCAGCGGTATGAACATTGACTTCTAACTTCAAGTAGCCCTTGCTTTCCCTCCCTCTCCATCCCTCCTCCTTCCTAGTTCTCCGACCAGACTGACTGTGCTCCTGATTAAATTTGATCTCTGTACGCTTTGGTGCCACCTTCTCCGAGCTAACAATCTATTCTACATTTTCCTTGACAATCCCCTTTGATGTCTCGTTTTCACATCGTACACTTCCTTATCTCTGTGTCTCCCTCTCTCCGACTCTCAGGGTGAAGAAGGGTCTCGACCCGAAACGTCACCCGTTCCTTCTCTCCAGAGATGCTGCCTGACCCGCTGAGTTACTCCGGCATTTTGTGTCTGTCTCCATTATAACATGACTCTGTCTCCATTATAACATGACACACACACATGCGCGCGTACACATGGTGCACACGCAGGTGTGCGCACACGTACATATGCACACAGGCACACACACCCCCTCCCCTCCCTCCCCCCCACTTCCTTCTCCCTCCCCCCCCCCCATCCCCTCTCCTCCCCCCCCCCCACCTCCTTCTCCCTCCCCCCCCCCCCCCCCCCCCCCCCCCCCACCATCCTCACCTTTGATCCCGGTTTGCCAGTCGTTCCCCTTGGTCCACGTTGACCTCTCGGTCCCTGGCAAAGGTTAAAGGAGAGAAGCATTATTAACTGGTCAGCCACTGATGTCTCTCAGGCCACTCCCTGCTACATGAGGAGTTTTAGTTTAGCGTAGAGATACGGCGCGGAAACAGGCCCTTCGGCCCACCGAGTCCGCGCCGACCAGCGATCCCCGCACACTAACACTAACCCACGCACACTCGGGATAATTTACAATTGTACCTAGCCAATCGACCAACAAACCTGCAAGTCCTTGAGTGTGGAGGGGGAACTGGAGCGCCCGGAGAAAACTCACGCAGGTCATGGGAAGAATGTACGCAGACCGCACCCGTGGTCAGGATTGAACCCGGGTCTCTGGCGCTGTAAGGCAGCAACTCTACAGCGATGGAGCTGTTTGCATACAGCACCAGAGACCCGGGTTCGATCCTGTCTACGGGCGCTGTCTGTACGGAGTTTGTACGTTCTCCCCGTGACCTGCGTGGGTTTTCTCCAGGATCTCCGGTTTCCTCCCACACTCCAAGGATGTGCAGGTTTGTCGGTTAATTGGCTTGGTGTAATTGGAGATTGTCCCTGGTGTGTGTAGGGCAGTGTTAGTGTGCAGGGATCGCTGGTCGGTGCGGACTCGTTGGGCCGAAGGGCCTGTTTCTGCGCTGTATCTCTAAACTAAACTAAACTAAAGCCATGACCGATGAAAGCAAGCCTTCTTGACCACCATATCCACTTGCGTTAACATTTTTAAAGAGCTACACCCAAGATCCCTCTGTATCTCAGTACTCCTAAGGGCTCTGCCATTTACTGCAAACATTTGAATGTGGACTACAATCTACCTCTGTGATGACCCTTGGACTATCCTTTGCTAGCTTTACCTTGCACTAACTTTACTCCCTTATCACGTATCCGAGCACTGTGAACGGCTCGATTGCAATCATGCATTGTCTTTCCGCTGAATGGATAGAACGCTACCAAAGCTTTACACTGTACCTCGGTACACGTGACAATAAACAAGACTGATCTGGAACTGCCAAAGGTCAATGCCTCACATTGGTCCACGTTAAACTACATCTGCCATTTCTCTGCCCATTGGCCCTAGCAGTCTAAATCCTGCCGGATTCTTTGGTAGCCTTCCTCTGTCACCCACACCTCTGTCACCCACATCTCCTCTGCCACCCACACCTCTGCCACCCACACCTCTGTCACCCACATCTCCTCTGTCACCCACACCCCCTCTGCCACCCACACCTCTGCCACCCACACCTCCTCTGTGACCCACACCTCTGTCACCCACACCTCTGCCAATAGACAATAGACAATAGACAATAGGTGCAGGAGGAGGCCATTCAGCCCTTCGAGCCAGCACCGCCATTCAATGCGATCATGGCTGATCACTCTCAATCAGTACCCCATTCCTGCCTTCTCCCCATACCCCCTCACTCCGCTATCCCTAAGAGCTCTATCCAGCTCTCTCTTGAAAGCATCCAACAAACTGGCCTCCACTGCCTTCTGAGGCAGAGAATTCCACACCTTCACCACTCTCTGACTGAAAAAGTTCTTCCTCATCTCCGTTCTAAATGGCCTACCCCTTATTCTTAAACTGTGGCCCCTTGTTCTGGACTCCCCCAACATTGGGAACATGTTTCCTGCCTCTAATGTGTCCAATCCCCTAATTATCTTATATGTTTCAATAAGATCCCCCCTCATCCTTCTAAATTCCAGTGTATACAAGCCCAATCGCTCCAGCCTTTCAACATACGACAGTCCCCGCCATTCCGGGAATTAACCTAGTGAACCTACGCTGCACGCCCTCCATAGCAAGAACATCCTTCCTTAAATTTGGAGACCAAAACTGCACACAGTACTACAGGTGCGGTCTCACTAGGGCCCTGTACAACTGTAGAAGGACCTCTTTGCTCCTATACTCAACTCCTCTTGTTATGAAGGCCAACATTCCGTTGGATTTCTTCACTGCCTGCTGTACCTGCATGCTTCCTTTC
>NC_135971.1:27388209-27410982 GCF_053455715.1 Rhinoraja longicauda
TGACCCGCTGAGTTATAGACAATAGACAATAGACAATAGGTGCAGGAGGAGGCCATTCAGCCCTTCGAGCCAGCACCGCCATTCAATGCGATCATGGCTGATCACTCTCAATCAGTACCCCGTTCCTGCCTTCTCCCCATACCCCCTCACTCCGCTATCCTTAAGAGCTCTATCCAGCTCTCTCTTGAAAGCATCCAACGAACTGGCCTCCACTGCCTTCTGAGGCAGAGAATTCCACACCTTCACCACTCTCTGGATGAAAAAGTTCTTCCTAATCTCCGTTCTAAATGGCCTACCCCTTATTCTTAAACTGTGGCCCCTTGTTCTGGACTCCCCCAACATTGGGAACATGTTTCCTGCCTCTAATGTGTCCAATCCCCTAATTACCTTATATGTTTCAATAAGATCCCCCCTCATCCTTCTAAATTCCAGTGTATACAAGCCTAATTGCTCCAGCCTTTCAACATACGACAGTCCCGCCATTCCGGGAATTAACCTAGTGAACCTACGCTGCACGCCCTCAATAGCAAGAATATCCTTCCTCAAATTTGGAGACCAAAACTGCACACAGTACTCCAGCATTTTGCGTGTATATGTGAGCGTGTGTATTTTAGCACACTCTGAACTTTTCCCCCTCGTTTATCATCTTGCTGACAGTGTACGATGTTTGCCGGTTCCGTTGTGGCGCTGTGGGTAGGGATTTCATAGTTCCATCTGGGCCAAGCGACAACAAAACTACTCTAGATTCTTGAGATGTGCCATGGTTTTGTTTCTGAAGTGAAACTAGACCTGAGAATCTCGACATAGAGGCACAGTGTGGTTGATAGTGTGGAAACAGGCCCTTCAGCCCAACATGCCCACACCGGCCAACATGTCCCAGCTACACTAGTCACAGAGTGATACAGTGTGGAAACATGCCCTTCGGCCCAACATGCCCACACCGGCCAACATGCCCCAGCTACACTAGTCACAGAGTGATACAGTGTGGAAACATGCCCTTCAGCCCAACATGCCCACACCGCCCAACATGCCCCAGCTACACTAGTCACAGAGTGATACAGTGTGAAAACATGCCCTTCAGCCCAACTTGCCCACACCGCCCAACATGCCCCAGCTACACTAGAGTCATAGAGTGATACAGTGTGGAAACAGGCCCTTCGGCCCAACTTGCCCACACCGGCCAACAATATCCCAGTTACACTAGTCATAGGATGATACAGTGTGGAAACAGGCCCTTCGGCCCAACTTGCCCCACACCGGCCAACATGTCCAGCTACACTAGTCCCACCTGCCTGCGTTTGGTCCACATCCCTCCAAACCTGTCCTGTCCAGGTACCTGTCCAACTGTCCCTTAAACGTTGTGACAGTCCCAGCCTCAACTCCCTCCTCAGGCATGAACAAAAAGCTGGCGTGACTGTGTGGGTCTGTGCTTTCTTTGCTGCTGCTGCTGCTGCTGCCCTGACGCGCGCTGTCTGTCTGTCTCTCCCACTGCCAGTACTATGATGAAGATTACGAGTACTTTGAGTATGACAACGAGTTTTACACAGCAGCTCCACAGGAGGTGGAGGTGGAGGTGGGGCCGAGCGACACGGCTCTACCTGGGCAGGTAACGGGGGGGCAGGAAGCACCGCATGCCCATGTGTGTGTGTCTCTGTCCGTCCACACCCCGTGTGTGTGTGTCCACGCTGGTCTGTGCACGCTGGGTGTCCGTCCGTCCGTCCACACCGCGTGTGTGTGTGTCCACGCTGGTCTGTGCACGCTGTGTGTGTTTGTGCATGTGCGTGTGTGTGTGTCTGTTTGTCCACACCGCGTGTGTGTGTCCACGCTGGTCTGTGTACGCTGTGTGTGTTTGTGCGTGTGCGTGTGTGTGTCCGTCAGTCCACACCGCGTGTGTGTATCCACGCTGGTCTGTGCACATTGTGTGTGTGTGTCCATGCTGGTGTGTGTGTGTGTCCGTCCACACTGTGTGTGTAACTACGCTGGTCTGTGTACGTTGTGTGTCCGTGTCCATGCTGGTGTGTCCACGCTGTGTGTGTGTGCGTGTGCATGTGTGTGTGTCCGTCCACGCTAGGGTGCCTGTGTGTGTGTGTGTGTGTGTGTGTGTGTGTGTGTGTGTGTGTGTGTGAGTGTGTGAGTGTGCGGTTGCCCACTGTCCTCTGTGCCTTGCAGTCACCACTCATCCATCATCATCCTCATCCACGTTACAGAGCTCACTCCCACAAACCTCCTCACACATTCATGACAGGAGGGGCGAACGGGGGAGGGGGGGGGGGGAAGGGGAGAGGGGAGCGGAAGGAGAGGGTGGGGGGGGGGGGGGGTGAGGGGAGAGGTGCAGTGGAGAGGACGATGTGTGTGGAGGAGAGAGACGGTGGGGGAGAGATAGGGGTGAGACAGATTGTGGGGTGAGAGATGGGGTGGGGGGGTGAGGGACGGGGTGGGGAGATGGGAGACGGGGTGGGGGGGTGAGAGACGGGGTGGGGGGGGTGAGGGACGGGGTGGGGAAATGGGAGACGGGGTGGGGGGGTGAGAGACGGTGTGGGGGGGTGAGGGACGGGGAGGGTGAGAGACGGGGGGGTGAGAGACGGGGTGGGGGGGGGTGAGAGACGGGGTGGGGGGGGGTGAGAGACGGTGGGGGAGGGAGAGACAGTCAGTGGGAGAGAGACAGTGGGGAGATGTGGATTGGGGTGGACGTGGGTGGTTTGGGTGGGTGGGTGGGTGGGTGGGTGGTTTGGGTGGGTGGGTGGTTTGGGTGGGTGGGTGGGTGGTTTGGGTGGTTGGGTGGTTGGATGGGTGGTTGGGTGGGTGGGTGGTTGGGTGGGTGGTGGGTAGGTGGGTTGGGTTGGGTAGTTGGGTTGGGCGGTGGGTGGGCGGTGGGTGGTTGGATGGATGGGTGGGTGGTTGGGTGGTGGGTGGTTGGGTGGATGGGTGGGTGGGTGTGTGGTTGGGTTGGGTTGGGTGGTTGGGTTGGGTGGTGGGTGGGTTGGGTTGGGTTGGGTAGTTGGGTTGGGCGGTGGGTGGGTGGTGGGTGGGTGGGTGGGGTTGGGTGGGTGGTGGGTGGGTGGGTTGGGTTGGGTAGTTGGGTTGGGCGGTGGGTGGGCGGTGGGTGGTTGGATGGATGGGTGGGTGGGGTTGGGTGGGTGATTGGTGGGTGGGTGGGTGCGTATTAATGCGTGGCTGGGTCTCTCTGTTGCCGCCCGGTTGGTGTGAGCTCTGTCCATCTCATTGTCATGCCCGCACTCTCTCTCTCTCCTCTCTCTCTCTCTCCTTCTCTCTCTCTCTCTCTCTCTCCTCCATGGCCTTCATCCATCTCATCCTCCATCATCACCATCACCCTCACGGCAGCGAGTGAAAGGCTACGGATGGAAACAGGCCACCACTGGCGCCCGCACTGGCTCCGGCACTTCCACTGGCGCCCGCACTGGCACCGGCACTGGCGCGGGCTCGGCCAAGTCGAGCGCCAAGGCCTCCCGGCACGGTGCCGTCTCCAGGGCTCCGGCCGGGCGCCCGAAGGCCTCCTCCGCCAAGACGACCGGCCAGCGTAACCTCGCCGCCAAGGCCGGCGGCGCCCGGCAAGCCTCCGTGAAAGCAGCCGCCAAAACCGTGCCGCCGCGCACACGGGTGGTCGGCTTCAAGGTAGAACCGCAGCCGTGCCAGGCCCTCATCCTGATCTGCCCGCCGCACGCACGCGGAAAGATCCGGAATGAGGCTGGGTTTCATCTCATCTCATCCTCTCGCTACGGTCAAACGCCATTGTCTTTACGCGGTGAAGCCATCATCTCTGAGATAATGGCTCCCCTCCTCACCTCTCCTTTGTCCGCTGCCTCTGCTGGTGTCTCTGCTGGTGTTGCTGGTGTTGCTGGTGTCTCTGCTGGTGTTGCTGGTGTCTCTGCTGGTGTTGCTGGTGTTGCTGCTGGATTTGCTGGTGTTGCCTCTGCTCCTGGTGGTGTTGCTCGTTCCTTGTTGTCTGTAGTAAGCCTCCCCCTCTCCCCGCCCCGCCCCGCCGCGCTCCGCCACGCCCTAACGCTGCCTCTTCCCCGTTGCGACCCGCTTGCAGGACCTGACCGACCCGGCCCTCTATGAAGAGGAGGTTTTCTATCAGACCTACACAGAGGGGCAGGACGAGACTGCAGGGGCCACCGCCAGTGAGCTCCCTCAGGTCATCGAGAGTGAGGTGATACAGGTAACACTTCCTGACGCTGGGTGGGTCAGCAGCACGGGCCGAAGGGCCTCGAGGGTTCAGAGAGGTGCTCTCAGCAGGACCATCCCTAGTTCACAGCAGGGTCATAGGGTGATACAGTGTGGAAACAGGCCCTTCAGCCCAACTTGCCCACACCGGCCAACATGTCCCATCTACGCCAGTCATAGGGTGATACAGTGTGGAAACAGGCCTTTCAACCCAACTTGCCCACACCGGCCAACATGTCCCATCTACGCCAGTCATAGAGTGATACAGTGTGGAAACAGGCCCTTCAGCCCAACTTGCCCACACCGCCCAACATGACCCATCTACGCCAGTCATAGAGTGATACAGTGTGGAAACAGGCCCTTCAGCCCAACTTGCCCACACTGGCCAACATGTCCCATCTACGCCAGTCATAGAGTGATACAGTGTGGAAACAGGCCCTTCAGCCCAACTTGCCCACACCGCCCAACTTGCCCACACCGGCCAACATGTCCCATCTACGCCAGTCATAGGGTGATACAGTGTGGAACCAGGCCTTTCAACCCAACTTGCCCACACCGGCCAACATGTCATAGAGTGATACAGTGTGGAAACAGGCCCTTCGGCCCAACTTGCCCACACCGGCCAACATGTCCCAGCTACACTAGTCATAGAGTGATACAGTGTGGAAACAGGCCCTTCGGCCCAACTTGCCCATACCGGCCAACATGTCCCATCTACGCCAGTCATAGAGTGATACCGTGTGGAAACAGGCCCTTCAGCCCAACTTGCCCACATATCCCAGCTACACTAGTCCCACCTGCCCGCATTTGGCCCATATCCCTCCAAACCTGTCCTATCCATGTACCTGTCTAACTGTTTCTTAAACGTTGGTCTAAATGTTCAGTCTGAAGAAGGGTCTCGACCCGAAACGTCGCCCATTCCTTCTCTCCTGAGATGCTGCCTGACCCGCTGAGTTACTCCAGCATTTTGTGAATAAATACCTTCGATTTGTACCAGCATCGGCAGTTATTTTCTTACACTTAAATGTTGGGCTAGTCCCAGCCTCAACTACCTCCACTGGCAGCTTGTTCCATACACCCACCGCCCTCTGTGTGAAAAAGTTACCCCTCAGATTCCAATTGAATCATCTCCCCTTCACCTTAAACCCATGTCCTCTGGTCCTCGATTCCCCTACTCTGGGCAAGAGACTCTGTGCATCTACCCGATCTGCTCCTCTGATGATTTTATCCCCTCATCCTCCTGCGCTCCAAGGAATAGAGTCCCAGCCTACTCAACCTCTCCCTGTAGCTCACACCCTCCAGTCCTGGCAACATCCTCGTAAATCTTCTCTGTACCCTTTCCAGCTTGACAACTGTACACTGTAAATGGCTCGATCGGAGAGCCTGTGAGACAGATGTCCTAGACAATAGACAATAGACAATAGGTGCAGGAGGAGGCCATTCAGCCCTTCGAGCCAGCACCACCATTCAATGTGATCATGGCTGATCACTCTCAATCAGTACCCCGTTCCTGCCTTCTCCCCATACCCCCTCACTCCGCTATCCTTAAGAGCTCTATCCAGCTCTCTCTTGAAAGCCCAACACCCTTCCCATAAGGACCCCACACTGGGATAGTTCACGCTTTGTCCCTTTCTCCAATCCAGTTTCCATCAGTGCCGGTCATACGGTCATGAGGGATAGGGGCAGAGTTAGGCCATTCGGCCCATCCAGTCTACTCTGTCATTCAGTAAACGCCGCGCCACCGTGCAACCGAAATAATCCTGGGGGCCAGAGTTATTATTTGGATGTCACGGTGGCGCGGCGGTAGAGTTGCTGCCTCACAGCGCCAGAGACCCGGGTTCCATCCCGACTCCGGGTGCTGTCTGTACGGAGTTTGCACGTTCTCCCCGTGACCTGTGTGGGTTTTCTCCGGGCGCCCCGGTTTCCTCCCACACTCCAAAGACGTGCAGGTTTGTAGGTTAATTGGCTTGGTGTAAATGTAAAAATTATCCCTAGTGGGTGTAGGATAGTGTTAGTGTGCGGGGATCGCTGGGCGGCGCGGACCCGGTGGGCCGAAGGGCCTGTTTCCACACTGTATCTCTAAATTAAACTAAACTATATGGCAGACAGCTGTGGAGGCCAAGTCAATGGGCATGTTTAAGGCAGATGTAGATGGATTCTTGATCAGTGCCGGTGGAATTCTCTGCCTCAGAAGGCAGTGGAGGCCAATTCTCTGAATGCATTCAAGAGAGAGCTAGATAGAGCTCTTAAGGATAGCGGAGTCAGGGGGTATGTAGGTTAATTGGCTGGGTAAATGTAAAAATTGTCCCTAGTGGGTGTAGGATAGTGTTAATGTACGGGGATCGCTGGGCGGCACGGACTTGGTGGGCCGAAAAGGCCTGTTTCCGGCTGTATATATATGATATGATATGAGAGATCAGCCGTGATTGAATGGTGGAGTAGACTTGATGGGCCGAATGGCCTGCTTCTGCTCCTATCGCTGGTGAACATGAACTTATGCCTCGATGCCCACTTTAACGAGGCAGCTTTGGTCCGTAGATGCGGGCACTGAATGGCAGAACCACACGCGCCTGGAGTGTTTGAAAGACAATGGCTACGTTTCGTCTGTGTTCCCTTACTCTCGCTGACGTCACTGGGCTTGCCCGAGCCCCGCGCGCCAATCTCCCAATCCACCCTCGCCAACCGAGTAAACTGGACATCCCGAGATGGGGCAGGTGGTGGAGGAGGGGGAGGGGGGGGGGAGGGGGGGGAGAGAACGTGTCGGGGGTTGGAAATGTACCCCTCCCCACCCACAGGGGACCTGTGGACAACCGAGGTTGGACCACGTCACAACCTGCCGTCCGTATCTGCAGGACATGTGGGAGCCGGGGCAGGACATGGATAGACAGTAGACAATAGACAATAGGTGCAGGAGGAGGCCATTCGGCCCTTCGAGCCTGTACGCACCGCCATTCAATGTGATCATGGCTGGTCATTCACAATCAGTACCCTGTTCCTGCCTTCTCCCCATACCCCCTGACTCCGCTATCCTTAAGAGCTCTATCTAGCTCTCTCTTGAATGCATTCAGAGAATTGGCCTCCACTGCCTTCTGAGGCAGAGAGTTCCACAGATTTACTGAAAATGTTTTTCCTCATCTCCGTTCTAAATGGCCGACCCCTTATTCTTAAACTGTGGCCCCTTGTTCTGGACTCCCCCAACATTGGGAATATGTTTCCTGCCTCTAACGTGTCCAACCCCTTAATAATCTTATACGTTTCGATATGATCTCCTCTCATCCTTCTAAATTCCAGTGTATACAAGCCTAGCCGCTCCAGTCTTTCAACATACGACAGTCCTGCCATTCCGGGAATTAACCTAGTAATGAAGGAATGGCATGCGGAGAGAAGGCTCAATGGTTTAATGGCACTTTAATGGCACATCTACCTGAGCACAGTGAAATGCCCGTGTTCCTGCACGCACTACAGTGGCAATCCTCCTACATTTCACCCAGAGAGTTGTGAATCTGTGGAATTCTCTGCCACAGAGGGCAGTGGAGCTCGATTCACTGGATGGATTTAAGAGAGAGTTGGATAGAGCTCTAGGGGCTAGCGGAATCAAGGGATATGGGGAGAAGGCAGGCACCGGTTACTGATTGTGGACGATCAGCCATGATCACAATGAATGGCGGTGCTGGCTCGAAGGGCCGAATGGCCTCCTCCTGCACCTATTGTCTATGTTTCTATGTTAGACACACTCAGATATCAGGTTTAAGAGTGTAAGTTATAAGCATAGAAGATACAAGTGCAGGATATAATAGTGATAATGTAAGATATAAGAGTGTAAGATAGAAGAGTTTAAGATTTTATAGTGTAAGATGTGTAAGATATAAGCGTGGAAGATACAAGTGCAGGATATAATAGTGTACGATATAAAAATATCAGTGTAAAATATAAGATTTATATCTTATAAATCAGTGTAAGAAAAGATATCAGTGTAAGATATAAGATTTCATGATATAAAAGTGTAAGATAAGTGTAAGATATAAGCACGGAAGATATAAGCATGGAAGATACGAGTGGGGGATATTAGCGGGTAAGGTATAATAGTGTAAAATATGTGTAAGATACATGCATGTAAGATGTAAGCGTGGCTGATACAAGAGTCTGAGATATAAGTGTGAGGTATAAACGTGCAAGACATAAGCACAAGTATGAGTGTGTAAGAGTGAGAGATAAGTGTAGGATATGGGAATAACATATTAAAGTGTAAGTCACAAGCATGTAAGATATAAAAGTGTGTGATATAAAAGTGTAAGATACACGTGTTCAAGATTTAAGAGTGTGACAAGAGTGTAAGTATAAGTGTGTAATAACTAATAATAAGTGTGTAAGTATAAGTGTGTAATAATGAGAGTGTAAGTATAAGAGTGTAAGACATAAGTGTGTCCGGCATAGGTGTGCAAGAAATAAGAGTGTAAGATATAAGAGTGTAAGATATAAGAGTGTCAGATATAAGTGTTTAAGATATAGGTGTGTGACAAGAGTGTAAGAGTGTCATAATAAGTGTGTAAGTATAAGTGTGTAATGACTGTGTAATAATAAGTGTGTATGTATAAGTGTGTAATAAGTGTGTAATACGTGTAATAATGAGAGTGTAAGTATAAGGGTGTAAGACATAAGTGTGTATGGCATCGGTGTGCAAGAAGTAAGAGTGTAAGATATAAGAGTGTAAGATATAAGAGTGTCAGATATAAGAGTGTCAGATATAAGTGTTTAAGATATAGGTGTGTGACACTGAGGAGATGCACTGATGAAAACTGAAGAAACAGAGAGCACTGAGACAGACAGACAGCACTGAGACAGACAGACAGCACTGAGACAGACAGACAGCACTGAGACAGACAGACAGCACTGAGACAGACAGACAGCACTGAGACAGACAGACAGCACTGAGACAGACAGACAGCACTGAGACAGACAGACAGCACTGAGACAGACAGCACTGAGACAGACAGACAGCACTGAGACAGACAGACAGCACTGAGACAGACAGACAGCACTGAGACAGACAGACGGCACTGAGACAGACAGACAGCACTGAGACAGACAGACAGCACTGAGACAGACAGACAGCACTGAGACAGACAGACAGCACTGAGACAGACAGACAGACAGCACTGAGACAGACAGACAGCACTGAGACAGACAGACAGCACTGAGACAGACAGACAGCACTGAGACAGACAGACAGCACTGAGACAGACAGACAGCACTGAGACAGACAGACAGCACTGAGACAGACAGACAGCACTGAGACAGACAGACAGCACTGAGACAGACAGACAGCACTGAGACAGACAGACAGCACTGAGACAGACAGACAGCACTGAGACAGACAGCACTGAGACAGACAGACAGCACTGAGACAGACAGACAGCACTGAGACAGACAGACAGCACTGAGACAGACAGACAGCACTGAGACAGACAGACAGCACTGAGACAGACAGACAGCACTGAGACAGACAGACAGCACTGAGACAGACAGACAGCACTGAGACAGACAGCACTGAGACAGACAGACAGCACTGAGACAGACAGACAGCACTGAGACAGACAGACAGCACTGAGACAGACAGACAGCACTGAGACAGACAGACAGCACTGAGACAGACAGCACTGAGACAGACAGACAGCACTGAGACAGACAGACAGCACTGAGACAGACAGACAGCACTGAGACAGACAGCACTGAGACAGACAGCACTGAGACAGACAGACAGCACTGAGACAGACAGACAGCACTGAGACAGACAGACAGCACTGAGACAGACAGACAGCACTGAGACAGACAGCACTGAGACAGACAGACAGCACTGAGACAGACAGACAGCACTGAGACAGACAGACAGCACTGAGACAGACAGACAGCACTGAGACAGACAGACAGCACTGAGACAGACAGACAGCACTGAGACAGACAGACAGCACTGAGACAGACAGACAGCACTGAGACAGACAGACAGCACTGAGACAGACAGACAGCACTGAGACAGACAGACAGCACTGAGACAGACAGACAGCACTGAGACAGACAGACAGCACTGAGACAGACAGACAGCACTGAGACAGACAGACAGCACTGAGACAGACAGACAGCACTGAGACAGACAGACAGCACTGAGACAGACAGACAGCACTGAGACAGACAGCACTGAGACAGACAGACAGCACTGAGACAGACAGACAGCATTGAGACAGACAGACAGCACTGAGACAGACAGACAGCACTGAGACAGACAGACAGCACTGAGACAGACAGACAGCACTGAGACAGACAGCACTGAGACAGACAGCACTGAGACAGACAGCACTGAGACAGACAGACAGCACTGAGACAGACAGACAGCACTGAGACAGACAGCACTGAGACAGACAGACAGCACTGAGACAGACAGACAGCACTGAGACAGACAGACAGCACTGAGACAGACGGCACTGAGACAGACAGACAGCACTGACACAGACAGACAGCACTGAGACAGACAGACAGCACTGAGACAGACAGACAGCACTGAGACAGACAGACAGCACTGAGACAGACAGACAGCACTGAGACAGACAGACAGCACTGAGCCAGACAGCAGTGAGACAGACAGCACTGAGACAGACAGACAGCACTGAGCCAGACAGCACTGAGACAGACAGCACTGAGACAGACAGACAGCACTGAGACAGACAGACAGCACTGAGCCAGACAGCACTGAGACAGACAGCACTGAGACAGACAGACAGCACTGAGACAGACAGACAGCACTGAGACAGACAGACAGCACTGAGACAGACAGACAGCACTGAGACAGACAGACAGCACTGAGACAGACAGACGGCACTGAGACAGACAGACAGCACTGAGACAGACAGACAGCACTGAGACAGACAGACAGCACTGAGACAGACAGACAGCACTGAGACAGACAGACAGCACTGAGACAGACAGATGCACTGAGCCAGACGGGAGTGATGCAGAAGGAATGGGTGATGTTTCTGGCCGAGAAGCTTCTTCAGACGGAGTCAGGGGAGAGGGTGTGTGGAGACAAAGGAGGGCCAGGTGTGAAAACGAGAGATCAGAGCGTGCGTGAGAGTGCGGAGTGAAGACGCGAGCTGCTGATGCACGAATGCTGTGGAAACCCATTGCTCACCATCGCTGGATGCTCAACCTGTGGCACCTTCTCTGCCCCATCGCTTGTTCCAACCAATGCAGCTGCATTGGCCAACGCAACTGGGTTGCAAGAAGTGCAGCCGTTAGCATCGGGTGCAAGTGGCGACATGGGCTTTCACTCTGTGTAACCCTTGCCAACTGCTGAAGGAGTCCAGACCCATCCCATCCCTCCCCCATCCCCACACCAACTCCAGTTACTGCTTTCACTCTGTGTAACCCTTGCCAACTGCTGAAGGAGTCCAGACCCATCCCATCCCTTCCCCATCCCCACACCAACTCCAGCCCAGAGTAACTGACGCGAGGGAGGGAAGTCACGCTGAGGCCCTGGTCAGGCCACGTCTGGAGAACTGTCCGCAGTTTTGTGCCCCGTATCTGAGGAAGGATGTGCCGGCTCTGGAGAGGGTCCAGAGGAGGTTTACAAGAACGATCCCAGGAATGAGTGGGTTAACGTATGATGAGCGTTTGTCAGCACTGGGCCTGGACTCGCTGGGGTTTAGAAGAATGAGGGGGGACCTCATTGAAACGTACAGAATAGTGAGTGGCCTGGATAGAGTGGGTGTGGAGAGAATGTTTCCACCGGTGGGAGAGTCTAGGATTAGAGGGCACAGCCTCAGAATTAAAGGACGTTCCTTTAGGAAGGAGATGAGGAGGGGTTTCTCTAGGCAGAGGGTGGTGAGTCTGTGTAGACCAAGTCAGAGGGTATTTTGAAAGTGGAGATGAGAGTGTGGAGCATCTTGTGTCTGTTGTGTGGAGCCGTTTGAGGTCAGGGTGTGTGTGTGGGGGTCAGGGGGTGTGTGCGTGGGGGTGAGGGGTGTGTGTGTGGGGTGTGGGGGTGGGTGGGGGTGAGGGAGTGTGTGTGTGGGGGTCAGGGGGGGTGTGTGGGTGTGGGTGTGCGTGTGTTGAGGGGGTGTGTGGGGGTGTGTGTGTGCTGGGTGTGTGGGTGTGTGTGTGTGGGTGTGTGGGGTGTGTGTGTGTGTGGGTGTGTGTGTGTGGTGTGTGTGTGTGTGTGGGTGTGTGTGTGTGTGTGTGGGTGTGTGTGTGTGTGTGGGTGTGTGTGTGTGGGTGTGCGTGCGTTGAGGGGGTGTGTGGACTAACGCTGTTGCTTCTGTGTGTGTGGCAGGGAGGGGAGGCGGAGGCCGCTGGGCAGGTGGGAGCGGGTGAGCGGGGGGTATCTGCGGAGGAGGAGATGATGGTGGAGGAGCTGGGCACAGCCCACCCCGGCTACCACTATGACTACGACGTCTACAGGGACTATTACGAGCAGCCCCCCGCCGAGGTGGGGCCGGGACAGGCCGTGCAGACCGAGGTCCACACCGACCGAGTAAGTGGAGTGGACGCCCCTCCATGTTCACCCACCCTGTCCCAGAGTCTGTCTCTGTCCGTCACCCCCCACTGTCCCCACCCCTGTGTCCTGGTGTCTGTACCTGTCCGTCACCTCACCCCACCCCCACCCACACTGTCCCCCCCCCCCCCTGTGTCCCAGAGTCTGTCTCTGTCTGTCACCCCCCACTGTCCCCACCCCCCACTGTCCCCAGCCCCCACTGTCCCCACCCCCCACTGTCCCCACCCCCCACTGTCCCCACCCCCCACTGTCCCCACCCCCCACTGTCCCCACCCCCCACTGTCCCCACCCCTGTGTCCTGGTGTCTGTACCTGTCCGTCACCTCCACCCCACCCCCACCCACACTGTCCCCCCCCCCCCCCCTGTGTCCCAGAGTCTGTCTCTGTCCCCACCCCCCACTGTCCCCACCCCTGTGTCCTGGTGTCTGTACCTATCCCCTGTCCGTCACCTCTCCCCACCCCCCCATTGTCCCCACCCCTGTGTCCTGGTACCTGTCCCCTGTCCCGTCACCTCCCCTCTCCCTTCCCCTCTCCCCACCCCTGTCCCCCGGACTCTGTTGTCTGTGACTGTCCCCTCTCCTCTCCCCACCCCCCCACTGTCCCCACCCCTGTGTCCTGGTGTCTGTCCCTGTCCGTCACCTCTCCCCACCCCCCCCCCCCCATTGTCCCCACCCCTGTGTCCTGGTGTCTGTCCCTGTCCGTCACCTCTCCCCACCCCCCCCCCTACTGTCCCCACCCCTGTGTCCTGGTACCTGTCCCCTGTCCCGTCACCTCCCCTCTCCCTTCCCCTCTCCCCACCCCTGTCCCCCGGACTCTGTTATCTGTGACTGTCCCCTCTCCTCTCCCCACCCCCCCCCCCCCCTACTGTCCCCACCCCTATGTCCCAGAGTCTGTCCCTGTCCGTCACCTCTCCCCACCCCCACCCACAGTCGTCCCCCCCCTGTGTCCTGGTGTCTGTACCTCTCCCCTGTCCCGTCACCTCCCCTCTCCCTTCCCCTCTCCCCACCCCTGTCCCCCGGACTCTGTTGTCTGTGACTGTCCCCTCTCCTCTCCCCACCCCCCCACTGACCCCCCCCCCCCCTGTGTCCTGGTGTCTGTACCCCTCCCCACCCCCCCAGTCCCCACCCCTGTGTCCTGGTGTCTGTCCCTGTCCGTCACCTCTCCCCACCCACCCCCCCACTGTCCCCACCCCTGTGTCCTGGTGTCTGTACCTCTCCCCTGTCCCGTCACCTCCCCTCTCCCTTCCCCTCTCCCCACCCCTGTCCCCCGGACTCTGTTGTCTGTGACTGTCCCCTCTCCTCTCCCCACCCCCCCACTGACCCCCCCCCCCCTGTGTCCTGGTGTCTGTACCCCTCCCCACCCCCCCAGTCCCCACCCCTGTGTCCTGGTGTCTGTCCCTGTCCGTCACCTCTCCCCACCCACCCCCCCACTGTCCCCACCCCTGTGTCCTGGTGTCTGTCCCTGTCCGTCACCTCTCCCCACCCACCCCCCCACTGTCCCCACCCCTGTGTCCTGGTCTCTGGTCTCTGTACTGTACCGCTGTCCTGTCCCTGTCTGGTGGGCCCCTTGTCTCCCCCCCCCCCCCCCGGGGAACACTTGCCTGTAATGAGACTGTCTCTGTACGAACATTGATAACAGTAATGAACACACAATTTTCTCACTCTCCCCCTCTCCCTCGCTCTCTTCCTCTCTCTCTCTCTCTCTCTCTTCCCCTCCCTCTCTCTACCCCTCCCTCTCCCTCTCTCCTCTCTCTCTCTCTCTCTTCCCCTCTCTCTCTTCCCCTCTCTCTCTCTCTCCCCCTCTCCCCCTCTCCCTCTCCCTCTCCCTCTCCCTCTCCCTCTCCCTCTCCCTCTCCCTCTCCTTCTCCCTCTCCCTCTCCCTCTCCCTCTCCCTCTCCTTCTCCCTCTCCCTCTCCCTCCCCCTCCCCCTCTCCCTCTCTCTCTCTCCTCCCCTCTCTCTCTCTCTCTTCCCCTGTCACACACTTAAACACTGCATATTCACTAATAACCTTGCACACCCATTTGCTCGGACATAAATGCCCACAAGCTCAAACCAATGTGGCCACACACTCTCACACTCATTCCCAATTCATACACTCTCACGCACACTCATACTATTAGACACACACGCACTCTCAGACACACGCACACATACTCTCAGCACACATGCAAACACACATGCACACACATACAAACACGCAAGCACGCACACACATGTGCACACACACACTCAGAAGCATTTGCTCACCATCACACACAAAAAAAAACTTTTCTCACACCCACCCACTCACTCACCCACCCACTTACCCACCCACTCAACCACCCAATCCCACCCACTAACCCACCCACTCACCTACCCACCCACCCACCCACCCACCCATGCACCCACCCACCCACTCAACCACCCAATCCCACCCACTCACCCACCCACTCACCTACCTACCCACTCACCCACCCACTCACTCACTCACCCACTTACCCACCCACCCACCCACCCACCCATGCACCCACCCACCCACTCAACCACCCAATCCCACCCACTCACCCACCCACTCACCTACCTACCCACTCACCCACCCACTCACTCACTCACCCACTTACCCACCCACTCACCCACCCACCCACCCACTCACTCACTCACTCACTCACTCACTCACTCACTCACTCACTCACTCACTCACTCACTCACTCACTCACTCACTCACTCACTCACTCACTCACTCACTCACTCACTCACTCATTCTTGCCTCTAATTACGATGATAGGGTGGGGGGGGATGTGATGGTCTGGATAGACACAGTGGGTCAGGCAGCGTCCATTGAGTGAATGAGGAGCGGTCTTGTGTCTGTTGTATGTCGTGGAGTTGAGGTCAGGGTGCTTGGAGCCAGCCAGGTTTGGCTGGATGATCATGGCAACATATGCCTTCTAACGTTGTTGCTTCTCCCCCCCGTGTGTGTGTGTGTGGCAGGGAGGGGAGGCGGAGGCCGCTGGGCAGGTGGGAGCGGGTGAGCGGGGGGGTATCTGCGGAGGAGGAGATGATGGTGGGAGGAGCTGGGCACAGCCCACCCCGGCTACCATTATGACTACGACGTCTACAGGGACTATTACGAGCAGCCCCCCGCCGAGGTGGGGCCGGGGACAGGCCGTGCAGACCGAGGTCCACACCGACCGAGTAAGTGGAGTGGACGCCCCTCCATGTTCACCCACCCTGTCCCGGAGTCTGTCCCTGTCCGTCACCCTCCACTGTCCCCACCCCTGTGTCCCAGAGTCTGTCCCTGTCCGTCACCTCCACCCCCCCCCCCCACTGTCCCCACCCCCTGTGTCCTGGTGTCTGTACCTGTCCCATCCCTCTCTGTGTCTGTGTCCGTGTCCGTGTCCCTGTCTGTGTCTGTGTGTGTCTGTGTGTGTGTGTGTGTGTGTGTGTGTCTGTGTCTGTGTGTGTGTCTGTGTGTGTGTGTGTGTCTGTGTGTCTGTGTCTTGTGTCTGTGTCTGTGTCTGTGTGTGTCTGTGTCCGTGTGTGTCTGTGTGTCTGTGTCTGTGTGTCTGTGTGTCTGTGTCTGTGTGTCTGTGTGTGTGTCTGTGTGTGTGTGTCTGTGTCCGTGTGTGTGTCTGTGTCCGTGTGTGTCTGTGTGTCTGTGTCTGTGTCTGTGTGTGTCTGTGTGTCTGTGTGTGTGTGTGTGTGTCTGTGTGTGTGTGTCTGTGTCTGTGTCCCTGTCTGTGTCTGTGTCCTCCTTCAGTTTGCGATTGCGCTACTTTCCCACCCCCTTGTTTACAATCTGTTTGACATCATCACCGCCTGTGTGATGTCATGTGCGCAGTGATGTCATAATACGTGGTGATGTCATAATACGTGGTGATGTCATAGTACGTGGTGATGTCATCATCTGTGCTGATAGATCACCATGTGTGATGATGTCATCGACTGGTGTGATGTCATTGCCTGTGGTGATGTCATCTGCGGTGATGTCATCGCTTGTGATGATGTCATCATCTGTGGTGATGCCATCATGTGCAGTGGTCATCATTTGCGATGATGTCATCATCTGTGGTGATGTCATCATCGGTGGTGATGTCATTGTCATTGCCTTGATGCCAAAGCGGCCCTGGTGATGTAATCAATGGCTGTGGTGATGTAATCACTGGCTGTGGTGATGTAATCACTGGGTGTGATGATGTCGCCGTGTGTGGTGATGTCATTATCTGCTCCAGCACTGCTGTCATTGAAGTGATGTCATCACTTGTTGCAGTGGCATCATCACTTGTTGCAATGACATCAGCGCTCACTGCCACTCAATGACATCACAGGCTGTGACAATGATGCAAGCACTCACTTCAATGACATCATCACGCATGGCAATGATGTCATCACACGGTGCCATTACATGATTGCTCGTGGCAGGTTGACATCATTGCCTGTCACATGTACGGTTTGCTGCTACATACATGTTGCTGTCATGTAGTTGGTTCTGCTCAACACGCTACACGCATGGCCCCTGGATGTGGTCCCCACCACCCATGTCACCCTGCACCTCCTCCACGCGGTCAGGCACGCTGCACCACCATTGGTCAGCGATGCCAACCTGAGGTGCCATGGTGCATGGGCACACCACAGAGTGGGGTACAACACATCAGGCACTGCATCCAGCACGGAGCCTCTGCCCAGAGAAACAGTGCTGCACCCCTGCTGGCACCTTGGTCCACACTGGCAGAGACAGGCACGGAGCCTCTCAGAGAGACAGTGCTCCAGTCCTGCTGGCACCTTGGCCCATGGTGCCATAGGCATGCACCGTGCTTCCATGCCAAGCACTCCACATCCTTCAAGCTGACAGTCTCTACAGTAATGGAGGGGCCAGAGGGGCAGGGGTGAGTAGTGGGAGCAAAGCCAGGCATTCTCCATGTGCTGGCAGCCTCAAGGTCAGCAGAGGGGCAGTGCCAGTGTCCATCAGTGCAGTGTCCATCAGTGCAGTGTCCATCAGTGCCAGTGTCCATCAGTGCAGTGCCCCATCAGTGCAGTGTCCATCAGTGCCAGTGTCCATCAGTGCAGTGCCCATCAGTGCCAGTGTCCATCAGTGCCAGTGCCCATCAGTACAGTGTCCATCAGTGCCAGTGTCCATCAGTGCCAGTGCCCATCAGTGCAGTGTCCATCAGTGCCAGTGCCCATCAGTGCCAGTGGTTGCCAGTGTCTATCAGTGCCAGTGCCCATCAGTCCAGTGCCCATCAGTGCCAGTGCCCATCAGTGCCAGTGTCCATCAGTGCAGTGCCCATCCAGTGCAGTGTCCATCAGTGCCAGTGTCCATCAGTGCCAGTGCCTATCAGTGCAGTGTCCATCAGTGCCAGTGCCCATCAGTGCAGTGCCCATCAGAGAGAGAGAGAGAGAGAGAGAGAGAGAGAGAGAGAGAGAGAGCGAGAGAGAGAGAGAGAGAGAGAGAGAGAGAGAGAGAGAGAGAGAGAGAGAGAGAGAGAGAGAGAGAGAGAGAGGAGAGAGAGAGAGAGAGAGAGAGACTCCAATTGGCACACGCGTGTTTGTATTGAACAGGGCTGTGACACGGAGCCAGGTGGGACGTGTGAGGTGCTGTTCGGGCAGCCCCGGCCACGGTAAGTTGGTGACCCACTACCCCTGGCACTGCCAACGGGCTCACGAGTCTTGTTGCATCCCCTTACAGGTGGCATTGGCTGGTTTGAAGGGCGACAAGGGAGAACCTGCAGTGGTGGAGCCAGTGAGTAACCAACGACCCTCCACCCCTCCACCCCTACTTGCCTCCAACCCTCAACCCCCTCCACCCCCTCTATCCCTCTATCCCTCCACCCCTCCATCCCTCCACCCCTCCACCCCACCATCCCCCCACCCTCCATCCCTCACCCCCTCCATCCCTCCATCCAATCCTCTGCTCCAACCTCCAGCCTGCCTCTCCCCCTCCCTGCCCTCTCCCCCCACCACTCTCCCCCTCCCTGCCCCCCACCCTCTCCCCCACCCCTCTAGAACACCCCTCTAGAACACCCCTCCCCCCCTTCCCCACCCTCTCCCCCACACCCTCCCTCCACCCCTCTCCCCACCCCCGCCCCTCCCCCACCCCTCTCCCCCACCCCTCCCTCCCACCCCTCTCCCCATCCCCGCCCCTCCCCCACCCCTCTCCCCCACCCCTCCCCCACCCCTCTCCCCATCCCGCCCCTCCCCCACCCCTCTCCCCCACCCCTCCCTCCCACCCCTCTCCCCACCCCCGCCCCTCCCCCACCCCTCTCCCCCACCCCTCCCCCACCCCTCTCCCCACCCCTCCCCTCCCACCCCTCCCCCCCCGCCCCTCCCCTCTCTGACCCTCTGTGTGTGTCTGTACCACAGGGCATGCTGGTGGAGGGACCGCCCGGCTCGGAAGGCGTGGCGGTGAGTACTGCTGGCACCGTGATAGACACGTGCTCCTCACGCACACGCGTGTGTGTCTGAGACCCCCGGGGGCAAAGTCGTGGTCACACTGCGTGGGTGTGGGAAGGGAGGCGAGGGGAGGGGAGTGGAGGGGACGGGTGTGATCACATGGGGTGGTGGCCTGCACACAGAACACAGGCCGGGGCAAATGAGGGAGGAGAGAGGGAGAGGGGAGAGAGGAGGGGAAGGGGGGGGAGAGGAGGGGAAGGGGGGGAGAGGAGGGGAAGGGGGGAGAGGAGGGGAAGGGGGGGGAGAGGAGGGGAAGGGGGGGGAGAGGAGGGGAAGGGGGGAGAGGAGGGGAAGGGGGGAGAGGAGGGGAAGGGGGGGGAGAGGAGGGGAAGGGGGGAGAGGAGGGGAAGGGGGGAGAGAGGAGGGGAGGGGGGAGAGAGGAGGGGTGGGTCAGTGGGCACAGGTCAGTGGGGGGTCAGTGGGGGGTCAGTGGGCACTGGTCAGTGGGGGCTCAGTGGGGGGTCAGTGGGGGGTCAGTGGGCACTGGTCAGTGGGGGGTCAGTGGGGGGTCAGTGGGGGGGTCAGTGAGGGGTCAGTGGGGGGTCAGTGGGGGCGGTCAGTGGGGGGGCTTAGTGGGGGGTCAGTGGGGGGTCAGTGGGGGGGGTCAGTGGGGGGTCAGTGGGCACGGGTCAGTGGGGGGTCAGTGGGCACTGGTCAGTGGGGGGTCAGTGGGCACTGGTCAGTGGGGGGTCAGTGGGGGGGTCAGTGGGGGGTCAGTGGGCACAAGTCAGTGGGGGGGTCAGTGGGCAGGGGTCAGTGGGGGGGGTCAGTGGGGGGTCAGTGGGCACGGAATCAGTGGGGGTCAGTGGGGGGTCAGTGTGGGGGTCAGTGTGGGGGTCAGTGGGGGGGCGGGGGCACTGTCAATGGGAGCTGGTCAATGGGCACTGGGTTGGGCGGCCGTTGGTTTAACTCTGCCTTCATCCGTCCACAGGGACCATCAGGACCTGCAGGGCCGCAGGGCCATCCTGGACCCACCGGAGACCCCGGAGAGAGGGTGAGGCAACACGGGGCGTGCAGAGGGTCACAACCGGGGCCAGCACGGGGCGGGCAGGGGGTCACAACCGGGGCAGCACGGGGCGGGCAGGGGGTCACAACCGGGGCCAGCACGGGGCGGGCAGGGGGTCACAACTGGGGCCAGCACGGGGCGTGCGGAGGGGTTGCAACCGGGGCCAGCACGGGGCGGGCAGAGGGTTACAAACGGGGCCAGCACGGGGCGGGCAGAGGGTGGCAGGATGGGGGCCAGGGGGGGGTGTGTCGGTATCTGAGGGATGGAGGGATGGAGGGGGAGGGGGATGGAGGGACGGAAGGGGAGATGGAGGCTGTAAGGGGGGTCAAAGGTGTTGAGGGACCCAGGGTGTCAAACAGAGGGCTGTCAGAGGGATGAAGGAGTCACAGTGGAGGAGGCACGGGAGGATGTAGGGTGTTGGGAGGGATGGAGGGATGAACAGACGGATGAAGGGAGGGAGGAATGGAGAAATGGAGGGATGGAGGAATGAAGGGATGTTGGAATGGAGGAATGTAGGAATGGAGGGATGGAGGAATGTAGGAATGAAGGGATATATAGATGTAGGAATGGAGGGATGTTGGAATCGAGGAATGAAGGGATGGAGGGATGGAGGAATGTAGGAAAGGAGGGATGGAGGAATGAAGGGATGAAGGGATGTTGGAATGGAGGAATGTAGGAATGGAGGGATGGAGAAATGTTGGAATGAAGGGATATAGGAATGGAGGGATGTTGGAATGGAGGAATGGAGGGATGTTGGAATGGAGGGATGGAGGGATGTTGAAATGGAGGGATGGAGGGATGTTGGAATGGAGGGATGGAGGGATGTTGGAATGGAGGGATGTTGGAATGGAGGGATGTTGGAATGGAGGGATGTTGGAATGAAGGAATGGAGGAATGGAGGGATGGAGGAATGTTGGAATGGAGGGATGTTGGAATGGAGGGATGTTGGAATGGAGGGATGTTGGAATGGATGGATGTTGGAATGGAGGAATGAAGGGATGGAGGGATGAAGGGATGTTGGAATGGAGGAATGAAGGGATGGAGGAATGGAGGAATGAAGGGATGGAGGAATGAATGGATGTTGGAATGGAGGAATGGAGGGATGGAGGGATGGAGGGATGGAGGGATGGAGGGATGTTGGAATGGAGGGATGTTGGAATGGAGGGATGTTGGAATGGAGGAATGGAGGGATGTTGGAATGGAGGGATGTTGGAATGGAGGAATGAAGGGATGGAGGGATGAAGGGATGTTGGAATGGAGGGATGGAGGAATGAAGGGATGAAGGGATGGAGGGATGGAAGGATGTGTGGAGTTGGGAGGGATGGATGAATGAACAGAAGGATGAACAGAGGGATGGAGTGATGGGGGATGGAGGTTGAGACGGATCCTGTGTTTAAACCCGTGCCCCAGGCTGTGTATCCGTGTTTACACCCCGCCTCTTACACGGGTCCTGTGTTTATGGCATGACCCTTGTGCTGATCCCGTGCCTTGGGGCTGGCACTGCCCCACGCGTGTTTGCCGCTGCGGTTGCATGTTCATGCCGTGCCCCGCGCCGTGTCCCATGTTCTAGCCGTTGCCCAGCGTGTTGGGTGCTACATCTTGTGTTGTGTCAGGTGTGTCAGTGGGTAGAGCTGCTGCCTCACAGCGCCGGAGACCCGGGTTCCATCCCAACTCCGAGGCGCTGTCTGTGCGGAGTTTGTACGTTCTCCCCCGTGACCTGCGTGGGTTTTCTCCGGGTGCTCCGGTTTCCTCCCACACTCCAAAGACGTGCAGGTTTGCAGATCAATTGGCTTCGGTACAAATATAAATGGTCCCCAGTGTGTGTGGTGTGTGTGTGTGTGTGTGTGTGTGTGTGTGTGTGTGTGTGTGTGTGTGTGTGTGTGTGTGTGTGTGTGTGTGGGTGTAGGATAGTGTTAGTGTGCGGGGATCGCTGGTCGGCACGGACTCGACGGGCTGAATGGCCAGTTTCCGTGCTGTATCTCTAAACTAAAACTAACAATAGAAGGTGCTGGTCCATGTGTGTTCGATGCTGTTGCGCCCGGTGTTGAAGCCGTGACCGCCACGGGGCCACTGCGTGTTTGTCCAGGCGCTGTGTCCCGTGTTCTTGCCGTGTCCGGGCGTGTTGTTGCCGTTTCACCCTCTGACGCTGTTCCCCCCTCGTGTTGCCAGGGTCGTAACGGGCGCTCCGGTCTGCCCGGAGCCAACGGAATGCCGGGACCACCTGGAACATCCCTCATGCTGCCGGTGAGTGGCGCCACAACGCATGGCACACGCATGGCACACGCATGGCACAGCATGGTGGGACACGGGTGGAACACGGCTCTCTCTCTCTCTTGGATAATTTCAGATTCATTTCATAAGTTCCAGGAGCAGAATTAGGCCATTCGGCCCATCAAGTCGACTCCGCCATTCAATCACGGCTGGTCTATCTCTGCCTCCTAGCCCCATTCTCCTGCCTTCTCCCCATAACCCCTGACACCCGCACTAAGCAAGAATCTATCTACAGTATCTCTGCCTCAAAAATATCAACTGACTTGTGGCCTCCACAGCCTTCTATGGCAAAGAATTCCACAGATTCACCACCCTCTGACTGAAGAAATTCGCCTGATCATTCT
>NC_135971.1:27411482-27440897 GCF_053455715.1 Rhinoraja longicauda
TCTCCCGATCCTATTCCTCTCATGATTTTGTACACCTCTATAAGATTGCCCCTCATCCTCCTGCGCTCCCAGGAATAGAGTCCCACCCTACTCAACCTCTCCCTGTAGCTCACACACCCTCCAGTCCTGGCAACATCTTTATAATATCCCTCCACTTCTTTCTTACCAAGTACCCATCCACATCCAAATGCCTTTTAAACGATGTAGTTGTGCCCAGCTTTAGTGGTTCCTCTGGCAGCTCGTTCCGCAGAACCCTATTTGTGAAGCAATTATCCTGCTGTTCTCCTTTCAATGTCTCTCCTCTCAATTTAGTTTAGTTTGGTTTAGTTTGGTTCAGAGAAACAGCGCGGAAACAGGCCCTTCGGCCCACCGAGTCCGTGCCGACCAGCGATCCCCGAGCACTAACACTATCCTACACACACCTAGGGACAATTTTAGACCAAGCCAATTAACTGACAAACCCGCACGTCTTTGGAGTGTGGGAGGAAACCGGAGCACCCGGAGAAAACCCACGCAGGTCACGGGGAGAATGTACAAACTCCGTACAGACAGCACTGGACTACACTGGAATTTAGAAGGATGAGTGGGGATCTTATCGAAACGTATAAGATTATTAAGGGGTTGGACACGAGAGAGGCAAGAAACATGTTCCCAATGTTGGGGGAGTCCAGAACCAGGGGCCACACAGTTTAAGAATAAGGGGTAGGCCATTTAGAACAGAGATGAGGGAAAACTTTTTCAGTCAGAGAGTTGTGAATCTGTGGAATTCTCTGCCTCAGGAGGCAGTGGAGGCCAATTCTCTGAATGCATTCAAGAGAGAGCTAGATAGTGCTCTTAAGGATAGCGGAGTCAGGGGGTATGGGGAGAAGGCAGGAACGGGGTACTGATTGAGAATGATCTGCCATGATCACATTGAATGGCGGTGCGTACAGGCTCGAAGGGCCGAATGGCCTCCTCCTGCACCTATTGTCTATTGTCACCCGTAGTCAGGATGGAACCCCGGGTCTCCGGCGCTGTGAGGCAGCAGCTCTACCCGCTGCAACCACCGTGACGTTTCCTGTACGTGCTGCCTCTCTCACCTCTCCACCCTCCTCCAGCAGCCTGTATGTCTGGCCTTGGCTTCACACCAGCCTGCTTTGGGTCTCTGGGACATGATGCTATTGTGTTTGCTTCCCAAGTTCTGTATTTGCAGAAAAAAAGTTGACAAGGTGATCTTTGTTCTTTGTAAATCATCTCCAATCTGTGTACACACAGGGTACAAAATGTTCCTCAGGACCACAAGTCTCGACCAAGTCCAGCGTAAACAAGCCTTCAACGGTCTAAACACGCTTTCAACACCTCTCGCACTCTCTCCCTCCTCTCCTCTCTCTCTCTCTCCTCTCTCTCTCTCCCTCTCTCTCTCTCCCTCTCTCTCTCTCTCTCTCTCTCTCCCTCTCTCTCTCTCTCTCTCACTCTCTCTCTCTCTCCATCCTCCCTCTCTCCCTCGGCTCTCTCTCCCTCTCTTTTCCTTCTCTCTCTCTTTCCCTCCCTCCCTCCTCGTCTCTCTCTCTCCTCCCACTCTCTCTCTCTCCCCCTCCCTCCCTCTTTTCCGTTCTCTCTCTCTTTCCCTCCCTCTCTCTCCCTCTCTCCCTCTCTTTTCCTTTCTCTCTCCCTGTCCCTCCCTCCCTCTCTCTCTCTCTCCCTCTCTCTCTCCTCTCTTTTTCCTCTCTCTCTCTCTCTCTCCTCTCTCTCTCTCCTCTCTCTCTCTCTCTCCTCTCTCTCTCTCTCTCTCTCTCTCTCTCTCTCCTCTCTCTCTCTCTCTCTCTCTCTCTCTCTCTCTCTCTCTCTCTCTCTCTCTCTCTCTCTCTCTCTCTCTCTCTCTCTCTCTCTCTCTCTCTCTCTCTCTCTCTCTCTCTCTCTCTCTCTCTCTCTCTCTCTCTCTCTCTCTCTCTCTCTCTCTCCTGTCATCAGGCAGCTCCATCTTCCTCCCCCCCCAATTTCTTACTGAGCCAACTTTCGTTGAGTTAGTTTTCAGTTCAGAGATGCAGCACGAACAGGCCCTTCGGCCCACCGAGTCCGCACCGATCGGCGATCCCCGCACACTAACACTATCCTACGCCCACTAGGGACAAGTTACATTTATACCGAAGCCAATTAACCTACAAAGCTACACGTCTTTGGAGTGTGGGAGGAAACCGGAGCACCCGGAGAAAACCCATGGGGAGAACGTACAAACTCCATACGGACAGCACCCGTAGTCGGGATGGAACCCGGGTCTCTGGCGCTGTGAGGCAGCAACTCTACCGCTGCACCCATTGCCAGAGTGAGGCCACACAGCCACACTCTACAGACGTGCAGGTTTAGACAATAGACAATAGGTGCAGGAGGAGGCCATTCAGCCCTTCGAGCCTGTACGCAACGCCATTCAATGTGATCATGGCTGATCATTCTCAATCAGTACCCCGTTCCTGTCTTCTCCCCATACCCCCTGACTCCGCTATCCTTAAGAGCTCTATCCAGCTCTCTCTTGAATGCATTCAGAGAATTGGCCTCCACTGCCTTCTGAGGCAGAGAATTCCACAGATTCACAACTCTGTGACTGAAAAAGTTTTTCCTCATCTCCGTTCTAAATGGCCTACCCCTTATTCTTAAACTGTGTGGCCCCTTGTTCTGGACTCCCCCAACATTGGGAACATGTTTCCTGCCTCTAACGTGTCCAACCCCTTAATAATCTTATAAGTTTCGATAAGATCTCCTCTCATCCTTCTAAATGGATTAACTGGCTTGGTATACGTGTAAACTGTCCCGAGCGTGTGTAGGATAGTGTCAGTGTGCGGGGATCGCTGGTCGGTGTGCACGGTGGGAGGGTTAGTGGGCAGAGGCAGGCTTGGGCAGGCTGATGCATGGAAACACACTGGCTGGTAGACAGATGCAGTCACACAGTTGGAGAAGCCAATATTCACACGGAATCACACACGCACACACACACACACACACACACACACACACGTAGAATGCACGGATGTGGAGAAGGATAGTCATATGTTAACACACACACACGCACACACATACGCATGTGCACGCACATGATCACACACACATGGGAACCCATGTGAAGGAACCGGCAGGGACGCATACACACACATATGCGCACACACACACTCGCACGCACACACAAATGCGCACACACATGCACACATGCATGCCCACATGCACACATGCATGCACAAACACATGCACGCACGCACACATAGGCAGGGGGGCACTGACATACAAAACGATCACTACATCAAGGACACAGAAACGGGTACACAGCTGGAGAAAACACGGAGACAGCATCGGACAGACACGTGAAGAGAAACCGCAAGACAGAAACAGACAGGAAAACACGCCCGTGACATGCTAAACACACATGGGCACTGTGGGAGAAACAGCTTCGCAGCCAAAGAGAGTCGGAGAACAGGACAACACACGACATGTACACGGGCTAACACAGCACGTGGTACACACAGGATAAACACGGACACAGACACATACACGGGCTAACACAGCACGTGGTACACATAGACACACGGGATAAACAACGACACAGACACGTACACAGACTAACACAGCACGTGGTGCACACAGGATAAACACGGACACAGACACATACACGGGCTAACACAGCACGTGGTACACACAGACACACGGGATAAACACGGACACAGACACATACACAGACTAACACAGCACGTAGTACACACAGACACACGGGATAAACACGGACACAGACACATACACGGGCTAACACAGCACGTGGTACACACAGACACACGGGATAAACACGGACACAGACACGTACACAGACTAACACAGCACGTGGTACACACAGACACACGGGATAAACACGGACACAGACACGTACACAGACTAACACAGCACGTGGTACACACAGACACACGGGATAAACACGGACACAGACACGTACACGGGCTAACACAGCACGTGGTACACACAGACACACGGGATAAACACGGACACAGACACGTACACAGACTAACACAGCACGTGGTACACACAGACACACGGGATAAACACGGACACAGACACGTACACGGGCTAACACAGCACGTGGTACACACAGACACAGGTGGATACACTGAAAGACATGGACACAGAGACACCAACACACACACACAAACATGGCAGACACGGACACGGACACGGACATGGACGGACAGACACGGACACAGACACGGACACGGACACGGACATGGACAAGTAAAGAAACAGACACGGATATAGACGGACAGACACAGACAGACATGGACACGGATACGGACAGACAGACTCGGACACGGACATAGACATGGACATGGACAGACAGACATGGACATGGATACGGACAGACGGACACAGACAGACACAGACAGACACGGACAGACACGGACACCGACACGGACACGAATACGGACAGACAGACTCGGACATGGACACGGACATGGACACGGACAGACAGACTCGGACACGGATATGGACAGACAGACACGGACCCGGACAGACAGACACGGACACGGATATAGAAGCGGGCACGGACACGCATATGGATGGACAGACATGGACACGGACATGCACACGAACAGACATGGACATGGACGGATATAGATGGACAGACATGGACACGGACATGGACACGGATATAGATGTACAGACACGGACACGGACACGGACATGGATATAGGTGGACAGACATGGACACGGACACAGACACGGACACGGACATGGACACGACACGGACATGGACACAGACACGGATATAGATGGACAGACATGGACACGGACACGGACATGGACACGGAGATGGATATAGATTGACAGACATGGACACGGACATGGACACGGACACAGACACAGACACGGACATGGACACGGACATGGACACGACACGACACGGACATGGATATAGATAGACAGACATGGACAAGGACACGGACACGGACATGGACATGGACATGGACATTGATATAGATGGACAGACATGGACACGGACACGGACATGGACACGGAGATGGATATAGATTGACAGACATGGACACGGACATGGACACGGACACGGACACAGACACGGACATGGACACGGACATGGACACGACACGACACGGACATGGACACGACACGACACGGACATGGATATAGATAGACAGACATGGACAAGGACACGGACACGGACATGGACATGGACATGGACATTGATATAGATGGACAGACATGGACACGGACACGGGCATGGACACGGACATGGATATAGATGGACAGACATGGACACGGACACGGACATGGACACGGAGATGGATATGGACACGGACACGGACACGGGCATGGACACGGACATGGACACGACACGGACCTGGACACGGATATGGACACGGACATGGACATGGACACGGACATGGATATAGATGGACAAACATGGACACGGATACGGACACGGACACGGTCACGGGCATGGACACGACATGGACATGGACACGGATATGGACACGGACATGGACACGGACATGGATACGGACACGGACATGGATATAGATGGACAAACATGGACACGGACACGGACACGGACATGGACACGGACATGGATATAGATGGACAGACATGGACATGGACACGGACACGGGCATGGACACGACACGGACATGGACACGGACACGGACATGGATATAGATGGACAGACATGGACACGGACACCGACATGGACACGACACGGACATGGACACGGACATGGATATAAATGGACAGACATGGACACGGACACGGGCATGGACACGGACATGGATATAGATGGACAGACATGGACACGGACACGGGCATGGACACGGACATGGACACGGACACGACATGGACATGGACACGGACATGGATATAGATGGACAGACATGGACACGGACACGGGCATGGACACGGACATGGATATAGATGGACAGACACGGACACGGACACGGACATGGACACGGACATGGACATGGACACAGACACCGACATGGATATAGATGGACAGACATGGACCTGGACACGGACACGGACACGGACACGGACACGGACACGGACACGGACACGGACACGGACACGGACATGGATATAGATAGACAGACATGGACAAGGACACGGACACGGACACGGACACGGACACGGACATGGACACGGACACGGACACGGACATGGATATAGATGGACAGACATGGACACGGACACGGACACGGACATGGAGACGGACACGACATGGACATGGACATGGACATGGACATGGACACGGACACGGACATGGATATAGATGGATATAGATGGACAGACATGGACACGGACACGGACACGGACACGGACACGGACACGGACACGGACACGGACACGGACACGGACACGGACACGGACATGGACATGACACGGACATGGACATGGACATGGATATAGATGGACAGACATGGACACGGACACGGACACGGGCATGGACACGACACGGACATGGACACGGACATGGATATAGATGGACAGACATGGACACGGACACGGGCATGGACATGGACATGGACACGACACGGACATGGACACGGATATGGACACGGATATGGACACGGACACGGACATGGATATAGATGGACAGACATGGACATGGACACGGACACGGTCACGGGCATGGACACGACACGGACATGGACACGGATATGGACACGGACATGGACACGGACATGGATACGGACACGGACATGGATATAGACGGACAAACATGGACACGGACACGGACACGGACATGGACACGACACGGACATGGACACAGACACGGACATGGATATAGATGGACAGACATGGACACGGACACGGGCATGGACACGACACGGACATGGACACGGACACGGACATGGACACGGACATGGACATGGACATGGACACGGACACCGACATGGAAATAGATGGACAGACATGGACATGGACACGGACACGGACACGGACATGGATATAGATAGACAGACATGGACAAGGACACGGACACGGACATGGACACGACACGGACATGGACACGCACATGGACATGGATATAGATAGACAGACATGGACAAGGACACGGACACGGACACGGACACGGACACGGACACGGACACGGACACGGACACGGACACGGACACGGACACGGACACGGACACGGACATGGACACGGACACGACACGGACATGGACACGGACACGGACATGGACACGGACATGGATATAGATAGACAGACATGGATACGGACACGGACACGGACACGGACATGGATATAGATAGACAGACATGGACACGGACACGGACACGGACACGGACACGGACACGGACACGGACACGGACACGGACACGGACACGGACACGGACACGGACACGGACACGGACATGGACTCGACACGGACATGGACATGGACATGGACACAGACATGGACACGGACATGGATATAGATGGACAGACATGGACACGGACACGGACACGGACACGGAAACGGACACGGACACGGACACGGACACGGACACGGACACGGACACGGACACGGACACGGACACGGACACGGACACGGACACGGACACGGACATGGACACGGACATGGGCATGGACACGGACATGGACACGGACATGGATATAGATGGACAGACATGGACACGGACACGGGCATGGACACGACACGAACATGGACACGGTCATGCACACGGACATGGACATGGACAAGGACACGGACATGGACACGGACACGGGCATGGACACGGACATGGACACGGGCATGGACACGACACGGACATGGACACGGACATGGACACCGACATGGATATAGATGGACAGACATGGACACGGACACGGACACGGGCATGGACACGGACATGGATATAGATGGACAGACATGGACACGGACACGGACACGGACATGGATATAGATGGACAGACATGGACACGGACACGGACACGGACACGGACACGGACACGGACACGGACACGGACACGGACACGGACACGGACACGGACACGGACACGGACACGGACACGGACACGGACACGGACATGGATATAGATGGACAGACATGGACACGGACACGGGCATGGACACGGACATGGACACGGGCATGGACACGACACGGACATGGACACGGACATGGACACGGACATGGACACGGACATGGATATAGATGGACAGACATGGACACGGACACGGACACGGACACGGACACGGACACGGACACGGACATGGACACGGACACGGACACGGACACGGACACGGACACGGACACGGACACGGACACGGACACGGACACGGACATGGACACGGGCATGGACACGGACATGGACACGGACATGGATATAGATGGACAGACATGGACACGGACACGGGCATGGACACGACACGAACATGGACACGGTCATGCACACGGACATGGACATGGACACGGACACCGACATGGAAATAGATGGACAGACATGGACATGGACACGGACACGGACACGGACACGGACATGGATATAGATAGACAGACATGGACAAGGACACGGACACGGACACGGACATGGACACGACACGAACATGGACACGCACATGGACATGGATATAGATAGACAGACATGGACAAGGACACGGACACGGACACGGACACGGACACGGACACGGACACGGACACGGACACGGACACGGACATGGACACGGACACGACACGGACATGGACACGGACATGGACATGGATATAGATAGACAGACATGGATACGGACACGGACACGGACACGGACATGGATATAGATAGACAGACATGGACACGGACACGGACACGGACACGGACACGGACACGGACACGGACACGGACACGACACGGACATGGACACGGACACGGACATGGACACGGACATGGATATAGATAGACAGACATGGATACGGACACGGACACGGACACGGACATGGATATAGATAGACAGACATGGACACGGACACGGACACGGACACGGACACGGACACGGACACGGACACGGACACGGACACGGACATGGACTCGACACGGACGTGGACATGGACACAGACATGGACACGGACATGGATATAGATGGACAGACATGGACACGGACACGGACACGGACACGGAAACGGACACGGACACGGACACGGACACGGACACGGACACGGACACGGACACGGACACGGACACGGACACGGACACGGACACGGACACGGACACGGACACGGACACGGACATGGGCATGGACACGGACATGGACACGGACATGGATATAGATGGACAGACATGGACACGGACACGGGCATGGACACGACACGAACATGGACACGGTCATGCACACGGACATGGACATGGACAAGGACACGGACATGGACACGGACACGGGCATGGACATGGACACGGGCATGGACACGACACGGACATGGACACGGACATGGACACCGACATGGATATAGATGGACAGACATGGACACGGACACGGACACGGGCATGGACACGGACATGGATATAGATGGACAGACATGGACACGGACACGGACACGGACATGGATATAGATGGACAGACATGGACACGGACACGGACACGGACACGGACACGGACACGGACACGGACACGGACACGGACACGGACACGGACACGGACACGGACACGGACACGGACACGGACACGGACATGGATATAGATGGACAGACATGGACACGGACACGGGCATGGACACGGACATGGACACGGGCATGGACACGACACGGACATGGACACGGACATGGACACGGACATGGACACGGACATGGATATAGATGGACAGACATGGACACGGACACGGACACGGACACGGACACGGACACGGACACGGACACGGACACGGACACGGACACGGACACGGACACGGACACGGACACGGACACGGACACGGACACGGACACGGACACGGACATGGACACGGGCATGGACACGGACATGGACACGGACATGGATATAGATGGACAGACATGGACACGGACACGGGCATGGACACGACACGAACATGGACACGGTCATGCACACGGACATGGACATGGACACGGACACCGACATGGAAATAGATGGACAGACATGGACATGGACACGGACACGGACACGGACACGGACATGGATATAGATAGACAGACATGGACAAGGACACGGACACGGACATGGACACGACACGAACATGGACACGCACATGGACATGGATATAGATAGACAGACATGGACAAGGACACGGACACGGACACGGACACGGACACGGACACGGACACGGACACGGACACGGACACGGACACGGACATGGACACGGACACGACACGGACATGGACACGGACATGGACATGGATATAGATAGACAGACATGGATACGGACACGGACACGGACATGGATATAGATAGACAGACATGGACACGGACACGGACACGGACACGGACACGGACACGGACACGGACATGGACTCGACACGGACATGGACATGGACATGGACACAGACATGGACACGGACATGGATATAGATGGACAGACATGGACACGGACACGGACACGGACACGGACACGGACACGGACACGGACACGGACACGGACACGGACACGGACACGGACACGGACACGGACACGGACACGGACACGGACACGGACACGGACACGGACACGGACACGGACACGGACACGGGCATGGACACGGACATGGACACGGACATGGATATAGATGGACAGACATGGACACGGACACGGGCATGGACACGACACGAACATGGACACGGTCATGCACACGGACATGGACATGGACAAGGACACGGACATGGACACGGACACGGGCATGGACACGGACATGGACACGGGCATGGACACGACACGGACATGGACACGGACATGGACACCGACATGGATATAGATGGACAGACATGGACACGGACACGGACACGGGCATGGACACGGACATGGATATAGATGGGCAGACATGGACACGGACACGGACACGGACATGGATATAGATGGACAGACACGGACACGGACACGGACACGGACACGGACACGGACCCGGACACGGACACGGACACGGACATGGATATAGATGGACAGACATGGACACGGACACGGGCATGGACACGGACATGGACACGGGCATGGACACGACACGGACATGGACACGGACATGGACACGGACATGGACACGGACATGGATATAGATGGACAGACATGGACACGGACACGGACACGGACACGGACACGGACACGGACACGAACACGGACACGGACACGGACACGGACACGGACACGGACACGGACACGGACACGGACACGGACACGGACACGGACACGGACACGGACACGGACACGGACACGGGCATGGACACGGACATGGACACGGACATGGATATAGATGGACAGACATGGACACGGACACGGGCATGGACACGACACGAACATGGACACGGTCATGCACACGGACATGGACATGGACACGACACGGACATGGACACGGACATGGACACGGATATGGATATAGATGGACAGACATGGACACGGACACGGACACGGACACGGTCATGGACACGGACATGGACACGGACATTGATATAGATGGACAGACATGGACACGGACACGGACACGAACATGAACATGGACACGGACACGGACACGGACATGGACACGGACATGGATATAGAAATAGATGGACAGACATGGACACGGATATGGTCATGGACTCGGCCATGGACATGGACACGGACATAGATGGACAGACATGGACATGGACACGGGCATGGACACGGACATGGACGGACACGACACAGACATGGACACGGACACGGACATGGACACGGACATGGATATAGATAGACAGACATGGACACGGACACGGACACGGACACGGACATGGATATAGATAGACAGACATGGACACGGACACGGACACGGACATGGACTCGACACGGACATGGACACGGACAAGGACATGGACACGGACATGGATATAGATGGACACACATGGACATGGACACGGACACGGGCATGGACACGGACATGGACATGGGCATGGACACGACACGGACATGGACACGGACATGGACACGGACATGGACACGGACATGGATATAGATGGACAGACATGGACACGGACACGGACACGGACACGGGCATGGACATGGGCATGGACATGGATATAGATGGACAGACATGGACACGGACACGGGCATGGACACGGACATGGATATAGATGGACAGACATGGACAAGGACACGGACACGACACGGACATGGACACAGACACGGACATGGACAAGGACACGGACAAGGACAAGGACACGGACACGGACACGGACACGGACACGGACACGGACACGGACACGGACACGGACACGGACACGGACACGGACACGGACACGGACACGGACATGGACACGACACGGACATGGACACAACACGGACATGGACACGGACATGGATATAGATGGACAGACATGGACACGGACACGGGCATGGACACGGACATGGACACGGGCATGGACACGGACATGGACACGGACATGGACACGGACATGGACAGGGGCATGGACACGACACGGACATGGACACGGACATGGACACGGACATGGATATAGATGGACAGACATGGACACGGACACGGACACGGACACGGACACGGACACGGACACGGACACGGACACGGACACGGACACGGACACGGACACGGACACGGACACGGACACGGACACGGGCATGGACACGGACATGGATATAGATGGACAGACATGGACAAGGACACGGACACGACACGGACATGGACACAGACACGGACATGGACAAGGACACGGACACGGACACGGACACGGACACGGAAACGGACACGGACACGGACACGGACACGGACACGGACACGGACACGGACATGGATATAGATGGACAGACATGGACACGGACACGGGCATGGACACGGACATGGACACGGGCATGGACACGGACATGGACAGGGGCATGGACACGACATGGACATGGACACGGACATGGACACGGACATGGATATAGATGGACAGACATGGACACGGACACGGACACGGACACGGACACGGACACGGACACGGACACGGACACGGACACGGACACGGACATGGACACGGACATGGATATAGATGGACAGACATGGACACGGACATGGACACGGACATGGATATAGATGGACAGACATGGACACGGACACGGACACGGGCATGGACACGACACGGACATGGACACGGACATGGACACGGATATGGATATAGATGGACAGACATGGACACGGACACGGACACGGTCATGGACACGGACATGGACACGGACATGGATATAGATGGACAGACATGGACACGGACACAGACATGGACACGGACATGGACACGGACATGGATATAGATGGACAGACATGGACACGGACATGGTCATGGACATGGATATAGATGGACAGACATGGACACGGACACGGACACGGACACGGGCATGGACATGGGCATGGACATGGATATAGATGGACAGACATGGACACGGACACGGACACGGGCATGGACACGGACATGGATATAGATGGACAGACATGGACAAGGACACGGACACGACACGGACATGGACACAGACACGGACACGGACAAGGACACGGACACGGACACGGACACGGACACGGACACGGACACGGACACGGACACGGACACGGACACGGACACGGACACGGACACGGACACGGACACGGACACGGACACGGACACGGACACGGACACGGACACGGACATGGACACGGACACAGACACGGACATGGACACGACACGGACATGGACACGACACGGACATGGACACGGACATGGATATAGATGGACAGACATGGACACGGACACGGGCATGGACACGGACATGGACACGGGCATGGACACGGACATGGACACGGACATGGACACGGACATGGACAGGGGCATGGACACGACACGGACATGGACACGGACATGGACACGGACATGGATATAGATGGACAGACACGGACACGGACACGGACACGGACACGGACACGGACACGGACACGGACACGGACACGGACACGGACACGGACACGGACATGGACACGGACACGGGCACGGACACGGGCATGGACACGGACATGGATATAGATGGACAGACATGGACAAGGACACGGACACGACACGGACATGGACACGGACAAGGACACGGACACGGACACGGACACGGACACGGACACGGACACGGACACGGACACGGACACGGACACGGACACGGACACGGACACGACACGGACATGGACACGGACATGGATATAGATGGACAGACATGGACACGGACACGGGCATGGACACGGACATGGACACGGGCATGGACACGGACATGGACAGGGGCATGGACACGACACGGACATGGACACGGACATGGACACGGACATGGATATAGATGGACAGACATGGACACGGACACGGACACGGACACGGACACGGACACGGACACGGACACGGACACGGACACGGACACGGACACGGACACGGACACGGACACGGACACGGACACGGACATGGACACGGACATGGACACGGACATGGATATAGATGGACAGACATGGACACGACACGGACATGGACACGGTCATGGACACGGACATGGACATGGACATGGACACGGACACGGACATGGATATAGATGGACAGACATGGACACGGTCATGGACACGGACATGGATATAGATGGACAGACATGGACACGGACACGGACACGGGCATGGACACGACACGGACATGGACACGGACATGGACACGGATATGGATATAGATGGACAGACATGGACACGGACACGGACACGGTCATGGACACGGACATGGACACGGACATGGATATAGATGGACAGACATGGACACGGACACAGACATGGACACGGACATGGACACGGACATGGATATAGATGGACAGACATGGACACGGACATGGTCATGGACATGGATATAGATGGACAGACATGGACACGGACACGGACACGGGCATGGACACGGACATGGATGTAGATGGACAGACATGGACAAGGACATGGACACGGACACGGACACGGACACGGACACGGACACGGACACGGACACGGACACGGACACGGACACGGACACGGACACGGACACGGACACGGACACGGACACGGACACGGACACGGACACAGACACGGACATGGACACGACACGGACATGGACACGACACGGACATGGACACGGACATGGATATAGATGGACAGACATGGACACGGACACGGGCATGGACACGGACATGGACACGGGCATGGACACGGACATGGACACGGACATGGACACGGACATGGACAGGGGCATGGACACGATACGGACATGGACACGGACATGGACACGGACATGGATATAGATGGACAGACATGGACACGGACACGGACACGGACACGGACACGGACACGGACACGGACACGGACACGGACACGGACACGGACACGGACACGGACACGGGCACGGACACGGGCATGGACACGGACATGGATATAGATGGACAGACATGGACAAGGACACGGACAAGACATGGACATGGACACAGACACGGACATGGACAAGGACACGGACACGGACACGGACACGGACACGGACACGGACACGGACACGGACACGGACATGGACACGGACACGGACACGGACACGGACACGGACACGGACACGGACACGGACACGGACACGGACACGGACACGGACACGGACATGGACACGGACATGGACACGGACATGGATATAGATGGACAGACATGGACACGACACGGACATGGACACGGTCATGGACACGGACATGGACATGGACATGGACACGGACACGGACATGGATATAGATGGACAGACATGGACACGGACATGGACACGGACATGGATATAGATGGACAGACATGGACACGGACACGGACACGGGCATGGACACGACACGGACATGGACACGGACATGGACACGGATATGGATATAGATGGACAGACATGGACACGGACACGGACACGGTCATGGACACGGACATGGACACGGACATGGATATAGATGGACAGACATGGACACGGACACAGACATGGACACGGACATGGACACGGACATGGATATAGATGGACAGACATGGACACGGACGTGGTCATGGACATGGATATAGATGGACAGACATGGACACGGACACGGACACGGACACGGGCATGGACATGGGCATGGACATGGATATAGATGGACAGACATGGACACGGACACGGACACGGGCATGGACACGGACATGGATGTAGATGGACAGACATGGACAAGGACACGGACATGACACGGACATGGACACAGACACGGACATGGACACGGACACGGACACGGACACGGACACGGACACGGACACGGACACGGACACGGACACGGACACGGACACGGACACGGACACGGACACGGACACGGACACGGACACAGACACGGACATGGACACGACACGGACATGGACACGACACGGACATGGACACGGACATGGATATAGATGGACAGACATGGACACGGACACGGGCATGGACACGGACATGGACACGGGCATGGACACGGACATGGACATGGACACGGACATGGACAGGGGCATGGACACGATACGGACATGGACACGGACATGGACACGGACATGGATATAGATGGACAGACATGGACACGGACACGGACACGGACACGGACACGGACACGGACACGGACACGGACACGGACACGGACACGGACACGGACACGGACACGGACACGGACACGGACACGGACACGGACACGGACACGGACACGGGCACGGACACGGGCATGGACACGGACATGGATATAGATGGACAGACATGGACAAGGACACGGACAAGACATGGACATGGACACAGACACGGACATGGACAAGGACACGGACACGGACACGGACACGGACACGGACACGGACACGGACACGGACACGGACACGGACACGGACACGGACACGGACACGGACACGGACACGACACGGACATGGACACGACACGGACATGGACACGGACATGGATATAGATGGACAGACATGGACACGGACACGGGCATGGACACGGACATGGACACGGGCATGGACACGGACATGGACAGGGGCATGGACACGACACGGACATGGACACGGACATGGACACGGACATGGATATAGATGGACAGACATGGACACGGACACGGACACGGACACGGACACGGACACGGACACGGACACGGACACGGACACGGACACGGACACGGGCATGGACACGGACATGGACACGGACATGGATATAGATGGACAGACATGGACACGACACGGACATGGACACGGTCATGGACACGGACATGGACATGGACACGGACACGGACATGGATATAGATGGACAGACATGGACTCGGACATGGACACGGACATGGATATAGATGGACAGACATGGACACGGACACGGACACGGGCATGGACACGACACGGACATGGACACGGACATGGACACGGATATGGATATAGATGGACAGACATGGACACGGACACGGACACGGTCATGGACACGGACATGGACACGGACATGGATATAGATGGACAGACATGGACACGGACACAGACATGGACACGGACATGGACACGGACATGGATATAGATGGACAGACATGGACACGGACTCGGACATGGGCATGGACACGACACGGACATGGACATGGACATGGACACGGACACGGACACGGACATGGATATAGATATAGATGGACAGACATGGACACGGACATGGTCATGGACTCGGCCATGGACATGGACACGGACATAGATGGACAGACATGGACATGGACATGGACACGGACACGGATATAGATGGACAGGCATGGACACTGACACGGACACTGACACTGACACGGACACACACGGACATGGATGTGGACACGGACGCACAGGACACGGACAGACACACATGGACATGGATATGGACACGGACACAGACCCGGCAGACATGGACACGGACAGACACAGGCATGTACATACACACACATACACACACAGACAGACTGACACAAACACAGAGCGGCACAGATGGGTCAGGATGGAACCCGGGTCTCTGGCGCTGCGCGGCATCAGCTCTACCCGCTGACATGTATGACTGCTACATGTACCACTCTAATGACAGGCACAGCCACAGGCATGTGCAAATGCAGACAGTACTGCAGACAGTGAGAAATAGCCAGACAAAACACGGAAAGACTTGGCATGCAGACACAGGGAGGGTGGGGAAAGACTTGGCATGCAGACACAGGGAGGGTGGGGAAAGACTTGGCATGCAGACACAGGGAGGGTGGGGAAAATGAATCAGGGAAACACATGGATAATCAAACACACGGATGTGGACTCAGACAGGGAGCAGACTGACTGATGGGGAAGGCAGCAACAGACTGACACGGGCTCAGAAATGCGGAGATGGGAAACAGATGGGCACATTCAAGAAGGGGCAGAGCCGGCTGTACCTTGTGAGAAGGCTCTGGTCCTTCAATGTCTGCAGTCAGATAGAGTCACAGAGTGATACAGTGTGGAAACAGGCCCTTCTGCCCAACTCGCCCACACCGGCCAACATGTCCCAGCTACACCAGTCACAGAGTGATACAGTGTGGAAACAGGCCCTTCAGCCCAACTTACCCACACCGGCCAACATGTCCCAGCTACACCAGTCACAGAGTGATACAGTGTGGAAACAGGCCCTTCAGCCCAACTCGCCCACACCGGCCAACATGTCCCATCTACATTAGTCACAGAGTGATACAGTGTGGAAACAGGCCCTTCAGCCCAACTTGCCCACACCGCCCAACATGTCCCAGCTACACTAGTCATAGGGTGATACAGTGTGGAAACAGGCCCTTCAGCCCAACTCGCCCACACCGCCCAACATGTCCCAGCTACACTAGTCATAGGGTGATACAGTGTGGAAACAGGCCCTTCAGCCCAACTTACCCACACCGCCCAACATGTCCCATCTACACTAGTCATAGGGTGATACAGTGTGGAAACAGGCCCTTCAGCCCAACTCGCCCACACCGGCTAACTTGTCCCACCTGCCTGCGCTTGGTCCATATCCCTCCAAACCCGTCCTATCCTTGTAATTGTTTAACTGTGTAAGAAAGAAAACTGCAGATGCTGGTTTAAATCGAAGGTAGACACAAAATGCTGGAATCTGAAGAAGGGTCTTGACCCGAAACGTCACCCATTCCTTTCTCTCCAGAGATGCTGCCTGACCCGTTGAGTTACTCCAACATTTTGTGTCTACTTGTCCAACTGTTTCTTAAACGTTGTGATAGTCCCAGCCTCAACTACCTCCTCTGGCAGCTTGTTCCATACACCCACCATCCTCTGTGTGAAAACGTTACCCTTCAGATTCCTATTGAATCTTCTCCCCTTCACCTTGAACCTGTGTCCTCTGGTTCTCGATTCCCCTACTCTGGGCATGAGACTCTGTGCATCTACCCGATCTATTCCTCTCGTGGTTTTATACACCTCTATAAGATCACCCCTCATCCTCCTCCTCAAACTGCGGGTATCCTGGACATTACAGCTCACCCCCTCCATGACACACTGGCCAACCTGAGGGGCACCTTCAGCAACAGACTGGTCCCACCAAGATGCAGCACAGAACGCCACAGGAGATCCTTCTACCCTGTGGCTATCAAACTGTACAACTCCTCCCCCTTCTGTCGTGGGGTAGACTGGGACTGACTCTCTCCCCCGCCCCAATCTTTACACATCCCCCAAGCCTTTCCACGCGTCACTTTAATGTCATGTTTCATGTATCTTGTGGTTTATGGCTGTTGGCCGATCAATTTCCCTCCTGGGATCAATAAAGTTTATTGACAATAGACAATAGACAATAGACAATAGGTGCAGGAGGAGGCCATTCAGCCCTTCGAGCCAGCACCGCCATTCAATGTGATCATGGCTGATCATTCTCAATCAGTACCCCGTTCCTGCCTTCTCCCCATACCCCCTGACTCCGCTATCCTTAAGAGCTCTATCCAGCTCTCTCTTGAATGCATTCAGAGAATTGGCCTCCACTGCCTTCTGAGGCAGAGACCTCACAGGAAGGAGAGAGTCGAGCAGAGAGACACGGAGAGAGAAAGAGTTTGAGAGCTTTGTGTTGATCATTCAGGAAGGGAAATGCAGAGACATGCAAACAGGCCGTCACGTTTTAGTTTAGTCTTAGTTTGGAGATTCTGCGCGGAAACAGGCCCTTCGGCCCACCGAGTCCGCGCCGACCAGCGATCCCCACACACTAACACTATCCTACACACACGAGGGACAATTTACAATCTTACCGAAGCCAATTAGTCTACAACGGTGGAGCAGCGGTAGAGTTGCCGCCTTACAGCGAATGCAGCGCCGGAGACCCGGGTTCCATCCCGACTACAGGCGCCGTCTGTACGGAGTTTGTACGTTCTCCCCGTGACCTGCGTGGGTTTTCTCCGAGATCTTCGGTTTCCTCCCACACTCCAAAGACGGACAGGTTTGTAGGTTAATTGGCTTGGTAAATGTAAAAAATTGTCCCTAGTGGGTGTAGGATAGTGTTAATGTGCGGGGATCGCTGGGCGGTGCGGACCCGGTGGGCCGAAGGGCCTGTTTCAGCGCTGTATCTCTAAACTAAACTAAACTAAACTAAAACTAAACGAGTCCGAAGGGGTCTGTTTCTGTGCTGCATCTCGTACGTCCATAGTCTGAAGAACTGGGATGGATCCTGATCTCGCCTGCTGCCTGTGTGGAGTTTGCACGTTCTCCCTACCCGGGCTGGCTTTCCCTGGGGTGCTCCTGCTTCCTCCCTCGTCCCAAAGGCGTGCGGGTTTGTAGATTAATCGGCCCTCTGTAGTGTGTAGGGAGTGGATGGGAAAGCGGGATCGTACAGAACAAGAGTGAGTGGGTGATCGATGGTCGGCATGGACTCGATGGGCCGAAGGGCCTGTTTCCACGTTGAATAACTGTGCATTGTTCCCTGAAGGTGGAATCTCATGTGGATAGGGTGGTGAAGAAGGCGTTTGGTATGCTTGCCTTTATAAATCAGAGCATCGAGTATAGAAGTTGGGATGTAATGTTGAAATTGTACAGGGCATTGGTGAGGCCGAATCTGGAGTATGGTGTGCAGTTCTGGTCGCCAAATTATAGGAAGGATGTCGACAAAATGGAGAGGGTACTGAGGAGATTTACTAGAATGTTGCCTGGGTTTCAGCACTTAAGCTACAGAGAGAGGTTGAACAGGTTGGGTCTTTATTCTTTGGAGCGTAGAAGGTTAAGGGGGGACTTGATAGAGGTTTTTAAATTTTAAGAGGGACGGACAGAGTTGACGTGGGTAGGCTTTTCCCCTTGAGAGTGGGGAAGATTCCAACAAGGGGACATAACTTCAGAATTAAGGGACAAAAGTTTAGGGGTAACATGAGGGGTAACTTCTTTACTCAGAGGGTGGTGGCTGTGTGGAATGGGCTTCCGGTGGAAGTGGTGGAGGCAGGTTCGATTTTATTATTTAAGAGTAAATTGGATAGGTATATGGATGGGAGGGGATTGGAGGGTTATGGTCTGAGAGCAGGTAGATGAGACTAGATCAGAGAGAGTGGTCGGTGTGGACTGGTAGGGCCAAACGGGCCTGTTTCCGTGCTGTAATTGTTATATGGTTATATGGTTATATGGTATCTCAAATTAAACTAATTCCCAATTGCGCACCGTGGTGGGTCTGAGTGCTGGAGTAACTCGGGGGATCAGGCAACATTTATGCAAGGAACGGATAGAACATTTTGGGTTGGGACCCTCCTTCAGTCGGATTGTGGTAGGCGGGAAGAAAGTTGGAAAAGAGAGGTTTCCAAGCTGCATTTTTAAACTCTAAATTAAATCCTGTTGGGCCAGTTCATAAGGTCACAAGGGATAGGATTAGAATTTGGCCATTCGGCCCATCAAGTCTACTCCGCCATTCAATCGTGGCTGATCTATCTCTCCCTCCTAACCCCATTCTCCTGCCTTCTCCCCATAACCCCTGATCAAGAATCTATCTATCTCTGCCTTAAATATATCCACTGACTTCACCTTCACAGCCTTCTGTGGCAAAGAATTCCACAGATTCACCGCCCTCTGACTAAAGAAATTACTTCTAGTGTAAGAAATTAACTGCAGATGCTGGTACAAATGGAAGGTATTTATTCCACAAAATGTTGGAGTAACTCAGCGGGTCAGGCAGCATCTCAGGAGAGAAGGAATGGGTGACGTTTCGGGTCGAGACCCTTCTTCAGAAGTAAGAAATTACCTCATCTCCTTCGTAAAGGAACGTCCTTTAATTCTGAGGCTGTGCCCTCTGGCCCTAGACTCTCCCACCGGTGGAAACATCCTCTCCACATCCACTCTATCCAGGCCGCTCACAATTCGGTGAAGTTTCAATAAGGTCCCCCCTCATCCTTCTAAACTCCAGTGAGTACAGGCCCAGTGCCGACCAAAGCTCATCATAGGTTAACCCACTCATTCCTGGGATCCTGTTGAGAATATCTAGTCCTGACTGATTTAGTTTAGAGATACAGCGCACAAACAGGCCCTTCGGCCCACTGAGTCTGCACTGACCAGCGATCCCCGCACACTAACACTATCCTACATACGAGGGACAATTTACAATTTTACCAAGCCAATTGTGCGTCTTTGGAGTGTGGGAGGAAACCGGAGCACCCGGATAAAACCCACGCGGGTCACGGGGAGAAGGTACAGGTACTCGGGATGGAACCCGGGTCTCTGGAATTTAGAAGGATGAGAGGGGATCTTATCGAAACGTATAAGATTATTAAGGGGTTGGACACGTTAGAGGCAGGAAACATGTTCCCAATGTTCGGGGAGACCAGAACAAGGGGCCACAGTTTAAGAATAAGGGGTAGGCCATTTAGAATGGAGATGAGGAAAAAAAATTCAGTCAGAGAGTTGTGAATCTGTGGAATTCTCTGCCTCAGAGGGCAGTGGAGGCCAATTCTCTGAATGCATTCAAGAGAGAGCTGGATAGAGCTCTATAAGGATAGCGGAGTCAGGGGGTATGGGGAGAAGGCAGGAACGGGGTGCTGATTGAGAATGATCAGCCATGATCACATTGAATGGCGGTGCGTACAGGCTCGAAGGGCCGAATGGCCTCCTCCTGCACCTATTGTCTATTGTCTATTGTCTCTGGCGCTGTGAGGCAGCAACTCTACCACTGCACCACCGTGCAGGGACTGATGATCAGGGTCGGAAAAATGTGCAGCCAAGTATGGAGAGAAGGCAGGTACGGGATACTGAGCTGGATGATCAGCAAGGGGTTACGCCCTGCGTAGACATTGACAGACGCAAACTCAGGGAGGCGAGCCTGACATCAACAACAGACACTGAGAGCTGCCTGTTCCACCGGCCTGTCGTCAGCAAGCCTTCCACCCTCCTGCTCACAGCTGACAGCTTCATGTTCCTTGGCGGTCACGTTGCCAATGATCTGTCGTGGAGCAACCACATTGGTGCCACGGCCAACAAGACACCAAAGCCTCTCCTTCCTCAGAGTACTGAGGAACCTCGGCACCTCGCCATTCACTCTCACCAACCTCCACAGATAGTTTTGGTCTCCTAATCTGAGGAAAGACATTCTTGCCATAGAGGGAGTACAGAGAAGGTTCACCAGATTGATCCCTGGGATGGCGGGACTTTCATATGAGGAAAGACTGGATAGACTAGGCTTGTACTCGCTGGAATTTAGAAGACTGAGGGGGGATCTTATAGAAACTTACAAAATTCTTAAGGGGTTGGAGAGGCTAGATGCAGGAAGATTGTTCCCGATGTTGGGGGAGTCCAGAACCAGGGGTCACAGCTTAAGGATAAGGGGGAAGTCTTTTAGGACTGAGATGAGAAAACATTTCTTCACACAGAGAGTGGTGAGTCTGTGGAATTCTCTGCCACAGAAGGTAGTTGAGGCCAGTTCATTGGCTATATTTAAGAGGGAGTTGTGGCTAAAGGGATCAGGGGGTATGGAGAGAAGGCAGGTACGGGATACTGAGCTGGATGATCAGCCATGATCACATTGAATGGCGGTGCAGGCTCGAAGGGCCGAATGGCCTACTCCTGCACCTACTTTCTATGTTTCTATGTTTCTATGCACCACACACACAAAGCAGGCTGTCGGGATGCATCACAGCTTGCTTTGGAAACAGCTCTGCCCAAGACCGCAAGAAATTGCACAGAGGGCTGGCACCATAGTGTTATAGACAATAGACAATAGGTGCAGGAGGAGGCCATTCGGCCCTTCGAGCCAGCACCGCCATTCAATGTGATCATGGCTGATCATTCTCAATCAGTACCCTGTTCCTGCCTTCTCCCCATACCCCCTGACTCCGCTATCCTTAAGAGCTCTATCTTGCTCTCTCTTGAATGCATTCAGAGAATTGGTCTCCACTGCCTTCTGAGGCAGAGAATTCCACAGATTCACAACTCTCTGACTGAAAAAGTTTTTCCTCATCTCAGTTCTAAATGGCCTACCCCTTATTCTTAAACTGTGGCCCCTGGTTCTGGACTCCCCCAAAAGTTGGGAACATGTTTCCTGCCTCTAACGTGTCCAACTCCTTACTAATCTTATACTATTCGATATGATCCCCTCTCATCCTTCTAAATTCCAGTGTATACAAGCCTAGTCGCTCCAGTCTTTCAACATACGAGTCGCTCCAGTCGCTCCAGTCTTTCAACATACGACAGTCCTGCCATTCCGGGAATTAACCTAGTAAACCTACGCTGCATGCCCTCAATAGCAAGAATATCCTTCCTCAGATTTGGAGACCAAAACTGCACACAGTACTCCAGGTGCTGTCTCACTAGGGCCCTGTACAACTGCAGAAGGACCTCTTTGCTCCTATACTCAACTCCTCTTGTTATGAAGGCCAGCATTCCATTGGCTTTCTTCACTGCCTGCTGTACCTGCATGCTTCCTTTCAGTGATGGGTAGTGTTGCAGTCTCACAGCGCCAGAGACCCGGGTTCCATCCTGACTACGGGCGCCGTCCTTACGGAGTTTGTACGTTCTCCCCGTGACCTGCGTGGGTTTTCTCCGAGATTTTCGGTTTCCTTCCACACTCCAAAGACGTGCAGGTTTGCAGGTTAATTAGCTTGGTATAAATGTAAATTGTCCCTAGTTGGTGTAGGATAGCGTTAGTGTGGGGGGATCGCTGGTCAGTGGGCCGAAGGGCCTGTTTCCGCGCTGTATCTCTGAACTAAAGTAAACAGTGCCCCTGATGGCACATGCATATTCTGCCAAGCAGCCCAGCGCATCACAGGATGCATCACAGCGCGGTTTGGGAACAGCTCCGTCCACGACCGCAAGAAATTGCAGAGTTGTGGACACAGCTCAGACCATCACACAAACCAACCTCCCTTCCATCGACTCCATCTACACCTCACGCTGCCTCGGCAAGGCCAGCAGCCCAGACCATCACACAAACCAACCTCCCTCCCACCGACTCCATCTACACCTCACGCTGCCTCGGCAAGGCCAGCAGCCCAGACCATCCCACAAACCAACCTCCCTCCCACCGACTCCATCTACACCTCACGCTGCCTCGGCAAGGCCAGCAGCATCATCAAGGACCAGTCTCACCCCGGCCACTCCCTCTTCTCCCCTCTCCCATCGGGCAAAAGGTACAGAAGTGTGAAAACGCACACCTCCAGATTCAGGAACAGTTTCTTCACGGCTGTTATCAGGAAACTGAACCATCCTACCACAACCAGAGAGCAGTGCTGAACTATTATCTACCTCATTGGTGACCCTTGGACTATCCTTGATCGGACTTTACTGGCTTTACCTTGCACTAAGTGTTATTCCGAATGTCATGGATCTAGGCACTGTGAATAGCTCGATTGTAATCATGTGTAGTTTAGAGATACAGCGTGGAAACAGGCCCTTTCTGCCCACCGTGTCCGCGCCTCCCAGCGATCCCCGCACATTAACACTATCCTACACACACTGGGGACAATTTTTTACATTTGCCCAGCCAATTAACCTACAAACCTGCACGTCTTTGGAGCGTGGGATGAAACCGAAGATCTCGGAGAAAACCCATGCAGGTCATGGGAGAACGTACAAACTCCATACAGACGGCGCCCGTAGTCAGGATCGAACCCGGGTCTCCGGCGCTGCATTCGCTGTAAGGCGGCAACACTATCGCCGTGCCACCGTGACCGTCCTTTCACCAAAGCTTTTCACTGTACCTCGGTGAACGTGACAATAAACTAAACTGAGGTTGAACTGAACTGAATGCACAAGGGAACAGGCGGAGAACAGACAGGGCAGATAAATGGGTCACACTCATGCATCAATGAGCAAGATCTGTGGAGTACAGACACCGACTGACACGCACACACCGAGAGAGGCAGTGTACAAAGACTCACAGCAACCCATCACCCACAGAACAGACACCGACTGACACGCACACACCGAGAGAGGCAGTGTACAAAGACTCACAGCAACCCATCAACCACAGTACAGACACTGACTGACACGCACACACCGAGAGAGGCAGAGAAATGAGCAAAGATTCACAGCAAACCATCACCCACCCCCTCCACACGTCCCCCCATCCCACTCCCCCACACCCTGCTCCCCCTCTCCCCACTCCCTCTCCCCACCTCTCACTCCCTCTCCCCACTCCCTCTCCCCGCCTCTCACTCCCTCTCCCCACTCCCTCTCCCCGCCTCTCACTCCCTCTCCCCACTCCCTCTCCCCGCCTCTCACTCCTCTCCCCATACCACCCACCCCATCCCTCTCCCCCACACCCTGTTCTCCCTCTCTCCCTCTCCCTGAATCTCACTCCCTCTCCCCACCTCACTCCCCCATCCCTCTCCCCACCTCTCACTCCCGCTCCACACCCCACTCCCACTCTCCCCCACACCACTATCCCCATCCCTCTCCCCACTCCCCACCCCCGTCTCCCTCTCCCCACCCCGACTCTCCATCCCTGTCCCCCTTTCCCCACTCCTGCCCCCTCTCCTCCCCACCCTGCTCCCCCTCTCTCCCTCTCCTCTCTCCCTCTCCCCACACCACTCTCCCCATCCCTCTCCCCACCCCTGCTCCCCCTCTCTCCCTCTTCCCTCTCCCTCTCCCCGCCTCTCACTCCCCCTCCCCACCCCCCCCTCTCCCCACCCTTCTCTCCACCCCATCCCTGTCCCCCTCTCCCCACCCCACTCTTCCCACACCACTCTCCACCCCATCCCACCCCTCCACACCCTGCTCCCCCTCTCTCCCTCTCCTCTCTCCCGCTCCCCACCCCGTCCCCCTCTCCCCACCACACTCTTCCCACACCACTCCACCCCATCCCTCTCCCCACCCCCGTCTCCCTCTCCCCACCCCTGCCCCCCTCTCCTCCCCATCCCACTCCCCCCCCCCCGGACACTGTTGGCCCGGACAGTGTAGGCCCGGACACTGTAGGTCCAAACACTGTAGGTCCAAACACTGTAGGCCCGGACACTGTAGGTCCAAACACTGTAGGTCCAAACACTATAAGCCCGGACACTGTAGGTCCAAACACTGTAGGCCCGGTAGCTCAGGCGCTGCCTAACGGCGGTTGCCATTGGAGGAGCAGGAGCCACCTCCCTCCCCCCCCCTCCCCACACCCCCCCCCCCCCCAGGGTGTGCTCTGACCTGCCGTCAGCGAGGTTGATGCCACTGAAGATGGGGTATTGCCTCGGGGGTGGGCTTGCCATGCTGGTCCTCGTACAGGAAGACGGGCGAGCGGCCAAGCTCCACGCCCACCTGCTGAATGCCCTGCTCGCTGTACACGCTCAGCAGGAAGGCCTGCACTCCAGGCCGGGCCTTCACCAGCGTCATGATGGAGAAATCCTCAGGGAACCGAGAATCTGCACAGAGAGGCGGGGTAGAGAGAGGGGGGTGGGGGAGAGGGAGAGGGAGAGGGAGAGGGAGAGGGAGAGGGAGAGGGAGAGGGAGAGGGAGAGGGAGAGGGAGAGGGAGAGGGAGAGGGAGAGGGAGAGGGAGAGGGAGAGGGAGAGGGAGAGGGGAGAGGGAGAGGGAGAGGGAGAACGTAGAGGTCAGTCAGGCACGGAGCACAGGGTCAGGAGAGGGTTGGTCTGGGTCAAAGGTCAGTCTGGCATCAAGGGTCAGTGTTCAGGGTCAAAGGTTGTTGTCTGGGGTCAATAGTTAGTGTCCAGGGTCACGGGGCAGAGTTTGGGGCTCAGGGGTTAATGTCTGGGGTCAAGGGTTGGTGTCCGTGGTCAGGACTAATATTCTGGGGTCAGGGTCGGCGGTCATTGTCTGGGGTCAGTGTTTGGGGTCAGGGGTCAGTGTTCAGGGTCCCTCTCTACTACGTCCGTCCTTTTCTCCTTCCCCACCCGCCCAATATCCGTGCCCTCCTTCCCCCCACCTCCTGCTCTATCCGTCCCTTTCTCCTTTCCCCCTTCCCCTGAGGTCTGTCCCTTTCTCCTTCTCCCTTCCCGCTAGGTCCGTCCCTTTCTCCTCTCCTCCCTCCCCCTAGGGTCCGTCCAATTCCCCCCTTCCCCCCTATGACCCTCCCTTTCCCTCCCTCCCCCTATGTCCGTTCCTTTCCTCCCTCCCCCGATGTCCGTCCCTTTTCCCCTTCCCCCGATGTCCGTCCCTTTCCCCTTCCCCCGATGTCCGTCCCTTTCCCCCCCCCTTCCCCCTATGACCGTCCCTTTCCCCTTCCCCCTAAGTCCGTCCCTTTCCCCCTTCCCCCTATGTCCGTCCCTTTCCCCTCTTCCCCATGTCCGTCCCTTTCCCCTTCCCCCCTAGGTCCGTCCCTTTCCCCCCCTTCCCCCCTAGGTCCGTCCCTTTCTCCGTCCCCACCCCGCCCCTGGTCCGTGCCATCTCCGCCTTCCCCGGCCCCCTGCTTACTTGGGAACAGTTGCTTGGTGGGTGCGGTGATCTGGGCCTTCTTGGATATCCGGTACGCCACATCTGGACTGGAGGTGGACTTCCTCTTGGGGCAGAAGCCGGTAGTCTTCTTTACTCCTACGGGGAGGGTGTGAAACTCCAGCGCTTGCAGAACATCCACAGGGTCGGCTAGGGAGAGAGGGAGGAAAGAGGGAGAGTCAGTGGTGCAGTCACCCCGAGATCCGACCAAAACATCGTACATCCAGCCAGGCAGCCGGCTCACCCCCCCTCCCACTCCTCCAGCCCCAGTCTCAACATTTCACCTTTTCCACCCAGAGAGTTGTGAATCTGTGGAATTCTCTGCCACAGAAGGCAGTGGAGGCCAATTCACTGGATGGTTTCAGCAGAGAGTTAGATGTACCACTTAGGGCTAACGGAATCAGGGGATATGGGGAGAAAGCTGGAGCAGGGGGACTGATTTTGGATGATCATATCGAATGGCGGTGCTGGCTCGAAGGGCTGAATGGCCTCCTCCTGCACCTATTTTCCATGTTTCTGTTTTCACTGATACT
>NC_135971.1:27441397-27446397 GCF_053455715.1 Rhinoraja longicauda
CTACACCTCACGCTGCCTCGGCAAGGCCAGCAGCCCAGACCATCACACAAACCAACCTCCCTTCCACTGACTCCATCTACACCTCACGCTGCCTCGGCAAGGCCAGCAGCCCAGACCATCACACAAACCAACCTCCCTTCCACCGACTCCATCTACACTTCACGCTGCCTCGGCAAGGCCAGCAGCCCAGACCATCGCACAAACCAACCTCCCTTCCACTGACTCCATCTACACCTCACGCTGCCTCGGCAAGGCCAGCAGCATCATCAAGGACCAGTCTCACCCCGGCCACTCCCTCTTCTCCCCCTCTCCCATCGGGCAAGAGGTACAGAAGTGTGAAAACGCACACCTCCAGATTCAGGGTCAGTTTCTTCTCAGTTATTAACTTGGCTTCTGCAAATTGTCCCTGGTGTGCAGGATGGTGCTAGTCACTGGTCAGTGTGGACTTGGTGGGCTGAAGGGCCTGGATCTCCAAACTAAACTAAACTCAACTAAAAAAGAGAAGTTGGGAGGTCTTGTTGCAGTTGTATTAGACCATGGTGCATTTAGAGTAATGTGTTCAGTTCTGGGCTCCACGTCACAGCAAAGATATTGTCAAACTGGAAAGGGTACAGAGAAGATTTCAGAGGATGTTGCCAGGACTGGAGGGTGTGAGCTACAGGGAGAGGTTGAGCAGGCTGGGTCTCTATTGCCTGGAGCGCAGGAGGATGAGGGGAGATCTTATAGAGGTGTACAAAATCATGAGAGGAATAGATCGGGTAGATGCACAGAGTCTCTTGCCCAGAGTAGGGAATCGAGGACCTGAGGACATAGGATTAATGTGAAGGGGAAAAGATTTAATAGGAATCTGAGGGGTAACATTCTCACACAGAGGGTGGTGGGTGTATGGAACAAGCCGCCAGTGGAGGTAGTTGAGGCTGGGACTATCCCAACGTTTAAGAAACAGTTAGACAGGTACATGGAGAGGACAGGTTTGGAGGGATATGGACCAAACGCAGGCAGGTGGGACTAGTGTAGCTGGGACATGTTGGCCGGTGTGGGTTGAGTTGGGTGTGTTTCACACTGTATGACTCTGTGACTCTATGACCAAACCAGCTTTGCTTGTTCTTGTCCCATTTCACTGCACATCGTGTATGTGTATGTGACAAATAAATTTGACTTGACTTGACTTGGAATAACTTGCTGTTCGACTTGTGGAGATTCTCAGACATCCACCCCTGCCCCTGCCAGGCCCGACATTAGGGGAGTTTGCCAAAGCCAGTTGAAATTAGTTTCCACACTGTGTCACACCTTGACACCATGACTCTCAGACTCTACGTCACGCTGAGCATATGAAGAATATGAAAAGATGGCACGGATGCTGGTGTTTAGTTTATTGTAGTTTAGTTTAGAGATACAGCATGGAAACAGGCCCTCTGGCCCACCGAGTCCGTACCGACCAGCGATCCCCGCACACTAACACTGTCCTACACGAGGGACAGTTTTTACATTTTTATACCAAGCCAATTAACCTACAAATCTGCACGTCTTTGGAGTGTGGGAGGAAACCGGAGTTCTCAGAGAAAACTCACGCAGGTCATGGGGAGAACGTACAAACTCCTTACGGACAGCACCCGTAGTCAGGATCGAACCTGGGTCTGTGGCGCTGTAAGCGCTGTAAGGCAGCAACTCTACCGCTGCGCCACCGTGCCGCCCATATTTGTGTTAGAGAGAGGTACGTGGGTAAAATGTGATGGGCAAAGGCTTGGAGAGTTTGTCGATCTTTGGGGTATTAAATGGATCACAGACAATCCAAGGAGTTAATCTGATCGCATGGCGATGTTACACAGATCACTGGCGACACACTGTCAATAGACAATAGACAATAGACAATAGGTGCAGGAGGAGGCCATTCAGCCCTTCGAGCCTGTATGCACCGCCATTCAATGTGATCATGGCTGATCACTCTCAATCAGTACCCCGTTCCTGCCTTCTCCCCATACCCCCTCACTCCGCTATCCTTAAGAGCTCTATCCAGCTCTCTCTTGAAAGCATCCAACGAACTGGCCTCCACTGCCTTCTGAGGCAGAGAATTCCACACCTTCACCACTCTCTGACTGAAAAAGTTCTTCCTCATCTCCGTTCTAAATGGCCTACCCCTTATTCTTAAACTGTGGCCCCTTGTCAGTACGCAAAGGGTTAAATAGATCCTCCTGAATGCAGAGAGACTGTGGCAGACCAGGTTGACGCAGCGGTAGAGTTGCTGCCTCACAGCGCCGGAGACCCGGGTTCCATCCCGAATATGGGTGCCGTCTGTACGGAGTTTGCACGTTCTCCCCGTGACCTGCGTGGGATTTCTCCGGGTGCTCCGGTTTCCTCCCGCACTCCAAAGGCGTACAGGTTTGTAGGTTAATTGGCTTCGTGGGTGTGTAAATTGTTCCTAGTGGGTGTGCGGGATAGTGTTAGTGTGCGGGGATCGCTGGTCGGCGCGGACTCGGTGGGCCGAAGGGCCTGTGCCGACAGAGGCTACAGGATCCCTGGGGAAACTCTGTCTGGACACAGAGGGTCAATGCGGCAAGTTTCCAATGACTCTCACAAACTTCTACAGATGCACCACAGAAAGCAGACTGTCGGGATGCAGCACAGCTTGGTTTGGGAACAGCTCTGCCCAAGGCCACAAGAAACTACAGAGAGTTGTGGACGTAGCCCAGCCCATCACACACACTACACTCCCCACCATTGTAGGGGAGGGGGGAGAGGAGAGGGGAGGGGAGAGGGGAGAAGAGAGGGAGGAGGGGAGGGGAGGGGGGAGGGGAGGGGAGAGGGGAGAGGGGAGGAGAGAGGGGTGAGGGGAGAAGGGGTGGGAGAGGGAAGAGGGGAGAGGGGAGGGGAGAGGATGGGGGAGGGGAGAGGGGAGGGGAGAGGGGAGAGGGGAGAGGGGAGAGGGGAGAGGGGAGAGGGGAGAGGGGAGAGGGGAGAGGGGAGAGGGGAGAGGGGAGAGGGGAGAGGGGAGAGGGGGTGGGAGAGGGGGAGAGGGGAGGGGGTGGGAGAGGGGAGAGGGGAGAGGAGAGGCAGCATCTTTGACAGCCTGGATGCAGTGAGATATACTTCTGGCTGCCTGCCACAGCTCCCTGCCGTTTGGATTGGACCCTGTCCCTGTTTACATACTTGAGATAGCATCGAGACGTTGCCATCTCTGCCGGCTGCTCTGACCTCTCTCCAAGACCCCCCCCCCCCCCACCCCACCCCCCCCCCCCCCCCCCCCCCCCCCCTGGCTCCTAATCAGTCGTGATCGGCTCCAAGATCCTCAACTGTGCCAGATGAGTGGAAAAAGAGCAGAGTTTCAAACCAGAAACCTGCTTCATATTATAGGAGAAATAAAATCCTTTTTGTTTCTATGTGTGGATAAGCAGACCCAAGGTACCTTGGTAGGTTACAACGGGCCTGCCCAGCCTTTAATAGACTTTAGACTTATAGATACTGCGCGGAAACAGGCCCTCCGGCCCACCGAGTCTGCGCCGCCCAGCGATCCCCACACACTAATATTATCCTACCCACCTCAGAGACAATTTTACATTGATGCCAAACCAATTAGCCGACAAACCAGTACGCCTTTGGAGTGTGGGAGGAATCCGGAGCACCCGGAGGAAACCCACGCAGGTCACGGAGAGAACGTGCAAACTCCACACAGACAGCACCCGTAGTCGGGATGGAACCCGGGTCTCCGGCGCTGTGAGGCAGCAACTCTACCACAGCGTTGTTGTGCCTTCCTGTCTGAGTCAGAGGGTGGTGAATCTGTGGAATTCATTGCCACAGACCGCTGTAGGAGGCCAAGTCAGTGGATATGTTAAGGCGGAGATTGGCAGATTCTTGATTAGTACGGGTGTCAGGGGTTATGGGAGGAGGTAGGAGAATGGGGTTAGGAGGGAGAGATAGATCAGCCATGATTGAATGGCGGAGTGGATTTGATCGGCCGAATGAGCTAATTCTGCTCCAAAAAACATGAACTTTCTCTGAAGATCAATGTTGACACAGAATAGGCCCTTAACATTGGACCGTATGTTAACAAAGAACAGTATAACACAGGAACAGGCCCTTAACATAGGACTGTATGTCAACAAAGAACAGTTCAACCCAGGAACAGGCCCTTCGGCCCACTATGTCCGCGCTGAACATGAGGCCTTGATGGAATGGCAGAGCTGACTCGATGGGCCAAATGGCCTAATTCTGGTCCGATGTGGTAAGAAGTCACAAAATCTTAGTGGTCACCTCACTGAAACCTACCAAACAGTGAAAGGCTTGGACAGAGTGGACGTGGAGAGGACGTTTCCACTAGTGGGAGAGTCTAGCAACAGAGGGCACAGCCCCAGAATTAAAAGTATGTTCCTTTAGGAAGGAGATGAGGAGGAATTTCTTTAGTCAGAGGGTGGTGAATCTGTGGGATTCTTTGCCGCAGAAGGCTGTGGAGGCCAAAGCAGTGGATATCTTTAAGGCAGAGATAGATGGATTCTTGATCAGTACGGGTGTCAGGGGTTATGGGGAGAAGGCAGGAGAATGGGGTTGAGAGGGTGAGATTGATCAGCCATGATTGAATGGCAGAGTAGACTAGATGGGCCGAATGGCCTCATTCTGCTTCTGTCACGTATGTACTTATGAGCGTATGAGCCATCACTATGCTTAAACTCATAATGACAACCAATGCATGCAACACTCTGCAACAGATCTCTGCAGAGCTGCAAGGCATAGGGGCTGCAGTTCACTGTGTCAGATTAACTTGAAGGCACGGTGGCGCAGCGGTAGAGTTGCTGCCTCACAGTGCCGGAGACCCGGGTTCCATCCCGACTACAGGCGCCGTCTGTGTGGAGTTTGCGCGTTCTCCCCGTGACCTGCGTGGGCTTTCCCCGGGACCTCTGGATTCCTCCCACACTCCAAAGACGTGCGGGTTTGTCGGTTAATTGGTTCGGCATCAATGTAAAATTGTCCCTGACGTGGATCGGATAATATTAGTGCGCGGGGATCGC